>NC_041807.1:8285865-8597995 GCF_900964775.1 Scleropages formosus
GTTTTTTTTCAGGTGTAGTGTTTCGTTATACAAACACTGTTCTGTGACTGAAACAAAGTATGACTGCAACTATAAGGTAATCCGTAATTTTTTTGACCTACAATACCATATACCATTTATGAAATAAAAACAGCTGCCATCATCATATATGTAGTTTTTATTGAGCAATCATGTTTCATGATTACTAAAACCCTTTTTGTAAACCAGAAAGCCATTTTGGCAAACATTTTTTGTTAGTAAGGACATAAATTCATTGAAAAATAAATGATCAGATGCATTATATGAGATATGTCACAATTTAGCTAACCTTTTTGATAATCTATCTCATCAGCTTAAAAATTGATTTGAAGACTAATTTTGAGAAAAATGAAAGGTGAGACATACACTAGGTGCTGGCATAATACTACAAAATATTTAATGAGTATAGATAATATTTTATGTGATAATAGTTGAAATAATTATAGATACATAAGTAACTGCTGCCACTGCTTCTTGCAAAGGTCCAAAAAAATTGTATAATTAAAAGCAAGGTCTATAATAAAATACATTTTTGTAAATATAGAAGTTATCCTGACAATATGTTCACCATCCTGATGGCCGTTGTACTAGTAGATAAAGGTTCTTTGTCTTCAGCAGCATCTTCATGCTAAAGTGCGATAACACACTAAAAATACTTCATTACTGGTCTGTCCTTCGATACCTTGATTAGATGCACCTTATTCCACCCATATTCGTTGAATGAGCTCTTGAATTCTATTCAATTTGGAGCTCCCATCCTCCCATGTAATATTGTTAATCAGCACACAATCTTGTCTCTCTTTCCTCTGTTTTACTCAGGACTCAATCTCTGCTCTCTTTCCTCCTTTTTACTTTGATTTTATATTTCTTTTTCCTTGTTGTTTTCCTTTTATTTAGATTGATTTTATTCTTGTTTATAACAGCAATGTAGCTTATCTTATTTTAAAAAGGTAAAAGCATAAATGACAAAGTCCTAAATCCTAAATACTGAGAAAATCAGAGACAAGAGAAAAATAGAGCAATATGTTTTAAATGAACTAAAATTAAGTAATATACCTAACCTTTTACATAGACTGAAGTTTCAAAGAAGTAAGATGGAGTGATTACAAATCAGGGAAACAAACAAAATAAACTTTTTTTTTCCGTTTTTCTGCACCCATACACCCTTGGGCAACTTCCTGTATAGCAAGCATTTGTTCATCTGTAACAGTGAGTAACATGAGGTCATTACCGTAATTGAATTTAGTTTGCTAGCCTTTGATTACATCTATGCTGTTGTTCTTAATCAAACAAATAACCATAGGCATTTTGTCAACAAAGACAAAACTTGTATTTCAAAGAAAGGAAGCAAGCACTAAAAAACTAAATTTGTGGATTTTTAAAGAAAAAACATTGAAAAACAAAACTGAAATAACGTCTGGCCAGCCCACGACACACTCAATTAATTTGATGGTCAATAATGATTAGCACTTGACATGGCTGTTAACTCTTAACCCTCATTAAAGGTGTGACATTGTGTTTTCACATTGGCTGCTTTTCATGCAAACAGACTGAAAATAAACGTTTCCAGAGAATGGTTTCCTAAGCAACGTGACAGTCGACAGGAGCGGTTATGCTCAGGTAATCAGAACTGTGATTGCTTTATGTTCTGGGGCCAGGTTATCAGGTGTAATGTACACTATCCAGCAGCTGCAAAGTCATTTAGCACTAATGGTGATAACATTGCTTACAACAAAAGGTGTTTAAATTTCTGCAGAAAATAAATGGCAATGTCAGCTGAACGAAAAATAAAAGAAATTCCCACCTGTTTCCAACCTGGGCTAAGTCTTAAATCCAGTCACGGAAGTGATATTCAGCATGCAAAATCTACATCTGGAGGTTTTTGTCTAAACTCTCTGCAGTTTAAGTTTCATGATTGGTGCTGTTCTATTTTAATGGTGTTTGCTGTCCTTTTTTTGACTTAGGCGTAGGCTTTTATTTCAGTAAAGTTGTTCAGATCGGTACTAGTAGGTTTGCACAACCTACAGTTTTTTTAGGCGTGATGCAAGAAGGAGGAAGCTTTAACTTCAGCCTCTTTCAAATTCATCTTTCATATTTTGATTCTCTATTTCTTCCTCCCTCTTTCTCTCTCTGTCTCTACTTTAAACAAAAACTGATCAGTTCTGGTGACAGCAAATAAATATTTCTCATGACTGGTGCTAAACATGCAAAAAAAAAAAAAGGCAGGACAAGCAAGGCAAAGTCTTAATACCCAGAATCTTTTAAAAGTAATATAAAATTTATTTCCAGATGGGTGTTGTTGAGTGACAGCCCAAATTTGCTCTCAACCTCTGGTCATAAATGGCTCAATGTTAATTATTTAATTAAACTGCCTTTATGCTTGCTCCAAAGTTCCGATGAACTCCTGCAATGCAGACTTGCTTGAGGTTCACACACACTTTGAACAGCTGTACACTTCTCACACCTGCATCTGTTATTGTTGGCGTGCTCTCTGGATTCATTTGGGATACGTATCATAATTGGGGCCAAGGCAATGTTATTGCTCGAGCCAAGAAATACTTTGCTTGTTGAGAACAACAGATGAGAATGTGGCTTGAGAGTTGCACTGGAGTCTTTGCAGAGCTACAGGAATTGCACATTGATCATTGTTAAAAGCTATTAACTAGTCTCTAGCGTGACTAGAACAGAACTGTAGAATATGAATCAGCTTTCACAGAATATTTGTTTCCTTGCATGCCACATTTTTAATTAATACAGTAAAATTTGAGAAATTGGTTTTTTTACCTCATTTACAACAAGCTGTAGTTTTACATAGCTTTAATTCATTTTTTGTGCTTTGTTCTATATATCATTATTTGTGAAAGTGTATAAAACAAAATGAATTCATATTTTTCACTCTTTTCTTTAACATTTGACGATTCCTGTTCATTACATCACATCTAAAAAATGAGACTGTTCCTGCTAAATGTTTCCCAGAGAACCCAGAAACAATGCAGAACCTATGTATGTCTGATTCACTTTATGAGATCATGTATTTTAAAGCACATTTCATTTCCGTTGTGGATATCAACAATAGTCCGTTGTGCTTTGAATCAAAACTGTATCTTTTGGTTTGTACAAATCCCAGAAAATAGACTTGCTGTATCACAAGTATGAGCAATACAACTACAGAATGTAACAAAGCAACCATATATGTTTTACATTTAGAGGTTGCATGTTAGGTTTGCCATCATCCTTTATTGATCTGTCTATTTAAGACCACAGAGGTCGAGAGAAGAACCGGTCATCTAAACCACAGGTTGGCAGCTTCAGTCCTTGAAAGCCTCAATCCTACAAGCTTCAAAATACATGTCCATTTGTGCGTGATTTACGGTTTGAAGGGAAAAATTGTGCTGAGGTCACATGAAACCAACAAACCTTCCTGCTCCCTAAGATCAGACCTGCTAGCTTCTGACTTACCATCTGTGTTGCATGAAATACATTAGCCATTTTAAATACAGTAACCACACATTTATTGAACAGAATGCCTGAAGGAAGGTGTAGCAGTTTGTTTATGGGTAAGCAACCTGATTGTGATCAAAGGGATAGATGCTCAAATTCAAGAAAGGAAATTTCTCTTGTGTTACTGAGCAAAATATCTAGCCCTCATTAAGCCAGTAAGTCTGACGAAGCTCTATAAGTACTATATACCACTCCTCAGCAAATAAATAAAACTATAATGCAGTATTTTAAAGATAAGTTAGCTGTTTTAGTATTTATTATGAAGCCAAAACCATTGGAAACTAAAATTTTTTGTGTGTTAATCATAAACGAAAAGTATGACATGCACTACATCCTCAGAAGGCACAGATTCCTTCTCAGAATGAAAATGCATCAGCAGAGTCTTTTTTAACCTTTCTATCCCAAGCTCAGAACAATGTGCGTCAAGAACCTGCCTGCCCCTCGGACTTTTAGGAGAAGAGATGTAGTGGTGTTGGTCCAGGCCAGGCGAAGCGAGGCAAGGCCGAGGGCAGCGGCAGGCGAGCGTCTGCAGAACTCAATGGGCCTCATCTCCCACACAGCCCATTCAGCAGCACAGGAATTCACGGCTCACACAATGAGGTGACCGTGAAGGCCTTCGTGCTTCGTCTATTATTTAATACTGAGGATTGTGGCAAGGGTGCGGCAGTGCCCATGTCAGTCCATTTACATTGAAAAGTGCACGCATGTTTATTGATTCCCCCCCCTTTCATTTTTTTAATCCCCCAGACAGTATTGACGTAAATGATGTGTCAGAAGATTTTTTTTCCTCTTCTCTCACCAAATCCGATGCACCGTTGCAGTTCAGCCTCCTTGCCTGTATCGTTCTTTCATCCATTTTTTCACACAAACCTGTAGTGCTGTAGATTCGCACCATCACCAGCCTGTTCACATTCTCCTTGCTGCCTTCTGGGAAGCTGTCTTTATTTACTGTACTGTTGAAAATTGATTTCATGCTTGTACTGTATTAATGCATATTCCCTGTTTAAACTTGTGATCATTTTAATTTTAAAATAATTTAATGAAATCTAATTTCTAAGCCATTACAATCTGACTTGGAGTTTTTTTTTGTCAAAAATGATATCTGAAGCACTATATGTATATGCCTTTGGGTAGAGGTACTGTCTAAAAGGTTGTACTCTTGAAACACCATGCTGACTTTACAGCAAAGCACCAAAATTCTTTAGTACGACTTATCCCCATGAATCACCACAGACTGTGACACGTATTCAGATAAACATGAAAGTACATGACAGCAGACGCCATTACAACAGCTCTTTTGCCAGCATGGGCCAAAGGGAGCACAGGGAGAAGAGCTCCTCCCAAGAGGGCAAGGAAATGAGAACATCCCAACACCATGGGTCAAGGTGATACCTACTTTCAGACTTAACCACTCTGCATGTGTAAACATTGGCATCACACTGTGAACCTGGCGCACGTCATGAAAGAACGCAGAGCGGTCAGCGCTTCACGTGTCCAATTTGCAACGCTCCATCATGCTGCTTTGTGCGATAACCAGTTTGTTCCCTCCTGCCAGTTCTCCCTTTAATGAGAACAGGATTGGTTTAATTCTTTCTTGTGTGTGAAAAACGAATGGTCTTAACTTATCTCTCACACAGGCAGTTACGTGAAGCTACATCTGTTTCTGTGTTCTGGGAAGTGGCAGAGAACAGTGACGCACACCTTGTCAAATGTTCTCAGTACTGTCGTTCTTGGGTATCTGCGTCAGAAAGGCTACCCAGAAGTCATTCTCTGGGAGAAAGTGTACAAAGAAATGTAATTGTTTTGGATCTATATTTACGACAGCAATGGCTTTGAGCCTCTGAATATCAGGCATATTTTTTTTCTTTCCTTTATTCTACCACAGGATCAGCTGAAAGATGTGCAAGGTCACACACTACAAACATAAGTAGAGAATTCAAATTTATACAAACAATGTTATAGTATTTCTATGCCTTTGGAACAAAAATAAAATGTGAGCATCTAGTTCTTGCTCGCTCTTCGGAGACATCAGAATTTACAATGTTAAAACTTAACTGGCTCACTATGAATTAAAAAAAGTATTTATTCCCATTTTATTTAGCTAATGCCTTTAAGCACTTTAGAAAGCTGCATTTGTATAATATCTTACAAATGTTTCTCATTTATACAGCTAGTCATTTTTACTGTGTTAATGGAGGGGAAGTACCTTGATACTACAGTAGGAGTGGGCATTTGTACCCAGGTCCTCTGGTCACAAGACAACTCTCACCCCTACCCTACCTACTGTATCTAGCAGCATTGACTAAAATAATTTACATAATGTGAAAAATTATCATTTAATTAACATTTATTTCAGATGTTTACATTTAAATGGGAGAGTTCAAATATTTCTTATGTCAGCCAACAGCTGATTTTTGTAAAAAGATTACAGCTAAAATTGTAAGCTCTTAAATTCTGTTGGAATCATGTCTTTCCAAAGCTATTAAATTGTGAACACAGTTTTAATGGTTGTTCTGCAAATTTTGAGTAATACTTACACATAATCCGAGACCTGTACTCTCTAGTGTAGTGGCACAGTGGCACAGCGAGTAGTGCTGCTGTTTCCAGCACCTGGGTGGTGCAAAACGGCATGGGTTGGATCCTCACTCAGACTGTGTGGAGTTTGTATGTTCTCCCTGTGTCTGTGTGGGTTTCCTCTGGGTGCTCTGGTTTCCTCTCACAGTCCAAAGACATGCTGTTCAGGTTCCCCCTACAGGGTGAGTGACACAGAGAGAGTGTGTGATGTATGGATGAGTGACCCATTGTAAGTAGTGTATCTAGCAGTGTAAGTCACCTTGGTGATTAAGGTGTGTGGGCTGATAACACTACATAGAGTTCATTGGAAATCACTTTGGAGAAAAGCATCTGCTAAATAAATAGCTGTAAATGTCATCATGTTGTTACCAATGGTAGTATTGAACATGCCAGCACAGCCATCCCTTCCAACTAGAGCTGGTTGGGCCTGGTCTCAAGGGCCTATGGAAACAGAGCTGACATGCAACCAGCAGAGTGTTGAAACTGTCCCCTATTTCTTACACCTTCCTGACCACAAGGGCACTCCTTACAGTTGGTAATATCAACCCACATACTCACCTCTCCCTTTCACCAAACCTTTTCATCTTCCCCTCCTCAAAAGCAAATGAAACAATGGTACACGAGTCAAAGCCCCAATCTCTCCTGTTCCCGATCATCAATGGCACTTCATGAACCTTCCATCACTTGTCAAGCTGCGGCATCTCACACCTGTTACTGTAAGAAACATTGAGCCTGTACCCATGTTGTGCCTTTGTGATAGCCTTGCTAAACCTAGACTGTCGTTCTGCGATACTATGTAATTTGAACATGTCTCCCCACCCCCACACCTATTCATATACACTTGCAACCTGGAACCATTCATTTTTTCACTTGAAAAGGTCCCAGCCACCTCTCCGGTGTTTTGTTCCCGCTTTCATGAAATTCGCTTAAGAGTGAAAGATCTCTGCATGTCTCATCCTGTTACCTGACCCATTAACTGAAAGCTGACAGTGTGACAAAGTTGCACTGCCACTGAAAATTAACGTGACATGAAGTTACCCTCAGTGGTGAGACAAAAATAAACCCTTTCATGCTCGCTCACTTTTATGCTTGTTCCTTAAATTCCCCCTACATGCTGGCCCAATGTCACGTTCATAGATGGTTTCCATGAAAGGAACCAAGTGCTCTGATCTAGTGATATAGTGACTGGAGTCCTCTTCTCTCTATTCATTTCTTGGCATACGCAATCTTTCATCTTCAGGAGCTTTCCCACGGCTGTGTTGCAATAAATACGATGCAAGAAAAAAATAAGCAGTTGGAAATTGAGTGTGTTTTCAATTATATTATTCTTCTGTAATTAATACATGATAATATTCTGATAAATTTGGAACTGGTTTTTTGAATTAGGAATCAGTCCAACAATCCACCATTGTTATCTTGTCTTTTTGTGTCAAAGCATCTTTTTTTTCTGTTCTTTACATGTTTCAGATGCCATTTTTATGCTTCTTGAGAACTGAGCATATGTAATATATACATCTCCCACCTCTCTCAGAATATATGGTACCTGTGAGTTAACACAGTTTGCTGGGATTTTGCTGACGTCACAACACCTGCTCCTAAGACAGAGGATTAATTCTGCTCCTCAGCCACAGTGGTAAAGAGTCATAACATTATCCTTTCTGTCATACAAAAAGGAAAACAGATTCAGTCTGATGTTTCTCAGAAAAAACATATCTCTAAATGTTTTCACATTCACACAATCATAGAGAAACATGTGTGGTGGGGGGGGGGGGGGGGGGGGGTCAAAATTCTGGCTCAACAATCATTTCGACCACCATCATTTTTTCTCAACAAAACCATTTGTCCTTGCTTGGTCTCCTTACAGTCCACAAGCTCTCTCAAGGAAGGAGTTTGTATCATAAAGCAGAACATTATGTTTTTCTTTCAAATCCTGAAGGAAACTACACTGCTGTACATTCTACTTCCCTAAAAAATATCTTTATGAAACTTTTCCCTCATGGTTCCTGTCTATGCTTCCTCATCTGCTCCAACCTCCAGGAGGATTTAGTCTTCTGGCCTGGGACTTATGTTAGTTTCACTTATTGGTTCCATGTGTTCTTTTTTTTTGTACATTTAGATTTCTCACCATGTGTTGAGCTCAAACACACACCACCTGGTAAGCAGTGGATATCATTACTGCTTATTTGGAGAGCTATGTATTTTATGTATTTCCCCTTCTTGTATTCCTTTCCCAGGCATTTTTCTTTCTCACTTTTTTGTTTTTCAGATGTCATGTCTAGTATTTATTTCATTTTGTTATGAAAGCAAATATTAGAAAGATTTTGGCAACCTCAATGTCACTCAATGGGGAACAATTTATTCATTAAATAAGTCTACTGAGTTCTACTTCCAGGGCCAAAAGGTATAGTAATGCTTAGAGCAGTCACCTTCCACTCACAGAAGTAAGATTCAAATCTCCTTCCCTATCCTGTTATACCTGTCTGTGACTTGACATAAAGAAAAGAAGGCTTCCCTGATAGTAGGGTAAGATTCAGTGTGTTGCCAATCCTCTATTTCAGTTACAATGCTGATATTAGAGCTTCATGCTAGGGCAGTAAGTAGTGTAGTGCTTAAAGCTATTGCCTTGCTGTCAAAGGATGGTGGGTTCACATCACTGCTCTTGTTGTAGTACTCCATTGGCAATGTATTTAGATTCGACGCAGTAAAAAGTGACGTCTCTGTATATCACTGTAAGTTGTCCAGTATGCAAATCTAACATTGTAAATTGTTTTGGAGACAAAGCTTAAGACATATTAATTGGTAATAATACATGAACTCCATTGCCATTTGCCCATTTTTGTTAAAATATTAGCATTTTCTGATTACATTGTGACATACCAACAGAGGGGGGCATAGCGAGTTTGGCTTGTGCCCGCTGTGTGGTGGGTCTGGGGTTTGAGTCCCATTTAGGGTGTTTTGCAGCGGATTGGCTTCCTGTCCAGGGTGTGTCCCCTCCTCTTCCTGCTTGCCGTGACCCCGCTTGGGATAAACAGTTGTAGACATTCCATATCCAAATTCCATATCAAGGGAGTCTTGACTTAACAGTCCCCAGATTTTCTATTAAAGAGCCTTTTTTACTGTAAATAACATTTGTATATTGTGATTCTTACAATACTTAATATGACAGCACATACATGGAAAAACTGAAAATATTACAGTACAGTAAGATGGGGTAAGTGCCATTGAATCAAATAAGACTCTGAGCATCCAATTATATGGTTTCCAAGCTAAGAAGGGGTGCAGAAGTGCTTTACTACTGCTTTCTTCAGTGGTGGTCTTTAGACTGTAGTCAGAAACCTATGCAAACAACTTTACCCACTGCACCATTGTGTTACTACAATATGCTACACTTGACAAAAAATGGAGGAATATATAGTATTTTCATTATGTTGTGATAATTATTTCCTGCAAGGGATCATTTTAGCTGAGTGAAGGTGGGGGTACTGTTCTGAGACTTGCTGTTTGTCCTTCAAGGGAACCGGAGTGATAACTGAAGAGTTGCGTGCACTGCCATCTCACCTGTTACCTTACAGGAGAAATCACAGCCTCTGCATCCCGTACCCCAGCACTCATTCATAAAAACAGCTCTTGCCGAGATTGTGAAAGCTGGGCCTGGAATACATGCACATCCTCATTGGAGGCGAGAGAGGCGCAAAAGTAACATCACCCAGGGGGATCTATTTTTAATTCCGCGTGGTCCCCAGAAATAGTGCCTCATGCATGTATTAATACCATGCCGAAAATATGTGAATGAAAAAGTTGCTGCACTACGCTCCGTGGCCAGACTTCTGTGGGAGGAGCAGTGCTGTTATAAATGTCTGTCTGTCACAGTCCCTGCTATTTCTGAGCAATGACTCATATTTTTAAATACTGCTTTTGCCTTTCATACTAATACCTAGATTAGGGGTGGATAACTGTGCTGTAGCAAGAATGGTCCCGGACCAGGCATATGAGGTCTGTATTTTTTGCGTTCTTAAATTGATTATATGATTAATTTGTATTGTTTGAATAGACAATAATATCCCCAGGTTTTTGCAAATTAAAATTTATTCTTCAGTGGAATTTGGAAACTAGAAGTGGTAAGTTAGTTATCCTAGCAAGAGCCAGATGGATGTTCTGTTCCTCCCAGACAATAATTTTTACATTTACCTGATGCTTTTCTCCAAAGCAACTTACAAAATTAAGGTTACAATTATTATAAACTGACAATTATTTACCCAGCTGGGTAATTTTACTGGAGCAATTGAGGGTAGGTACCTTAGTCTAGGATACTACAGTCAGAGGTAGGGCTCAAACCTGCAATCATTGGATCTAAAGGCAGCAGCACCAATCACTAAGCTACCAGCTGCCACTCTGTCATGGCGACAGGCTGACTGGAGACTGACGTATAAGTAGTGGACCAAGTGCAGGTAGTTTTATTCATTCAACAGGGTTCGCAGGGCAAGATAAACTCGAAGGCCAGGTACAGGCGAATGTCTACGAGGTACAAACATCACTATCCAGGCAAGGTGATACGTCGTGGTTGAGGAAAACAGGTGAGGGTTGAAGACCAGGAATAAGAGAACAAAGCAGGGCAAGACAAGAACTCTAATACTGCAAAACCACAAGGATGATTGCAAAAATCTGCGTTGTGGTGTGGACACGGAGCTCCTTATATTCCTGTAGTCATCAGTTAGCCACAGGTGTTTCCGCTCCACTTGTTCCTGGGGGCATGACAGTACCACCCCCCTTACGGCCGGCTCCTGACGCTTGCGGGACCTAGAGGTGCAACACCTTGTATGGCTTGAGAAGGGAGACATGGAAAGCTGGATGGACCCAGAGGGACTGAGGCAGACGCAGACGGTAAGTTACCAGGGTCACCTGGTAGACGATCTGATATGGGCCTATATAGTGGGGGCTGAGATTCCGGGGTGGGAAGCATACTTTCAGATTTCTAGTGGACAGCCATATCCACTGGCAGGGACAGAAGGTGACGGGACGGTGGTGGCAGTCAGCTTGGTGGTTGTACTGGTGGTGCGGCGGCGTAGCAGGGCCGTCACCACTCTCCAGGTTTCCTCGTTATTCCCGTACCAGTCGTCAGTACGCTCTGCATGCCAGGGGAATAGGGAAGGCTGATACGGTAGAGCGCATTGGAACAGATTGAGTGCAGTAGAGGAATGAGACAGGGAGTTATGAGCGTACTCCGCCCAGGGCAGATATCGGGCCCACTACTACTCCTCCCGGCTGCAATGCGACCTGAGGTACCGTCCTAGGTCTTGATGAAGTCTTTCCACCTCCCCATTCACCAGCAGATGATACCCCGATGTCAGGCTTACCTCTACCCCAGGCTTTTGCCAGAAGGCTTTCCAGAGCTTCGAGGTGAATTGTGGGCCTCGATCGGACACAATGTCCTCCGGAAGGCCATAGAGACAGAAAACATGGTGGAACAGGGCCTCTACAGTTTCCAAGACTGACGGGAGATGCAGCGGGGGTATCAGGCGACAGGACTTTGAGGATCAGTCGAGTACAGTGGGAATGACAGTATTACCTTGGGATGGGGCAGGTCCACCAAGAAGTTAATGGAAACATGTGACCAGGGCCGAGCGGGGATGGGTAAAGGTTCCAGCAGACCGACGGGCTTCTGTGTGGGGGTCTTGGCTTGGGCATACGTTTCGCAGGCTTCAGTGTAATCCTGCACATCCTCCCTCATGGACAGCCACCAATAGTGGCCTTGCAGGAGAGAAAGGGTCCGCTGGGTGCCCGGGTGTCCAGGTGTCCTGCTGCTGGGGAGTCATGTGGCCACTGCAAAAGAGAAGGTCGGAGTCGAACCAGTACATACTCCTTACCTTCCGGTTGGTCGGGTGGTCCGGGATCCTCTTCTCGGGCCGCCTGAAGCTCTTACTGGAGACGCCACTGAATTGGAGCCACAATCCAGTGCTCTGGCATGATTAGGGTGGGCTCTGCTGGGTCCAGGTCCCTGCCATGTCCTCTTGACAGGACATCAGCCTTGGTGTTCTTCGATCCTGGCCGGTAGGTCACCGTAAATCTAAACCGGGTGAAAAACAAGGCCCAACGCACCTGCCGAGTGTTCAGCCACAGCGCTTTCTGCAGATACTCAAGGTTCCTATGGTCACTCAGAATGAAGAATGGGTGCGCCGCCCCATCGAGCCAGTGGCGCCACTCATCTAATTCTAGCTTGACCGTCAAGAGCTCTTGGTTCCCAGTATCACAGTTTTTCTCCGCTCCAGGTACACTAGCACTCCACGGTTCACAAGATCTCCCAATACAGGGTTCACAAAGGCCTGAAACAAGGACAGCACATTTGCCAGGCCGAACGGCAAATACTCATAATGGCCAAGGGAGGTGCTAAATGCGGTTTTCCACTCATCACCCTCCCAGATACAGATAGATTATAAGTGCTGCGCAGGTCTAGTTTAGTAAACACTCAGGCCTCGTGGACCTGCTCCAGCGCTGCGGTGATCAGTGGCAAGGGATGGGGGTATTTAACTGTGATTGTGTTTAGTCCCCAATAGTTGATACAGGGCCATAGCCCTTCGTCCTTCTTCGCTATGAAGAAGAAACCAGCAGATGCAGGGGAGGTGAACAGCCGAATAATCCCAGAAGCTAAGGCCTCCTTAACATATTCTCGGAGCGCCTGTTGCTCGGGTAGGGATAGGGGATATATCTGGCACCACGGCGGCAACGTGCCCGGCAGTAGATCTATAGCACAGTCCCACGGCCGATGTGGTGGTAGAATGGCTGCCTTGTTCTTACTGAAGACCTCTGCCAGGTCCTGATATTCACCGGGGATGACAAAGGTCTTAGGCATGTCTGGGCTCTCAACAGAAGTGGCGCGGCAAGGCAGGACTAAGCAGTTGGTGGCACACTGCGCTCCCCATGTTACTAATTCCCCCTTGCTCCATGAGAAAACGGGGTCATGTTTTGTCAGCTACGTGAACCCCAAAATCACCTGCATCTCAAGTGAACTGATCAGATAAAACAAGAGGTCCTCGGTGTGGCAAGCTCTGACCCGGACCCGCAACTGCATGGTCTGCTTCTCCACCATGCCCATGCCCAGCGGCTGCCCGTCCAGGGCCTTGATTCAGAGGGTAACCTCACATTCACCTATCGGGATGTCATAGTGCTGGGTGAACGTTGCATCCATAAAGCAGCTGGTGGCCCTTGAATTAACGAGCATGCGGGTCTGTACCCGGGAGGACCCCCAGCTCGCCTCGAGGGGCATGGTTAACTGTGACTTGCTGCAGAGGGCAGCACTCACTTCCGTTCCAGGTTGGGGCTTGCTGGGTGGCTTCATAGCACAGGTGGTGCAGTAATGCCTCAGGCCTCAGCAATACAGGCAGCGCTGGTCCCGGAGCCGGCGCTGTCGCTCCTCAGGGGAGAGGTGCCCCTGTCCCAGCTGCATTGATTCTGGAAACTTCGATGGCTTCACCGTCTCCCAAGAGCGCAGACCTGGAAGGGGCAGATGGCCTCGAGGGAGGTTGTCCATGAGGATAGCATGCTCAATGAAGCAGTCCAGGGTCCAGTCCTCCCCGCGGTACGCCAATTCGACTTGAATATGCGGATGCAGCCCACGGCGGAAGGAGGCCAGTAGGGCCGCCAGGTTGCAGCTGCTCTTCTCAGCCAGGGTCCGAAACTCAAGGGAGTAGGCAGCCACAATCTGATTCCCCTGCTAGATCTCCATCAAGTGGTCACTGGCCATGCGTGAGGACAGCAGGTGGTCGAAAACAGTCTGAAATCACTCAAGAAAGCGCATATACGTGGTTGTCTCCCTCTTGTACCATAGCGCCGTCGCCCAGTCTAGCGCAGGTCCAGTCAGCAAAGAAATCATGTATGTGATGCGGCTCATATCAGATTGGTACACTTGAGACTGACTCGCGAACACCAGCTCACATTGTAAAATAAACCCCCGGCATTTTTCGGGCACCCCATGATACCGTTTAGGCATGGCCAGTTGGGGGTCCTTCGCTGGCAGGAATGGAGCAACTGCTGATGACATAGGTGGTACAGCGGAAGCGGATGCAGGCATACTCCCGGTGATCGGTTTCTGCGTCATGGTGAATTCGGAGACCGGCGGCTTCCATACCAGTTCTCGGAGCTTCTGAAGGATCTGCTGCAGGAATTGCTCTTGTGCGTCCAACAGTCCTGATAACCTTCCTAATTTTTTTTTTATAAGGTACACAAACATTTACATACAATACAGGAGTAGTGGCTGTGTAAAGGCTTATCTGGGGATGATCATGAAGTTACACCGTACACGAGCTGGAGAGATCTTGGGCAAAAGATGAAGGTGAAGAATCTCTGTTCTGGAGAGGTTGAGTTGGAGATGGTGATCAGATATCCATGCAGAGATGTCCAACAGACAGGCAGCAATGTGTGTGGAAATGTCTGATGCTCCAGGTGGAAAGGAGAGGAAGAGCTGGGTATCATCAGCATAGCAGTGGTATTTGAATCCATGGGAGGCTATGATCAGGCTGAGGGAGGAGGTATAGATCGAGAAGAGGACCTAGTACAGAGCCCTGCGGGACACCCGTCGAGAGAGGCAGAGGAGAAGAACAAGAGCTCTCACAGACTACTTGATAGGATCTGTCAGATAGGTAGGACTCAAACCATCTTAGTGCCGTTGCTTTGATCCCAAAATGACTAAGAGAGGACAGTAGAATCCGGTGGTTGACAGTGTCGAATGCTGCAGACAGACTGAGAAGGATGAGGACCGAGGAGAGGGAGGCAGCTCTAGCCGATTGGAGAGCATCAGACACCACCAGAAGTGCCGTCTCAGTAGAGTGACCAACTTTGAAACCAAACTGATATCCATCGAGGAGATGGTTCCGGGTAAGGAAATCAGATAGTTAGGAGGTCATTCTACATAAATTCCCAAGTTATATTTTTAGTGTGTAATGGAATTTTAAATCTCAGTTTGCACTTGTTTTTGTCTTTTGTAAGGTCTTTAAAATGCACTTCTATTATTTTGCCACAGTACAGAGTAGTAGTTGCTCCTTTTGCCATTTTATTAATTTCTCCATTTTTGGAAAAAAATGTAGCAGTACCAAAATGTAAGTCTAACAAGAGGCCATCTGATATCCCAGGGCAGCATATTCAACTGATTTTCTGGTAGATGATTGATAGTCCTTGCCTAATGCTTATCACTCTGCCCTGCCCAAGGAGGCAGTCAGTGCTTGCACCTCTGATTGCCTGCTCTCTTTGTCCCAGTACAGCTCATGGGAGAACCCAAAGTCCAACAGGTTCCAAGTCCACGCTCTTCATACGTGTCCTATTAGCAGTCATGCTGCCGAAAGGTTGGCAAGCTCAGCTCACACTGTCAGTCGTCTGTTTGCCTGCCCTTTTCCACTCCTGTCCTACACAGATCCTCATGAGGCCAATTGATGAGTAATGCAATTGGACAGGATAAGCATCTTGTCCTGTATGTTTCATACCACTCATCTTTCTCAGCACGCAACTTTTTTCAATGATGCAGTGTATGTAATTTTCTTTGTAAAAGAGGAAAAAACATTCTGATGTAGGATTCTGAGATCACACTGGGAACAAGGGCCAACAAAAACAGGAGCGCTTCACAAGTGTGCAGCCATTCTTTGAGATGGGGGTGAAGGAAAATGACTTTAAGGACTGATAACAAATGAAACAATTTCTGTTTGACTTATTAACCAGACTGGTAGGGATACATTCCATGGACATGACCAAACAATATATTACTTGTGATTTTTTTTTTTTCCCCATCAATGACAAACACATTTAAGGAGCATAATATAAAACACTTCCAAAGTGGCAGCATTAAAAATTTAACTTAGAGACTAATTGGAAGTGAACATTATGAACCAGTTAAGTAAGGAATAATTAATCTGCCATTGATGGATTGGCTTTACAGGCCCTAAGAAACATGTTTTCCTTACTTACAGTTTTCTGCTTAGTTTTGATCTTATTCAGTTCTGCAAAATGATTTTCCTGTGCAAAACTGTACTTACCCGGAATAAGGACAACAGCTGTCAGGTACCCCTCTAATTCTTATCCCTATAACAGCTTCACTGTCATTCTTGTAGTGGCTCACCAGGCATCTCACAAGGGAGCCAATGGGTGCTCTTAGGGCTGATGGTTCACTGAAGGTATTAAATAGGTGAACATCCCCCAGCCTATTGTTCCTCCTTTTCTGCCATCACTTGGAAAATGATATGATTTAAGCAATTCAGACTGTTATCTCAGCTATAGAGGCCAACTGGCAGTTGCAAAGAAGGCATTAGCTGACCAAGCCTCTCAGGATAATGTTATTTTTTATTGAACACAAGCAGCTATTAACTTCATGAAAACCATAAACAAGCTAATGTGCTGTCACTAGAGTGTGTTTCTAAATGTGTCTGCAGTCTTCCACTTGACTCTTCTTCAAGCCCCGGTTCTCTCCATGAACAGCAGAAGATAGGCAACTTATATGTTAATGCTGCTTAGCACCATCCAGCTTCTTGTTAGAGCCTCATTACACTTTGTCTTTTACACCAAAGAGAATGCCTCACAGGAAACGGACAGAGAGAAACAGCAGACCACACAGCATGGCGTGAACTTTAAAGTTTTAACAACCCTTTGGAAATGCAGCTCTTTCATTTACATCAGTTCATTGTTCTCGCTGCACCTACTCAATATTTTTCAGCTCACATTCAAAACAACTTGTGAGCCCAGCTCATTTGTATTACATGTATTTGTCCCGTTCTCCAAGGAGACAACTTTGCATACATCCATTCACTGGACACTTGCCACCCCATGTTTACAAACAGCAGCTGCTTCCGTATCGGCACAACATGCCCTGCAAAAAGAAAAATAATACAAATTACCTTGCTCATTCCAAACCACATATATTTATAGTACAGCAGGACTTTGAGAGCTTGGCATGATAAAAAGATAAATGTGTCAATACAGGCAAATATTCTTAGACATAAGCCTGCTGAATGCTTTGTCCCTCCACCAGAAACTGTTTTGCCAAGTTTTTCGGTATGCATATTTTTATGTATTTTTATTATGTATTTTAATATATTGCTGCTAACTGAAGACGTCCCTATTTATCGAGACATATCAAATTCAACATTTTCCGAGATTCTTTTGAACAGAAAAATTGTTTAAGTTACTGCAAAGAGACAAATATATGAATTATGAAATGAAGCTCAATCATGACTAAAACTATAATGAGACTGTTGCAAAGGGGGTTTTCTCTGACTCTGGCAACTTTTTCAGATGCAAACAGGCAGCCATGGCAGCGAGGCATCATGAGGGGGTGGCTTTCTGATAGTCTGGCAGCCAGAGAAACACTGAGACAGGTTTGTAAATAATGACCTGCCTATTTCACTTCACTGCAGTGCAACCAAATATCCCCGTTTGCTCCAATTTCTTAAATTCATACAAGGTCCTCAATTTAGGAAGGAAATATGGGGGTATGAATATGTCAAGACTGAGATTAGCTGCAAGTCATATCATTCCAAAGTGAGATGATTTTAACCACCTGTACAGAAAAGTAAAATTCCAGCACATTTAATGTGCAAAATGAAGATCTGGTTATCCAGTTAAAATCAAATAGTGTAAACAACTTTACCAACAATGACCCATGGTGAAAAACTATAGTCTGTGTTTACGTGTGGTAAAAGCAAAAAATCTCTAGAAATGGTGTGTGATATTCTTGGCCAATAAGCATGTCCATATTTTCCCCTTTAAATGTCGCACCCGTAGTTACCACGGAAATTTTCAAAAATATGTGGTGACAGGAGAAGCCTCTTTGAAAGTTGCCATGAATATCATTTCACAAAGTAAGGCATTCTTACAGGCTGTGTAGTTGTAGGTGTGCAGGGAATTGTTTTATGTAACAGTACCTCACAGTAATTTTGGCTTCTTTGTTTTTCTAACAGACACCCAAACATTACGGGGCTTTCTGTGAAGACAAGTTTTGAGTCACTAGATCAGCAATAGAAGGCACAAATTTTGCAAAAAACATCAAAGCTATTTACGTTCTAATGAGAAAAAATGTCAAAAATATAGTGTGTGATTCTATTAAATTAAACGTTCCTTTATAATTTCATACTAACCCTATTACTTGTTTAGTTACTGAACTATTGGCAATGGAAGCTGGAGGTAATGCTCACTCTACTGCCTTCTATTCTCATATTTGCAAAGCTTTTTCTGAGTTACACTTGTTTCCTGCTGTAGAGTAGGATATTTAACTTTCTGTGCTTTCGGTACAGATGGTTACCTTTGTCAAAATAGTTGACCTAAAAACACTCCTGTGCCATTGTACCATTCCCATTTAGACTGAATTTTTTGTGGGACATTACAAAATATGACAGCTGTTGCACTCTTCCATTTTAATATCTACACTACCCTGTGCTGATGGTAGGTCATTATGAAATTTGCAAGCTTTGGCCATTATACAATATTGCATTCCTGAAACTTAAAAGTCATTTCTCAGAATCATCTGTTTACAAAGAGTTTTTTCCAATGAGAAACTAGAGCCCAGAATCTCTAAGTGTAGTCTGTTTCACCCCATTGGTCTCAAATCCAAAGTGTTTCATCACATGGGCGGCAAGGTGGCACAGCAAGGAACACTGCTGTCTCACAGCATCTGGGTGGTGTGACAGGACTTGAGTTCATTCCCTGCTCAGGCTGTGTGTAGTTTGCATGTTGTCTGTATGGCTTTCCCTCAAGTGCTCTGGTTTCCTTCCACAGTCCAAAGACCTTTAAGTCACCTTGAGTGTGTTTCACATATATATGAATGAGTGACTCATTGTAAGCAGTGTATTATAGCTTTGTCAGTCACCTTTGGTAAATAAGGTGTGGGCTGATGAATGAAGTCACTAATTTAGTCTAACCAGGTAACTGCTCGTGCTCTCGAGCAATCACCTGCATTGAGCTGCTTATACAGTCTTGCTCATTTTCTGTAAGATAAATTCACCTTTACTTAGTAATTTAGTGGACAATAGTTCAACAGACAGCGAAACACCCAAACAAGGTCTGGTCAAAATAAATGATTACACCTCATAATTAGACTGTCATGAGTCATTGCAGCCAAGACTAACTAAAATAAACTTAATACTCATTTAGCTACCATGTGCAAAAATCATTAATATGCACAGATAGATTTTTAATCAAAGTTAAACATTATCAAATGCCACTGAATGTTTTAGGGATACCAGAACATGACTTTCTCCAGTAAAGGTTAAATAGGACTCGAACGAACGCTAGGTTGTGTGTTATATGAAAACAGAACTATGTATTCATTTGTAAGCCGGGGCATTAACAATGGCCTCACTGCCAAATAGTGAATGATGCAAAAAGGCTGTATAGTTTCAGTGGCTGGACTGTAAGCCATTTGATTAGATTCACCTCCTGTTGCTTTTAGCTTTTGTATACAAAGGCTGTACAATGGTGAACAACTTCGGTTCATCCTCATCGAAGCAACAGAACAGAATGTGCTAGCATGACTAAAAAGCAAACGGCAATTAGCAGCATTCAAGAGAATTAGAAAACATATATAGGGAGTTTGAATAATAATTACAAGGTAAACACTGTTGTCCTTCCAGTTTACACTAGCACAGCTGGAAATGCCCCACTGTGGAAGAATATTAATAGGCAGCAACCTGATAAAAACATGGTTAGGACAAACTAACACAGCACAGTCAACAATGATGCCTATTTAAGACAAAATCAACAGTGGTACACTGAGAAACACTATGCTTTTGACCAGGTGTATGGAAACATTTTCTTAACCCTCAAATTAAAATATGTCTTGTTATTATAAAAAATAAAAAAAACTATTCATGCTGAATTTCCATGAAAACCCTGCTGAACTGAAAATATTTATTCTGTTTGTATGTTGGTTTGACATTCAAGTCAGTTTTTAGTTAAGATGCTCAAGTCACAGTGGTATTGAAAACAATTAAGTTAAGGCAGCAAAAGAGAGAATGGGTAGAGAACATACCTCTATAGCTTTTAGCAACTGATAATCTGTTAGCTGTATAAAGAAAAAGTGAATGACACAATGGAAATTACTTAAGAACAGCCTTCCCATACAAAATACATAAAATAATAGCAACACATAAATATGGTAAAAAAGAGACAACAAAGCAAAAAAAGCCAGAGCAAATTTTTTTAGCATGAGACTGTAACATTTTCTGGGTTAAAGGTTGCAGAACCTTACATTTATTGACTGGTGATGATTGATATCCACCATATCACTGATCAAGATGCTTTCCCAAAATTCCTCTGTTTCTCCAGCTATTACTGGGCAAAACTCCCAATTCAGAAATATTGAGTTCTCTGTATACAAAAAGTTAGATGATTTTGCAGTTAAATGTTGATACACCACCTACTGCAATCTCTGATAAAATTGTTCATATGAGGGATATTTTGTCTGCTTTAGCTTATTTGCAGCACTTCGCAGACACTGGAGAGATACAGGACCACACATTGAGCTCTGAGCAGCTTTTTCACATGCTGCACTGCACAGTTCAGGTGATGGAGTGTTTACCTTATGGTTGGAAATCTATGTGTGTCACAATACATTAACATAACATTTAGCATTACACCAAAGACCATTCACTGTAAAACAGCTGATAAATAAAATATGATGTTCATGGTTGTTTCTGTTTACATTCCTGGACCACGTAATTATTGCAAAATAGCACTTTAACTTATTCCAGTCCTGTGTAAAACGCATACATTATTGTCACTCATTTTGGTGCCACTTGGAGACACCAGCTTTGATGGATGACAAAATGTGTCAAGCCATCAGACTTTGCCATGACTTCTGCTGCTGAAGGCAGGAAAAAATCCTAAGTGTGCTGTTAAGGTGCACAAATATACAAGCTGTCCAGCTTATTACATTCGAGCCGTAACAATGCAAATTGTTCCCTGATATAAGGAGTTAAATGTAAGTAGAGATATACAAAATATTGTATTTTCACAGGGGGGGCGTGGTGGCGCAGTGGGTTGGACTGGGTCCTGCTCTCCGGTGGGTCTGCGGTTCGAGTCCTGCTTGGGGTGCCTTAGGATGGACTGATGGACTGGCGTCCCATCCTGGGTGTGTCCCTTACGCCCTGAGTTGCTGGGTTAGGCTCCCGTTCCCTGCGACCCCATATGGGACAAGCGGTTCAGAAACTGTGTGTGTGTGTGTGTGTGTGTGTGTGTGTGTGTGTGTGTGTGTGTGTGTGTGTGTGTGTTTTCATAAAATAAAGACATCTGCAAAGAAAACACACACACACACAGGGTGAAGCCACTTGTCCCAAGCAATGTCACGGCAAGCCCGAGCCTAACCCAGCAGGACTCGAACCCCAGACCTACCACAGAAGGGGCACTGGCCAAACCCACTGCACCACCACACTCCCAAGAAAAAATGAAATGCAAGTTAATATAACATAATACTATGATAAATATATTGATAACTAAAAATGTAGAACTATATAAATAAATCATAACAGGACTTACACTCTCTACTCTAAACAGTATACTGTATCTGCACAGCAACAGATGAGGTCTGCTAGACAGGCAAACTTTTTTCCAGAATGTATGTGAGCATAAAAATTACTGCATATGTTTTTTTTCTAAATTTATTGCATGTATGTATTTGTAAGATACTACCACATTTCCAGGATGAATGGGGACCTGAGCCACCTGAATTTTACGGACCCTTGTTCAGGTATATCAGCCAGGCAAGATGGGTGTGGCCCCTCTTGGCTCACTCCCCTTTGGAAACATCTCACAACAACATTCAGTGTGATCTTTATTTTTAGCAGAACTGCTGTACTCATAAATCAGATCCTTGTGCGCAAGCACCCAGCACCCTCTCTATCTCATTCACAAGAATCTCTTCACTGTGTTTTTTATTTTTTTTTCCATGAGGCGTGCCTCAGCATAAGTTTATTACCATCACAAGAGCCAATCTGGTGGCTGCCATACTTTGCCGTCCAACCAATCAGATTGAGCAGGAGGATAGTACTGGGTGTTACTAGGCAACTGCAGGTAGAATCCTGGATCATGCTGAAGTCATTGTTATTTTATTTTACCTCCCAAAGAGACCTCACGTTTCTTTTTTTTGGTCCTACAAAAAAGTTAGAAGTGTTGTTTAAAGTACGTCAAAGGACTGCTAACACGCTCAGCCTGCTTGTAAATTTAGAAATATTTCACTGTCTTTTTTGTCTTTTCCACCAACATCTTTTCGAGACACGGATGCCTGCAAAATGTATAGCAGTGAGTTACACCTCTT
Source organism: Scleropages formosus (assembly GCF_900964775.1). NCBI lineage: Eukaryota > Metazoa > Chordata > Actinopteri > Osteoglossiformes > Osteoglossidae > Scleropages > Scleropages formosus. The sequence continues at coordinate 8,308,241 of NC_041807.1, forward strand.
TCAGGTACTGACTGTCATACAGACAGATATGATACGTTAGCGTCTGTTTTCTCTTCCTGTAGAACACAATGGTTAAAAGATACTGAACAGATAAAGTAAGATTTAGTGTCTCATGTTTTTTGTGCTTGTGTTTGAAACAATCAGCAAAAGCTAAGTCCACGACAGGTATGCTGGAAGGCATGCAGAGTCACACACACACACACACACACACACACACGCAAAACATTAACACACATACAACCGCTGCTACAACACAGCCGACTCTTAAGGGTCAATGCAATGGGCATCTGATCCTTCTACCTTTCATGAGAAAAGAATTATTAAAGGATCTCCAAATTCTGGAAAGCGACATCAGTCAAGCTTAGAGAAAAAGTCATGTGTGATTCAGAAAAAAAGGCAAGGAAACACAACGTGTTTTAAATTTGGGTAAATCTGTAATAGCACTTTTAAGCCCTTGGTAGTTCAGTGCTCAGAAATGTGGTGTATTTTCTAAATATAAGCATGCCTTATGCCTTATGTGATATACATCGGTTCATATGGTGGAAACAAACTAACTGTACTTATAAGTCACGCATCTGCATCTAAGTCTCTCTTTCTGCTAATGTAATGCACACATTGTATTTTCTGAGATGAACATCACTTTGGAGAAAAGCAAATGAATAAATGTAAATGTAATGTAAATATAATGTAAATGTGGGGGTGTGGTGGTGCGGTGGGTTTGGCCGGTACCCACTGTGTGGTGGGTCTGGGGCTCGAGCCCTACTTAGGCTGCCTTGCAACAGACTGGTATCCCGTCCTGGGCGTGCCCCCTCCCCCCTCGGCCCTGCACCCTGCATTGCCAGGTAAGCTCCGGCTCGCCACGACCCTGCTCGGGACAAGTAGCTCTTGACATTGGTTGGTTGGTAATGTAAATGTAAACATATGCTTGTAAGCAGGCTAAATTCAAACTATTCTGATGGGCATGTGGAATAAAATGACTGATTTGCAAATCACAGGAAAATCAATGTCATGAAATATTCAGAAATTCTGGGCAACTTTTTTAGTCAAGTAAGTTAACATATCGCAGGACTGAGGACAATTAAATCCCAACCCTAAAGCATCCTACTTTTAAATCCTCCTTGACAACTTGTTTCAGCTGCACTGAGATGGCACCAAGGGTCCGAGTTCCTGGCACCACTGCCTCTTCTTCCTGTGTTAACTAATAGAAGTATTCAAATGGCTAGTATGGAAATCTTGGGAATGTGCCTCTCTGCGGTCCTCCAGTTTTGTAATGTAAAGCAGCGCCTTAGCGCCGCTGGCATGAATCACAGCACCTGAGCCACAGATATTTTACAGGACTTCACTGCGGCCCTGTCAATACAACCTTGGAACGGGCTGGCTTGTGGGAGGAACTGTTTAGTCACCCGGTCGCTGTAATACTGCATGTGCCTTAAATGTGAAGGTAAGAACTTGAAACTTTTTTTGCAAAGGATAATGCTATAAAGTGGGAAACTTAGTGATCACACTAAGTCCCATACACAGCACCGAACTATAGAAACTCCTCCAGTGCAAGGTAACTTTTGCTTTCTGATGCGGACCCCTAAAAATGGTCTCAGAAAAGTAGCTTGTGGTCAAATGTTGGATGCTTTGAAATCTTGAAGGGAAAATTAACCTTGGGACTTGTGGAAAAAAAATTGAAAACAAATGATGACACTGACAGTGAAAGTAGCGGCCATCTATTAGCAAAAAAATAAATAAACATTGTGGTAAAAACTGTAGTGTGCGCTGAAATAATGAGCAGAATCATGGCCTGTGAGCCGTCGGCTATGTGCAGTTTGTAGAAGAGGAGAGGAATGCTATTCATGTTCAGACGGAATCCTGAAAGTTTTGTTACATACTGAGTCTGCACAATGCTGTGCTGAGGTATTAAAAAAATGAGGCAGGATAAAAAAAAATCAATGGGTAAAAAACCTTTTATTTACCAGGAGACCTTTATGGCTTCTTGCACGTTAGACAGAGATGAATATATTAATCATTATCTATGGCGGTTTATCTTAGATTTTTTATTTTTTCCTCTCTATTGCTACAGTAAGTTCCAAATGACGGAAAGTTTCACTTTTTGTTCGGGGTGAGTCACTAAATTATTCAACATACAGGAGCAAACTTAGTATCAAACCAAGTGAAGGGAATGGAGATGGAAGTGCTGGAGGCCCTCAGAACCTTCCAGATTCCGAGGTGTATCTGGGTGGCTGCATGTAGACACAACTGTCTTGCATGTACTGTTTAAAAACACTAGCATTCTAGGCTCTCGCATGCTGTACACTGCTAGGGGTCAACAGAGTTTCTTTTTCCGCAGCTCTCCATGTCTGTAACTCATCTATGTTAGGCTCTTGGAGCAGATTTCTTAAGCATTAGCAGGGTCACAATGCAGGAGTGCAATCAGATGGTCTGACTAAAGTGATCTTTATGTCATATTCTAGAAGCACATACAGATATCTTACAGGTGCCAAAATGACAGCATATAGTTGGGGAATATTACTTCAAATAAAGATAAGCACAAAGTTAGCTATGTTATTATAGATTCTTAGCTTTTAAGATACTTTATATTTCCTAGTTTGCAAGTGTATATGTTTCTTTCAGAGTTAATTTAAAAGGGTAAATTGACCTATGCTGTAAGCAGAAAATTGCTTTTTTATTTGCATCCAAAGAATTAGTGATTGGCCAGGCTCACACTCTGCACACCAGTTATTGTTCATTAGCATGATTATCGGAACAAAGAAAATAACATTTCTATGTAGGTTTTGTACTTGTGAGAGCACTGCAGTTAACTGTCAGCAAATCTGCCATATATCCTGTACCATATGGTCCATATGAAACCAGAATGTCAGGGTGCAACTTATTTGTTCTCTTCAGTACAAATGATAAAACAAACAGGTTTACTAAAAGTGTCAGTCTGTTTGCCTTACTTAAAGTTTGCAGAACGTTGTGACTATACAGTATCTCATGAAAAAAGTCAAAATCGAGGTATCGGTTATAGAGAGGCTGTTGGTACACTCAAAACACTTACTGACCTCTAGATTTCAGATGAAAATCATAATCATAAGAGCATAAATTAATGCCAGGGGTGCATTTAACATGTTGAAATTGATTGATTAGCAATAGCTGCTTATTTACAAAGTGTTCGCCCATGTAGACCCCAATTTTTTTATGACTCACTGGTGGTATGACTTAGTGTGAAATCACGAAGGCAGGTTTGTGTGTTACCATGGTACCAACACCATAGCAAGACTACGCTTCTAACCTGGGGGTGAAAATGTTCTAAAGGTCCGAAACACCTTTTTCCTTGTTACTGAGGGCCATTAAAAAGGTTCAGGGTTGCACGCCATTATACCATCAACAAGAGACCCCATTAGGGCAAACCTGTGAATCAGATGAGATTCGGATTTCTCCACAGAAAACCTGATTGAACCTCCTTTGTTACCTTTTTGTTGAAAAAAATAAATAAATAAATGAATAAACTTGGTGTTTGTGGTGATTCAACATTCAACTCCCTCCATCTGCGACGTAGGCTTTTCAGCGCAGCTAAGGGGGAATCATTCTCAGGCAGTTTTTCTTGTTTTCCGAAATAGCTTTTGAATAATGAGAACAACATCCAGTTTATATGTGCAAGTTAGTGAGACACCCACACTCATTTGCAGTGAAAGGCAAATGACCCCAGCGATGACTCACAACATTGCTTAAATACTCTTTTAGATGACATTCTATCCTAAGGATTTTTTGCATTCTCGCACGGCTGGAAAGAAAACAAGGGAAGCTTTGCTGCAGCGTCACACCTGCAGACCGTTCTCTTATCACTGTTGCCCCTAAAATATAGATTTTCTTAGGCTATCGTACCTAAAATACAACAAAAGTGAATGGATAACAGAATATGTTCTCCTCCCAGTGTGAACCATACACAGAATACCAGTATTGCATTGGCAGTGTTTATGTTTATTTTAGAATTGCTTGACTTCCTGAGTTGCTAAGATCTACATAACCATAAAGTCATATATGAAATTCAATAATTACAGTTCACAGCAGTCGCTGCAAACCACTAAATAATAGAGAATAATAATAAAAGAAAAGGTTTATATCATAGTTAATTGTGAACCACTGTAGTATACTGCATAGCATAGTAACAAAAATATGTACACTGATATCTAAATATAAATCATTCTAGAAAGGTATTTTCTCCTTACCAGTTTAACAATACTGTATTTTTCAAAACAATTGCAATTTCTTTATGTACAAATGACTGCTGTAAACCTTTCTGTAGTCTTTTCATGTTTCAAAATCTCTGTTACAAATCAAGTGTGTACTTATTCAAAGCAAATCTCAGCTAATTATAAGAAATGTGCTCTTCCCTGGATGACGAATCATTTCTTTTATTTAAGTCAGTTTATATGGCCTCAGAAATAACACCTGATGCAATGGAACTGTTTTTAGTGGAAATAACAAAATTAAACTTTACCTTAAAAATGCCAAATTATGTGTTAGAAAAGGTATATCTGCTTGTATTAAAGTGGCCACATTGTTGTCACGCAATTTTCCTTGGGAAACCGCAGATGTGAATATCTGCAGACATTATGCGTGAGGTGTATGACCTCAGACTCCATGAGAATGTGAAATAAAAAATTAAAATGTATCTGCTGATAGATTTATTTCCTAACGCACTTCAGGCATGTTGACTTTGGATATTTACTACAATTTTAGAGTGCTAGTTTGGAGTGCTAAGTAAATTAAAATCATTCATTAAACTCTGGTAATGAACTATAAAAATATTAGCTTTAAATGCACGTTTTTGAGAAAATTTTCATAACACCAATATTAAAGCTACAAGAATATGTGAGACTGAATTACTTTCTCATAAGTGAAACAAAATATTGCCTTCAGTGAATGGGAAAGCTAAACTAAAAACTGTTATGAATCATTAATAAATTATTTTTCTAATCTATGAATAAGTGTAATATGAAAGTCATCAAATATTCGGACTTAAGTGTGTATTTTTGGAAACAATGAACACTGCAGTAGAGACACCCTGCAAACATTTTTTATTGTGGTTTTTGTGTTACTTGTAAATGAAGAAACTTGAAGTTATAGTTTTGTCTGTTGATTAAAAATTCCAGAGTTCACATTTTTCCACAACAGTTCCACTGTCAAATTTAAAACTGTATCAAATTCAGAGAAATCTGCAAGGATATTAAAAATATATGTGGGATGCACACAAACTTAATACAATTCCTAATTTAACATAACTGCTACCTTCATTAAATTTTATTTGTAAAAACAGATTTTACATTAAGTGTATCTGACAGTATCTAGCAGTCATTGTTAAACTGACTTGTAAGCTGCTCAATAATGAGAGCATGTGACTGGCAGCATGACCTCCAACCCAACACTCTCTGAGAAGCACAAAAACATACAAAGCAAAAAATAAATGAATAAATAAATAAATAAATAAACGCTGACATTTATTTATGCATTTGCCACCTGTGTTTGCAGAATCAGCGTGGATTTACCAGTACCTACAGTATATTCTTTACCTATCAAGGAGCCTTCTTTACTATCAGCCCCAGGGCTTACCTCAGGTTTACCTCACATTGCTTTTTTAAATTATCGGTAAATTATATTAAAGGATTCATTTTATAGTTATAACAATTAACGTCATAATAACTGTGATATTGTTCGTAAACTCTCAGCATACTTTAAAGGATTTTTTTTGTTTTGTTTTTGAGAATTTCTCATTTTGATTAAAAAAACTGACAGTTTACAGATGTTTCATGCCATTTAAAAGCTTTTGTACGTGTTAAATTGTAAATAAAGCCTTCCTTATGTGCCAAGAACAGTTTGGAGCCTCAAGGAATCTGTGTCTGTAGTTCCTCTTATAAAGGCTTCTGTCCTAGCAGGCCGCACCATTTTTTTTCTTTCTTAACAAAGAAGGGAGGGTGAAAACTGTAATGGAACTCTACCAACAGGACCTGAAAGATTTTTTTTATTCAGCAATATTATATGTCTGGCTTGAACTGGACAAACAAAAGAGCACATCAAACCATCAAAGTGCAGATGTCATCTAGTCTTTTTTCCTGAGTATTACATCCAAAGGTATTGTGTCTCTGAATTTAGATGTTGGAGTACACAAAGAAGGCAGTTTGTACACCCCTCGCTACTGTGCTTTTATATTTCCGCAAGCCTTTGATGTACTGGGGAAACTTGGCTGGATTTCCCTTTCATACAAACTGGAGAAATCCCAGTCCTGTTTTTTTTATCCTTTACAATTTCTCACTATTCATGGACAAAGCTTTTATTCACGTAAAAACATAACTTTATACTGCACTTTAGAATATGCACCTTGTGTTGCTAATGTCTTACAAACTTTGAGTCAAAAAAGAGGGTAGGCAGATAATTGAAAATTGTTAGAAAGAAGAAGTATATCAGAAGAATAGCCATATCATCTGAGAGATTACCTACACATTTTATATCCTTTCTAACCTTTATCATTACCAAAAAATAAATATATTTCATGCTTATTAGAAATAATAACAAGGAATTATAACATCATTCAAACTTTAAAAACCTTTTAATTAAAAAATTAATGTTGAACTTACAGTGACTATTTCTTTAACACTAGGTGCATTTAAATATGTGTTTAAGGGGCACACAATGTATACAAAGATACATGTGTGCGGTATATATTTTAAACCTATATGCACTCCAAGTGTTTTTCTGACTTTTGGAGAAAAGCAGCCGTTTCAACTTACAAGTTGAAATTATCTGAGGGTATTTGGAAGTTAAACTGAGTCTTGATACTATTTTGAAGTGTGTAAAGAGAACACAGAGAGAGCAGGTGGCCAGATTACAGCGGTCGTGACCAGACCTTGGGAAAGAGTGTCCCGAGGACTGCAGGAACAGCCAGTGGGCAGAACCCAAATGTAATCATAAGCAATGGCCATGCCAGGGCGAGCAGCCCCACACACACAAAGAGGGAAAAGCCTCCTGGACAGGGACCTTCTATAGGCAATTAGCATGCCAGCTTGAGCCATATGATGCTAACAGCCAGGGCAGGCAGCTGGCTCCACTGCAGCTTGGGGCCTGCTTGCCAGGGAGGGCATCGTGGTGCCAAAGCTGCAACCTTTCCTGCATTATATCACTGGATGTTAAAACGCAACTTATTGAGAGGCTCTTAAATTATTCCAGAGAAGTAAGTGGGCTGTGACTTCCTCTGCCGCGCAGCACGCACCCCGACTGCGTGCTCTAAACAGGAAGCAGCCGCCGAGAAGCATCCACTGAGTGCAAGGGAACTTTGCACTTCGCTGTAGCGCAGGATGTCGGAGCACATCGGACATTGCATTATTTAGTTGCTCAGCTGACATCCCCGTCCAAAGTACCTAACAAAGCCGCCACTTTGCTAAACGTTCATGCAGTCGGATTAAAAGGGTGTGGCCAGATCCGATGAACTTTACGGCAGCGTTGGGATGCAAGCTTACTCCACACACTATGCCAACCAAAAGCCACAGAAAAAGGATGCAAATATCTATTCAAAACCGGTGCTCTCACAACCTGGGCTTACACTGACTATTTAGTTAGTATCAAGTGCAGGTGTGGTCTACATATTATCTTTTAATAATGTTGAAATTGTATTTTGTAAACTGCACATTTGTATATGTTGAAAATAAATAGGAGTAAAAAACTGCTCTCAGAAACAAACTGTCCTTTTACATTCTGCATAAAAATTTTAATTCTTCTTCAGCTGAGTTTTTGGTCTGCAGCTAGGGGAAATTTTCATTTGTAAATATATTTGCACCAAGGGAAGTCATAATGGGCTGTTAAATTGCAATAATGACAATAACAATAATAGTACAAAACACAGTTTGTTCATTTACCCATAAGCCCTGAGCTGCGTAGATGTTGTCATTATGCAATGGCCAATTGGGCACAAGTGGTCCTTGAAATTGTAGTCTATATAGGGCAATAACCAGCAGGTCTGAAATGTAGTTAACTCTAAATCTGCCTGCTTTGCCACATGCTGTGACCTCAAAGTCATGTGAATTTGAATTCATGTCTATACCTCATGCCTACCATGGAATTTCTTTGTAGCACTACATGTAATTTCATTTCTCATTTTGTCATGTTACCAGATGTTGTCTCCTGTCCACTGTTGCCCCTCTTCTTTAGCTCCATGAAGTTGCTCCTCCTACAAACAGTGCAAATGAAGAAAATCTCATGATTTGATAGTGTTACGTTTGTGCCGTTTTGTGCCGTAAAAATTTGAATTTGTGCTGTTGCTGTTTTTGAGATATTAACATTTATTTTTCCAGGAAATGAAATCACTGGGCCCATCTACAACACCAGATTCGGGCTCTTTCGTCTGTGCTTTCGTTTGTGCTGATTTGTGCCGTTTAAACTGCAGTTCTATCTCTGTTACTTTTGGAGATAATGGAGATTGTTTACGTGGCACGTGACATCACCAATTCCCCATAATGCCGCAGACACTCGAAATGAGGCTCATTCGTTTGTGCTACTGTGCCATTTAAACCGCAGTTCTACCTCCTTTGGTTCTAGAGACATACATGGTTGTTTACATGGCACATGACAGCACTCCAGCCCCCTACAGTTCTGCAGACACTCAAATTCAAGCTCATTCATTAGTGCTACATTTGTGCCGCTCAAACCACGGTCCTATCTCTTTTATTTTTTCAGATATTAAGGATAGTATTTCATGTGAGGTCACCTGCATCCTTGAAGTCGGCCCCTCTACAAACAGCAGAAATAAAGAAAAGCACATTTTTTGTTAATGCTATATTTGTGCTGGTTTGTGCTGTTTTAACTGTGGTTCTGTCTCTTTTACCTTTGGAGATAATGGAGGTGGTTTACATGGCACGTGACATCACCAGTCCTCTTACGACACTTCAGACACTCAGAATCGGGCTCATTCCTTTGTGCAACATCCATGCCGTTTAAATCGTGGTTATACCTCTGTTACTTTTTTAAATATAAAGCGATATATTACACGTGACATCACTGTGGTATTTCAGATTTCAGGTATTAGCGATCATATGACAAGTTATTTCTAGCGATATTCGTAATATGGATATTATGACTTCCAGTTCGTATAATACTTCTGCCTTTTACCTGCCCCACTTCACTCACTGGTCTATGTTGTGGTTGAACACGATGGAAAAAGTGGTGCAGTTCAATGAGTGGTATTGATTCACCAAAGTCGACACAACGAGTGAAAAAACCAACACTGTACAGTTAACGTCAAGGTTTTAAATTTTATAAAGAACAGAACTCAAAACGTGTACAAATTCACTGCAATGTTTCCAGAGTCCTGTGTACACAACACGTATTTTTTTGTAAAACAATGCCGACTTAATAGAAAACATTAAGCAAAAACATGTGCTAGAAAATTGCAGTGATTGGTGATTACATGTGCCATGTAACGAAAAATGTGTTTGTCTTTATTTTGGCTGTTTGTAGGGGGGTTGACTTCATGGATGCAGGTGACGTCACGTGAAATTCCATCCTTTATGTTTGAAAAAAGTAAAAGAGATAGGACCGTGGTTCGAGCAGCACAAATCGGCAGAAATGTAGCACTGATGAATGAGCCTGAATTCGAGTGTCTGTGGCATTGTAGAGGGGCTGGAGTGAGGTCATGTGCTATGTAAACAACCATGCATGTCTCCATAACCAAAGGAGGTAGAACCGCAAATGTAGCACTAACGAATCATGAGGGTTTCTTCATTTGTGCTGTTTGTAGGGGGGCAACTTCACGGAGCTCTCTTCTTTGGCAAAAAAATCTCATACTGCTACATCATTCAGTTAAGATAATATTAGGAGCCCCAAAAGTCTATTTGTTTTCTTATGGATTAGGTTGTATGCTCAAATTATATAAATGTATGTATGTCAACAGCCTATTAAAACTATGAATAATTCTCACTCTGTCACATTAATCACTTGTCCTTGTCAGTGTCACAGTGGTCGAGAACCTGTCCCAAAACCACTGGGCGTTAGGATAGGAGGACAGGATGCCAGTCCAGCGCAGGATAGCCACGCATACAGCAGGAAGTTTAGCATTACAAATTCACCTGAAAGGCATGCCTTTGGACTGTGGGAAGAAACAAGAGCACCTAGAGGAAACCCACATAGACAGAGGAAGGATAACAGGACTCCACACTGGCTGAGCTGGATTCAAACTTATGCCTAAGCACCGCAGATGGTGTGAGGCAGCAGCTCTACCTGCTGCACCACCATCCCACCAAACAATGAACACTTCTAATTGAATTTTACAGTGTAATTTTACATTTTACAGTGTCAGTTAGACATCTCTGTCACCCATATTTATGAGTTCCAAAAAATTGTGCGTTAACATAGAAAACGTCACAAAATCGGTTGAAAAGATATCTTATTTAGAGGCCTGAATATGAAAGGTGTCAATATTCCACTGATAATTAACTGCAGCAGAAGTATACGCACTGTAAAAATAATTCACTGATGAAAATTAAATAGGTCACAGATGATAGGATACAATATATTGAGTTTGTCTTCAAACTATGTGTGTGTATCTGATAAATACAGTACAGGTTATTTTAAAAAACAGTATGATCTTGCATAACAATGGACTATTGATCTTAACAATAGAACAAAACAGCCAGTTATTTATTTTAAATGTTTTGACTTCCTGTGATTTGAAGGCAAGATAATCATGTGATTATGAGCATTTTTGTACATGTGCTTCCCAAAATAAATTTATGGCAAATTGCAAATAATATATAACCAAAAGAACAATAGAGAGAATAGGGAACATAATAGGTGTTTCACACATTCTAAGGAAGATGATTAAAAGAAAGCAGCTGGAGCGTTGCTTCCTGCTAAAAGTCATTTTACCAGATTTATGAAATGTGATTTAGGCACCATTTTGTTGTAATCCATACTAGTCTGTCTCTCTGTTTTGTACAGTAAGCTCAGCTTCTATGCATGTCACAATACATGTGTGCAAGATTTAGGAGATTGAGAAAAGGTACTGCCCATCGAAATTAGGTTTTTTAGGCTATGAGCCAAGAGGTCATTTCAGTTTTAGGCATGAGCAATTCATGACAGGAAGATTTTATTGCTGGCAATATGAAACACTGATTGAAAGGTAAAATGATATTGCATCCCAGCAGATTTGTCCATTACGTTTAGTATGACTCTTAACAGTGAACAGGGAAAATACTGACTCATAAACACTGGTTGCCATGTTCCGTTTCCGGAGTGAGAGGACGGACCCAAGTGCAGAGCGAACAGGATGTTTATTAAGGAAGATCCAATAATCGTTGTCACAGACAGGTGCAGTTAGCCAAGGTGCAAACGTCGTACTGAGGAAGATCCAGGAGGCAAAGTCAATATTCAGGCAAAAGGTCTAAGAGCACAGGAATCCATCCAGGTCAGGAGGTTTTGGGGGGCAAGAAACACGGGGGGAGGAGCGAGGGAGCAGGAATGAGGAACGAGGAACAAGGAGCAAGGGGTAACCAGAATGGCGAGCCGTGGGAAGCTTGATGCGCAAGGCGAACAAGGTTCCACGTCAGTCTTGGTCCTGCCGCCGCCTTTCATGCTTCCGTCTTGACCGGTTCCCAGGTTTAGCTTGTTGCACCGGCAGCATGGGCGTGGCAGTTCCCCCCCCCCCCCCTTCAGAAACGGCTCTACATGGTTGGCGAGGGCCTGGTGGACAGCCCCGGTGTCTGGGAACGGACCGGTCCAGGTCTTCTCTGTGAAAAGTGGAAATCAAGTCAGGATCAAGGATGTCCAGAGCAGCCACCCCGCTCCTTTCCTCTGGCCCATACCCCTCCCAATCCACAAGATACTGAAGGGTCCCGTCCCGGCAGTGCGAGTCCAGTAGCGCCCTAACGGCGTATGCAGTACCACTCCCGTCCTGCAAGGGAATTGGGGCAGGCACTGTTGGCTGAGGTTGATGTAGAGAGGTGGCCAGGGGTTTTAGAAAGGAAACATGGAACGTGGAGAGGATTCGTAAGTGTTGTGGCAACTGGAGTCTGTAGGATACAGGTGTGATCTGGCAGAGTACCTTAAACAGGCCTAAATACTTGGGGCTGAGTCTTTTGGACAGGTAGGACACTTGGAGACCCCGAGTGGACAGCCATACTCTTTGGCCCGGCACGAAGGAGACGGGTCGTCGGCGGCGGTCTTCTTGCTGTTTGATTCTGGCTTGTCTTTGAAGGAGGTGTTTCCTTACTGCCAGCCATACCTTTCCACTGTTTCGATACCATTCATCCATGGCAGGCACTTCACTGGAACCGGGGTGCCACGGGAACAGCGGAGGTTGATAACCTAGGACAAACTGAAAGGGAGAGCACCCTGTGGAAGTATGTGTCAGTGTGTTGTGCGCATACTCGACCCAGGGGAGATATCGGACCCATTGGTGGGGCTGGTCGAAGCAGTAGCTTCGAAGGAACCTGCCAATATCTTGTTGCAGCCTCTCCACTTGTCCATTTGCTTGTGGGTGGTATCCTGAAGTCAGACTCACCGTAACTCCCAGCTTCTTCCAGAAAGTCCTCCAGAGCCTGGAGGTGAACTGTGGTCCCCGATCAGAAACGATGTCTTCTGGTAAACCATAAGAACAAAACACATGGTGAAACAGCAGCTCAGCAGTTTCTAGGGCAGTGGGGAGTTTCGGAAGAGGAATCAAGCGGCATCCTTTAGAAAACCTGCCTAACACCGTCAGTATTGTGGTATTACCCTCTGAGCTTGGGAGATCCACCAAGAAGTCAAGAGCTATATGGGTCCATAGGCGGTTAGGAACTTACAGGGGCTCCAGGAGACCTGCAGGTTACTGAGTCGATGTCTTCGATTGGGCGCAGGTCTGGCACATCCGCACGTAATCTTGTACGTCCTCCTTTAGTAAAGGCCACCAAAACTGTCGTTGCAACAGTGTCTGAGTCTTACTAAAACTAGGGTGGCCTGCCGCAGGGTGGTCATGATCCCACTGGAGAATAGTGGCTCGCAAGTCCGGAGGGACATACTGTTTGCCGACAGGTTTACCTGGGGGTTCGGGGTCGGAGGCTTGAGCTTGGATCAGGTCTTGAGAAAAGTTCCACTGAACAGGTGCCACCAAGCAGGTTCTGGGAAGTATGTAGTCGGGTTCCAAGTGGCTTTGTCATTCTTCATGCATACGAGACAGGGCATCCGCTTTGGCGTTCTTGGTCCCGGGCCTGTAGGTGACTGTGAAGACAAAGCGAGAGAAAAAGAGCGCCCACCTGGCTTGCCTGGGGTTTAGGCAACAGGCAGACTGTAAGTACTCAAGGTTCTTATGATCAGTCAATACAACAAAGGGATGTTTGGCGCCTTCTAACCAATGTCTCCATTCCTCTAAGAATTTTACTGCGAGCAATTCACGATTCCTTATATCATAATTCCTCTCTGCAGCAGACAGTTTTCTTGAAAAGTAAGCACAGGGGTACATCTTTATTAGGTTGGCCTTGGCGTTGAGATAGGACTGCCCCTACTCCGGTCTCGGATGCATCTACTTCCACAACAAAGGGCAGCTCCGGGTCAGGTTGGCACAGAATGGGTGTGGATGTGAACCTGTGCTTGAGGTCATCAAAGGCACGCTGGGCTTCATCCGTCCAAGGTAGATGGGGTTTCTTGGTGGCGGTCAGTGCTGTTAACAGGGCTGCGATGGAGCTGAAATTACTAATGAAGTGACAATAGAAGTTGGCAAAACCTAGGAAGCATTGAAGAGCTTTAGTAGTTGTGGGACAAGGCCATTCTTGGATGGCCCTGACTTTCCTGGGATCCATGGCTATTCCGTCGCGGGTGAGTATGAACCCAAGGAATGAAACCTGTTTCTGATGGAACTCACACTTCTCTAACTTGACATATAAACAGTGGTGAAGCAATTGTTGCAGTACTTTTCTTACCAGTCGAATGTGTGAGTCCAGGGCCGTGGAGTAGATCAGGATGTCGTCCAGGTAGACAAGGACCCCGTTGTTTACCAGCTCGCCTAGGACATGATTGACAAATGCCTGGAAGACACTCGGAGCATTCGCAAGGCCAAAGGGCATAACCAGATACTCATAATGCCCCATGGTGGTGCTGAATGCAGTCTTCCACTCGTCCCCTTTCCTAATCCGGATGAGATTATAGGCGCTTCTAAGGTCTAATTTAGTGAACCATTGCGCATGACGGACTTGTTCTAAGGCTACGATGATCAAGGGCATCGGATGTGGGTATTTTATGGTTATGCGGTTTAACCCCAGATAATCAATGCATGGGCGGAGTCCCCCATCTTTTTTCTCAATAAAAAAGAACCCCGCGGACGCTGGTGAAGTGGACGGGCAGATGATTCCTGAGGCAAGGGCCTCTGATATGTACTGTTGAAGGGCCTGTTGCTCAGGACACGACAAGGGGTAGATCTGGCTGTGTGGGGGCGTTGTACCTGGGAGGAGATCGAGCCCACAATCTCATGGCCAAGGGGGCAGCTCCACAGCTTGGGTTTGACTGAAGACCTCGGCCAGGTCTGGTGGAGTGGGAATCTGTCGATCAACGTCGGAGCCTTCGATGGAAGTGGCTCTACATGGAAGTTTTAGACATGTTTCCTCGCACTGGATTCCCCAGGTGACCAATTCTCCGGAACTCCAGAGGAATACAGGGTCGTGACGAGACAACCAGGGAAAGCCAAGAATGACAGGGACATCTGGCGAGGTTATTAGATAAAATTGTATAGTTTCACGATGACACGCTCCCACTGTAGCTTGTATTAGTCCGGTCTATGCCTCCACATAGCCCCCTCCTAATGGCTGACCGTCAAGTGCATTTTTTTCCTTAGACGCATTTTATGGATGCTATGTTCGTGCAAACATAGCATCCATAAAACTCCCCGCAGCTCCTGAATCTACCATAGCCTAAGCCACCACCTCCCCAGCGCCCCAGGATAAAACAATGGGTACAGTGAGACGGTTGCAGTGGAGGGTTCCACTCACCTGGGTTTCTGGGTGCACAGGACACTGGAGCCGGCGATGGCCTGGGGTCCTGCAGTACTGACATAGCTCTTCCTGCACTCTCCTCTGGCGTTCGGCTGCAGTCAGGAGTCCACGTCCCAACTGCATTGGTTCAGGGTCACCGCCGCTGGGGCTGGTTCTTTCCGGGGTCGGCTTGGTCCGGGGTTGTCTATCCCAGGCAGCATTGTCGAGCACGATGGCTGTCTCAATGAACCGGTCCAAAGTCCACTTCTCTCCCCCCGAAAGCCATCTCCTTCCGTATGCACGTGTTCAGCCCTCGACTGAAACATGCTACTAAAGCTGCGCTGCCCCAGCCACTGCGTTCCGCGAGCGTGCAGAATTCTATGGCATAATCTGCCACCGAGTGGTCCCCTTGTCTAATTTCAAAAAGTTTATCACTGGCACTTCATCAGGTTGCGGGAGACCAAAAACTGCTAGAAACCAGGTTTTAAACTCTTCATATGTACTATGAAGGCAGTTCTGCCATGCAGCTGTTGCCCAATCCAGTGCCAGGTCCATTAAAAGCAAGATCGGGTACGTGATTCGGCTATGATAGGAACTATAAACATGCAGTAAGTTGGAAAACACAAGCTTGCATTGCATAAGAAAGCCTGTGCAGCGGGTAGGGTTACCGTCAAAGCGCATCAGGGGTAGCAGGCATGGGTCCCGTTGAGGCGGTGGTGGAGGAGACGGTGTGGAGCCTTGCAGCACAGGCGCAGCATGAGCAGGAGACTGTGTTTGCTCCTCCGAGACGAGTAGCCCCTGTTCCTGCAATGCGCTTGCCAAAGCTTGGAAGCCTTCAGCGAGATGACCAAGCGTGTGTTCAAACGTGCCCAAACACAGTCCCTGTGAGGAGAGGGTTCGCTGGAAATGATCCGGCTCTGCTGGGTCCATATTGCTGGCAGAACCTTCTGCCATTGTTCCGTTTCCGGAGTGAGAGGACGGACCCAAGTGCAGAGCGAACAGGATGTTTATTAAGGAAGATCCAATAATCGTTGTCACAGACAGGCACAGCTAGCTGAGGTGCAAACATCGTACTGAGGGAGATCCAGGAGGCGAAGTCAATATTCAAGCAAAAGGTCAAAGAGCACAGGAATCCAACCGGGTCAGGAGGTTTTGGGGGGCAAGGAATACGGGGCGAGGAGCAAGGGAGCAGGAATGAGGAACAAGGAGCAAGGGTAACCAGAATGGCGAGCCGTGGGAAGCTTGATGCGTGAGGCGAACAAGGTTCCACGTCAGTCTTGGTCCTGCCGCCGTCTTTTATGCTTCCGTCCTGACTGGTTCCCAGGTGTAACTTGTTGCACCAGCAGCATGGGCGTGGCAGTGGTAGTGCCATATAACATCTTTATGTACATCTAATAATGATTTAGTCTCCAAGATAGAAATGATTATCATTACATTAAAACAGGAAATTAAGATGGATTAAAGTTCTCACAACTCTGTATGCATTGTTAATAAACTATTTTTACTATCTAGTAATTTCTGAAGATGTGATAGAAAACCTGGACTCAGAAATTGCTGCTTCTGAACCCAAACCAACAGGTCATACCAACCTGTTCTTCTGATATTTTCTGCAGGCCTGTCTAACATTTGTAAAACCTTTTAGTTTTTTAAAAATTTCAAATGGCGATGGCTATTTTGAAAATTTTGTGAAAAAAAGCAATATTTTTTATTATACTGTATGTCACAATGTATTATAGTTTGAAACACTTCTTATACATTTATATGAGGACTCTTGTTTTTCTGTTTTTGTTTTTTCTTTTTTTACCTGAGTTGAATTGACTCGAGCTTTGGTTTGCTTTTGTTTTGTTTTTTTTTTTTTAACTTTTTAAGGAATTTCTTTATTTTATGCCAGTCTTCCAGAACTGTAAATAATTCCACTGGATTCCCACCCACAGACAAGTATACAAATAGATAGATAGATAGATAGATAGATAGATAGATAGATATACTTTATTGATCCCACACGGGAAATTATTATGTTACAGCAGCAGAACACAAGTCAGATAAATACTTGCAATATATATTTAAAAAACATATAAAACAAGTGGAAAAATACAAGTTAAAAATACAAGATAAAAATATATGTGCAATTATGTATACTGTTGGAAAAATAAAAGAATAAAAAGTATATTAAATAAATTAAAACAGTATGTAGTGCAACAGTAAAGTGCAAGTTGTACAAAACGGTAATACAATCAGTAACAAGATGAACTAACAATAGTGCTGAATAGTTCATTTGTCACACAGAGGTGAGCTGTTGTACAAAGTTATTGCGAAACATGATTTAAATCTCCGGTAACGGCCACAAAAGCATCGGGGTGCTGAGACTGTAGCCTAGCAAATACTCTGTGAGACTGAGGTTACTCATTTTTTTGACAAGGTGTATTGTTATATTCACGTTCATTAGACTGTTGATGACATACCTAATGGATTGGACCATTGTTGACCTCAGATATTTTAAACAAGTATCTTATACCCTCCGAAACTGACTAACTCTAGCTGACATTCACATCTTCACCATGGTGACTTCCTTACTTTCTCACCTTCACCATGGTGATGAGGGTGTACTCTGCCACCCTGTTACCACCCTTCCCCCATCCTGGGGACTCTGGTCTCCTAGTAGCATCAAAGGCTTTAGTTGCAGGTATATAGCCCCAAATAACTACAACACAGTGGCTGAAATGATCCAGTTTTCATGTTCAACACCATTTGGATATTTCAGTTTTTGCCATGGATACCATTTAGTCAGGTTTGATGTCTGAGGTTATTCATTCTCCTTTGGCATGCTTAGGCTACTCTTACAGGTGTTGGGACTGCAGTGTCATGTGTTGGCCAAAGAGTCCATCTTAGTCCTCATGTTTGCCAGCTTTGAGTGGCTGAGCTTTCCTGTTTTCTAAAGATCTGTCAGTGCATTTCTATGATTTGGCTTCCTTGGTCTTTCTTGGCCATTCATACCATGAAATGTATCTTATAATATTTATCTTATGTATCTTACACACACACACACACACACACACACACACACACACATTGTCTGAACCGCTTGTCCCATATGGGGGTCATGGGGAGCTGGAGCCTAACCCAGCAACTCAGGGCGTAAGGCTGGAGAGGGAGGGGACACACCCAGGATGGGACCCCAGTCCATCGTAAGGCACCCCAAGCAGGACTTGAACCCCAGACCCACTGGAGAGCAGGACCCGGTCCAACCCACTACTATGCCACCGCACCCCCCCTTATGTATCTTATAATATTTAAAAAGAAAAAAAAATGGTGGGAGGGTATCGAGATTTGTCTATCCTGTGTTTTATGCACCTACTCGATCGATGAACCCCCATGCAGCAAGTGGTAGGTAACAAACTAGGTTTGCTTGAGACTTTCATGTCTGCAGCTATGTCTCCTTCTCTTAATGTAATGCATAAATTGTACTTCTGCTGAGATGTACGTCGCTTTGGACAAAAGTGTCTGCTAAATGAATAAGTGTAAATGTAAATGAAATGCTTCTTTTCAGCTCCAAGCAGACCTATTCAGAAATATGTCAAAGATGTTTTACATTAACTCACTTGTTACCAGTGGTCATGCTGATTTTCTCAGACTAACTTTAAAAAAAGTTAGGTGAAACTAAAAATAAGTAAAAGACCTCTCTTCCTATGTGATTTCTGATTTGCTGCGCCAAACAACAAAAAAAGGTTTTTTGAAGTTAACACATATGTTGTTATAGGTTACATGTAAATATCAAAAGCAAATTCAGCTCATCAGGAAAATCCAGACTGGTGAAGAATGTGCCTTTTCAGCAGGCTGCCATAGTTCAGGACAGTGGACACTTAACAGTTAGCACATTTAAGGACATAAAAAATTATATTTAAAAGGAGTCAAAATTCTTCATGTTCATTGTTCGTGACAGACAGATAGATAGATAGATAGATAGATAGATAGATAGATAGATAGATAGATAGATACTAAAAAAAAACTTCATGCAGAAATTGCTCTGTTCTAGGAAGTTATTAATACCACACTGTGTCACTTACTTTACAACTCCCTTGATACAGCGAATCCATGCCATGAAACTGGCAAATATCACCTATTACTCATGTTACTTAGCAGTACATTCCTAGCGCACATGCATGCCTTGAACTTCGTCACTGAATAACAATTAGATGGCTGAGTGTTCAACTCGCAGCTGACGGAATTTTAATAGAAAACAGACATGCGTTGGAAGTCGGAATTCGTGATTCAAAGTTTACTATAAATATGTTTACAAGGGTGGGATGCAAAACTGAGGAGTCGTGGGTAAAACTTGCACTTTAGAATAGCCTGGAACGCGAAGTTTTGCTGCTGCTGCTGTTCAGAAATTAAGCTCAACATAAGTATTTTAGTGTAAATATATTTAGAATTTTTTTCCCCTTATCCTGAAAAGATTCTGAAAGTGCGTGTTAAGCAGCAACAAGTCCCCCGGGGACGCAGTGCTACTTATATAAGGGGCACAGAAAAGGGTTTTCTTACCTCACACCCAGTCATTTGCATTAAAAGATTTTGTCAGAAGTTGGTCTTAAAAACGGGAGATTTCACTTCTGGCATAGCCTCGTAACAGTCGTCAGACACCCCCCATCAATACAGTTTATGTAGAATAGTGTGGCAAGTTTCCATTCATCCTGAGATTTGGCAGCCAGTGCAACTTACAGGAACAAAAAAATAGATTTTGCGCTGAATGGAAACGACGGTCCATTCATAAAGTGCAATTTATTGGTATCACGTAAGAACCAACAAAAAAAAAGGTTTGGTCAGAGGAAAGCCATTGCGTAAATCTATAGGTTTTCCCATAAATCACAGCAGGTTACTGTTTGCCTTGCCGGTACAGACCAACAAGGTGTTGGAGAGTTTAAGCACGCCGGTATTGCAATGGGTTATTAGATTCATAAGTCACAGAAGTGGTGGGCGATCTACTGAGCACAGCAGAACTTCTCATATGATGCCTTCAAACAAGACACATTACCTACCAGCATCTGTTGGAGTGAGTGGATTTTAAGACACTTCTATCTCCAAGACAAGCTCAGAGGAGATGGTAAGTAGCCTGGATGCTAAGCCTTAACAGGAATAACTACTCAGAAATGCTTATGAGGAATATTTAACAGGATTGAAAATGTTTCTCAGCTGGGTGATGGACTCATTTTTTTGGGGGGGGCTCAATGTTAAGAACCTTTTGGGAGGGAAGTACTGCCAGCAAGGCTGTCTGCAACTTTAAAATGCAGCATGTCTGTGCGTCTGTTTGCTAGAGGTTGGGTTTCTGTTTTTTTTGTGTGCTGTGCTGTCTTTGCGGATTTCTTTACATCCATAATGCTCCTTTTTACCAAGTGCAATGACAATGAAGTGCAACATGTGTAGGCATGTCCCTGTGTACCGCAGAGTACCCTAACAGTGCAAACAAAACATCATCGGCAGCGGGAGTGTTTTCTTGGGGTGTTGTTGAGAATTTTGAGGAGCCTTTTTTTAAAAGGTCCCATTTAGAGGGGGATAAGTAAGTACAGTTTTTTTTTTTTTTTTTTTTTTTTTTTTTGTGGTTTGCAAAGGGTCCGGCGGACATGTGATCAAATATTAACAGGACGGGCTTGGCAAAGGAAATATTCACGTGACAAGGCGTGGGGAAAGCCATAGACTAAAGCAATATCAAGTGGCACTTAAGGAAAAGTATAGGTTTTCTGCTGCCTTTGGTAACCCTAGCTGTGGTATGCTTTCAGCACGCTGGACAGAGGCATCGGAGCCGTTGAACGCAGCGGACTAAAAACGCACACCCCCGAGTGGACATCAACTTTTAAGTCTTGCAGTTCTTTGCCAAAGCTAGGGAATTGTTTCTTTTTTTTCTTCTACTTCTTCTTCTCCTCTCTCTCTTTCTGATAAGCTCTGGAAGCCCTGTGATGTAAAAAAAAAAGGAGGAAAGAAAAGAGAGAGACATAGAAACCCGAAGGCTGGTTCGCTTGTGCGCTTGGAGTTTTGTCGCCACTTAGAGCATGAGAAAGTTGAAATCTTAGAGGCTCCGCGCGCGCTGAGCGTTCCTTTGCCGAGCACTGCTCGGTGTGCAGCGTTAACTTTGGGAAATGCAAGTGTCGGTCTTGAAGATCTGACCACTGATAGTGGTTTTCATCTCTTAAAAAGAAAAAAGAAAAAAGGCAGGTAAGAAAAGCATACATTTTAATCCGTTGTGCTGGCCGTTGGTCGACCGCTCCGCCGTCTCTGTGGTCAGTGTGGTGTCCATTCTTGTTTTTCTGTGTTCTGCTTTTTTAAGGTGAAGTTTGATTTCTTCATTTTTTTTTTTACTACCGCTGTGCTGAGGGTGAACGCTGGATGATAAGACATGGCTTGGTGAACAAGGAGCAGCTCGTTTAGTTCCTAAGCAAAATAAACTTGGGCTTGTATGCACATCTGAAAACGTCGCTGTTGTTTTTTTACGCATTTTTGCGCATAAAGTTGTAGCTCTGAACAATATCTGCATGCCTGACGGTGTAAACGTTTCATCTACCAAAACAATATGCTCGGTACGTATCTGAATACAGGAGATGTTAAATTCCTGTGCCCTAGGGGTTACATGCATAATGGATTATTATACTGGTAAATTGAACTTTATGCGTAATATAGAGATTATTGTCTTCCTGCATCTTAATATGGTGCATATCTTCGATAAAATATAAGTGCGATCAGCAAAAGCTGGGTGCTTGCTAGTCATGTGCGAAGGAAGGGGTTACGAAAATAGAAATAAGAAGTAAACTTAAAAGGAAATAAACCAGATTACACAGGACGTGCGTTGCATCGTGTAAATTTAACACGTCTTTTTATTTTATGTCTTTATCCCACTGTTCTGTCGTCTCGTTATGCATGTCTATTTATATGCATTATTTATAGTATCGACATAAACGTTTAAATATTTTATACTTTTGGAATTGATCTGCTTTTGTGGCGAGCGGTGGAAAGCGCTCGTGTCTGTGGATCCGTGGCTGTAGCATCACCCCACGAAACCACCCACCCACCCACTCCTCCATCCACCCAGCCGCCCTCCCTCTGTCATGCCGTTGATATCTCTCTTGTGTTTTTACTACGGGCGCTTTCTCGGTTTCATTCATACTGCGCTTCTTTTTTTTACTCCAGCCCTGTGGTACACCACCTGCGCGCGCGCGCGCGCTCACCGTCCCCCCCCCCCCCCCCCCCCCGCCTCCCTTTTTTTTGTCCCCGCTCGCGCGCCTGTTATCCTATTTCCAAATGCACCAACCGGAACTGAATTTTCTCATATATAGGAATTGTGTTTTGTACCTTCTGACGAAGCCGAATTTGTCGTGAAAATTATATGTGCTTGCGCGTGTGCTTTATTATTATTGTTACTCTTAAAATTATTATTATTATTTTACATATGCAGTAAAAGTCGGGAGAGGCGTGGTCAGATACGGGGAAGCTGCCTGAAGGGGGTTGGCTCAGCAGAGATGTTAAAGATAGAAAAGCGAGAACACGCAAAAAATAGACGAAACTAAAATCGTCCGCTTTTTTGGGGGGAGTCTCCGAGCAACATTTCAGATTTCTGCATTTCTTTTTTAGATAAGCGATAAAGTGAGTGTTGAGTTGTGGAGCCACGCGGTCGATGGATGGAGAGATAAGATGTATGGAGCGCTGCGCCGGGGTGCGCGGAGGGATGGATGGAGGCTCTGCGCGTCCCTCTCCTTTGTGCTCCGCGTCTGTTTCCAGGAATCTAATCCAGATCGATTCCCCTGATTAAACAACAAACACCCGTTTCACGCGGTCCGGCGTTTTAACGAGATTTCACACCACTGCCTATGAATTGCCTGGTTATTATTCAACTTGTTGTAATTTCCTTGACCTTTCGGTATTGATGCATTCTGCATTGAAATATTAAATAATTGTGTTTCATCCAAATTTTTTGCATTTCGTTGGCTGACGCGTACATTTTCCTCGAGTGCATCTATTTGTATTATTTGTGTTACTGGTTTTCAACTTGTACGCTCGTGGCTCTCAAATCCCCTCGGATCTATTAGTATTACAATATTTTCAGCCTTATATGTATTATCAGTTAGTAGTTGTTATTATCGTAGCTTTTCGGCTAAACCGCGTTTGTCTTTAATTTTGCTGATGACGCTGCTACAATAAATATGTAGCAAAAAAATTATCCAACCTGAAACTGGAAGCAGAAAACTTGGCCAAATATTATTTTCGTTATTATCGTCCCTAAAGTCCACATTTGTTTTTAAGTCGTTGTTTTATTCATATTATTTTTTTTTATTTCTTTATTCCATCTCTTCTCCTTTTACAGGGATATCATATTTTGTCATAGGAGAGCGCGAGCTAGACGTGGGCTGATGGTGAGGGTGTGGGCGTGCGGGGGGGAGTTGGGGGGGCGGGCAGGGGGGTGGCACGACACACTTTGTATGTATGAGGGGTTTTTTATAGAACTTTCTGCAATGTACGTCATCGGAGCGGTCCATAAATGGGGTTGTGTGTGTTATCTTACCGAGAATCTCCCTGACCAACCCCCACCCCACCCCCCATACCCCCACCCCCTCCGTTCCCCACTCTTAGCTCTGCAGAGTTAGGGTGGGCGTCAATAACAAATCTGAAAATGGTAGGTTTCCTTCGAGATCATATCAAATGGTGCCGATACAGTTTCGATAACGCCGGTGCGCGCGGTACTTCAACGGGTTTTGATTTTATTCCTTTTCATTTCATTTCATTTATGGGAAGCGGGGAGTGATGACTGAGATGAGCGGGGACTGTTATCCTACAGAAAGCTCTCCGTTTACCGATCCCATCTCTCGTCTCCAGCTTCAGATTCGCCTTCAGATTCAGCTTCCACCAACTTTTTAAAGGGCTACAGACCCGCGGCGGCGCCTCTCCTTTTCGAGCGCTTTTTTTCCCACTCTTACGATCCGCAGAGCCGTGCGGTTTTATTTCACTCATAATTCACCAAACTCCCGTGGGAGAAGCTGTTCTCAGATCTTTACTGGGATGTAAGTCGATGGTTTCCGCAGGATGTTCGTGGTTCGTAGGGAGAAATATATATTTTCCAGCGATTGTCGAAAGAAAAAAAAATCGAATTATTCTTTTAGTGCAATATTTTATTAATAACAGTGCACTAAAATGAATTAATAACAATAATAATACTCTGCTGGAAGTATAACCAAAACATACGAGTAATATATTTTTTTCTAATATTTGCTCGGCGACGTTGAATCAGATCGCGTTCTCTACAGTAATCAGATGACATGATGATATCGATTGTTCATCAGGATCGATCAACATCGATCAGTATCGCAGATGATGGACTCCTTGGTTCCGTCCAAACGGTTCTGCTGCGCTCTTGTGTTTTATTTGTGCGTACTTTAGAGAACACCACATGACAATCTTGAGTTCGAAATCCGTAACCATTTCTGCTCCAACGGCGCATCTGTAAACGGGTCAGTCCTGAAGTTCCCACGATATAGCAGTCTGGGTTAAACTGTTGAAAAATTACGAAATTTTGTCAAAATTGAGAGGGGCAGCACTGCTTACTGTTGGCTTCTCCATGAAGTTTCTGGGTTTTATTTTATTGTTATTTTCTTTCTTTTTTTCCAGTTTTCCCTCTATTGTACAGCAGCTGTAATTGTTAAAAGTTTGGGTATTTCTGTGTGTCTGTGTGTGTCAGTGTGTGATATTGGTTTTGTTGGGGAATTGCATGTGCTGCCTTTGACCCTGATGATCCAGGACATAGCTCTCTAAAGCAGGTATGACGGTCATGCAGATTCGGGCAGCTGTCCACCCACCTGCAGGTGTTCTGTATGGCATATGTAAAAGGGGAGGTGCTCTTAGATATGTTTGCAAAACCCACACATCCCTCATCCCGTGTGAGCGAAGAGTTGTCATTTGCAATCCTGTGTGGCTGTGCTTGGCAACAACACCACCAGGCTCTCCTGTAGTCCCTTTTGACTTGACACGTAGGTATGTATGTGCAGCCTTGTGTCAATACATGTCTGTCTGTAGGTGCATGGGCAATTTCTGTTCAGTTATGTTCATTTATGTTAAGTGCCTGTCAATACTCCCCTCATGTATTATTTCATTACTTCATTGTACATAGATGTCCATTTTTATTCTAATGACTGTGAAGGCGGGGGGGGGGGGGGGGGGAACTGTGTCAACATATATAATTGTTTGATGATTAAATACCACATTTTATTTGAAAGTATTTTATGCTTTATTTTAGTCAAAAGACAAAGCTACCCATTCGCCATCTGCTTGTCTGCAATACATAAGCCTCCCTACCTCTGCCCTGTAAAAATGACGAGATGTGTGATTATGCTGAGGGATGAGTCATTGGTGTGATGTGCTAACATACCAGACGTGCATCCACACGCAACACTCTCTCGACCTATCATCGAACAGGATTCAGAGGATTTTTAGGATCAGGTGGGAATTATTATGACTTATGATGACAAAGCTACCTTGGTGGACTTTCATTCACATGAAAGTCTCTTTCTCACTCCTGGGTCTGTTGTCCACGCTAATCCCCATGCGATGTTTCTCGGCACTTGTACGGCTCAGACTTATTCATAACAAATGGTTAGATGTGCTCGTATAGTAAAAAGTCTGCATTCAAAGGCATCTCACCTTGGGGAGCTGTACCCCTGACAAACAACTGGAGTCCCAGGAGTCATGAACAATTACGTGCAGTTGTGCATGTTATTTTCCTCCACTGGGCCTCCATTAAATCGGTGCCCTTTTCCGAGGCTTATAGCCCCAGTTCATCACTGGACTTATTTGCATAAAATTGATGATACCTCCTTGAGACAGCCCCTCCCCCTCCCACTCACATGGCTCAAAGTCAGTTGGTAATAATTGGAATCTTAATGTACATGCTTAAACAGAGGTTATCACGATGGTATGGGGAGAGTCTAAGATCACGCAGCTGTGACAAATCAGCATCTGGCAAACAGTAGTCTGAGGAAATTTAGAAACATCAAGGTATAATTATCATAACCAGTGCTTAAACCGCCTTTGTTGCTGAGTAGGCAGGCACAGTTTTGCCAAATATTGCCATCTTTAAGGATATGACAGTGACATTTAGTCACATTCACGCACATTCTCCTGGTCAAATATTTTGTTCCAAGCTTTGTGGCTTGCAAAGAAAGCAGGATAGATGAGGGTCATTAACTGAGTGTTATTAGGAAAGAAGTTTCTACACACTGATCTTCAACTAGTCTCATCAACGCTAGAACAATTTGCCAAATTCTACTCTTGGATAGATGGACTTATTCACATTAGACCTGCTGAATAACAGCGGCAAGTGATGGAACCACAGAAGCTATACCATGACAAATTTTCTCTTATCCCGATATCCAGCAGATTTGAGGTCTTCGCGGCTCAGGGTTACTGTAGGCACATTATGCATAGCTAAAGCAGGAGGGGCACTCAACACGTTGATTTATGATGTGTTTGGTTTGGAATATGAAGGTCCTACACGTGTGAACTGTTATCATCTCAAAGATAATACATTCCAAAGAGGTTAAAGGACAACAGGAGGCCTGAGACCACATTTTGGGGTAAATATTCAAAGACAAGCTGATGGCCCCAGGAATAAGCGGGCAGATTTCACTGTGTTCAAAGACTTGTTTCAGTCAAGATGTCATATGAACTCAGCTCTGCATCAAGGAGTTTGGTCTGTGAGCAGAGTTTCCATTCGTTAATTAATTAGCAGTACAGTCAGTCAGTGTGTGCGTGTGAGTACAGAAAACAGTATGAGCACGTGTGACTCCATACCCTGCAAGAGGTCAGTGTGCCAGAGGTTTGGGGCAGTGCTCTCTTCTGCTCAAGTCACAGTGCACACTCATTGCCTTCCTTGAGGTTCTGCAATAGTCATGAGGTGACAAATATTTTTTGCCAGTCCTTTTTTGACAGCAATACAAATCCTTGTCAGCTTTATACATGGTAATTAATAAAAAGATTAGATGAGCAAGTCATTCGTTTAAACCTGCCTAGGGATTAAACTGTTGGAAATTATTATAGGCTTCGTTGTTCCGTGTTCTTACATTTCCAAGCCAAATTTTCCAGTGCAGAACTAGCTGGGAAAACCCTGATATCATCTGAGTTCTTTTTTACACATTTTAGAGTAGTTGCTAGAATAGCTCATTTGCATAAGTGTGAATAAGTCATATACAGCCCTCTTCTGGGGAAACTGCATGCAAATAATACAGGACAAAAATACCATTGCCGCAAACAGGACAACTGGTTAGATATTTATGCTATGCTGAAAGCTTTACAAAAGCACAAATGTAACGAACATGTAGAATAATGGATGACAATTTACAGCAGTGACCTTATCGCAGGTAAATTACTGTATTAAATGTTGTCCTGTGTATTTTTTGTACTCACAATTAAAAAAACATTAAATTTTATTCAAAGTTAATGTATATAATATGAAAGGTGTGGATTTTTTTATTGTCTATATATTGTAGCAAGGTACTTAGCCTGTTAACATCACATTTATTTTCGGAAATATTCATTACAATCATTATTATCACTGGATTCCTCAATAGCGTGTATAGTATACCATTACTAAAACATCTCAGACCTGAGTCTTACTTCACTATTGCCCCTTGCATTACCCAACCTTATAATTTATGGTGAAATGTTTACCAAATGTTCACTTCACCTTCACTTAAGAGTATTCAGTAGATACATCTGAAGTTCTTTTGCTTTCCCATGGAAGTGCTTTTCCCACCAACATTTGTTATGATACTTTTTGTTTTCTTCATGAGATGCAAAGTGATTTATCTATGAACTACTCAACTAGAGCAGCCGACCGTGTTGCACGCAGGTTTTCGCAGCGTCGTGCCGTTCCGAGATTGCTGATGCAACTCTTTGCCATCCAGAGCTTCCTCTCACCTCCTGCTTTCCACTGGGACAACTATATTCATCTTTGCACGTCCCCTTGCTGGGGCTGAATCACTAAGCAGGTGTGAGCAGGTACCAGCCAGCTGAGATCAAATTGCTGCTGCCCCTTGACCTCATTGCAAATAAAAAGTTACAGTACATCAACAGACACATGGTAATAATTGCTCATAGGGTGAGAAAAACTGAAACCCAACTTTTACAAGTTAGTTTTTTAATTATTTTTTATATTCTGCTTTTCTCTAAACAGAGCTCACAACATAAACCAGTGATATTTGCCTTAAAGAACCTTGAACTGTATGGTTGCAGAGTGGATCCAACAAATGGACAAATTTATTAAAATATATTGAAGGACTCCTATTCTAGAAATGTCAGTACCTTTAGTCATGAACTCTGTTTTTATAGTGATTCAATGCAGTTTTGGATGCAAAAGCAAAAGGCATCTGTTGAATTGCCTCCAACAGAAAACATTGGATACATCCTAAAACCCCAGGAAATTAAAGGATGGCTGTTCTGCTGGTTTAAACGTTCGTAACTTTCTAGAGTCATAAATGTTCTTTCTGTTTGCTATGAACGTGTAAACAAAAAGAGACGGCTCGTTAAAAACTACACAACAAGGAGTTCAGGTGGGTATCTGAGGCTTTGATCCCTGCAAGAACAGTTTAGACCAGTTATGAATCAATCATGAATCCCCGAAGGGATTAATTACACACAGAACTCAAGCTGCATGGTGTACAACTGGAGTAGTGCAGTAGTACAACCAGAGCAGGACCACATAACTAGGCTTATGATACCTGAATAGTTCCGCTAGGTCTTGCCCACACACCCTCTCCCAGTGTCATTCTCTATGTCTGCTCCAGGTTAACTGGCCTTCGGAAACACTTTGGTTAACCCTGTAACTATATTTATCAATTAAAAATGCGTCACTTTTATTATGAACAGTACATTTTCATCTTATTCATAACTTTTTGCAGATCCTAGAACTTTGTAGTGTGCAGCGTTCTCAGACCAAGCAGCATTGAGGTCAAAGGAAAAAAAAAAATTATTTTCCATAATTTAACTTAGCCTTTTCAGTTTATCGAAGTGTGGCTGCTTGGAAGGTGAGAAACTTTCCTCCCTGTTTAATTTCACCTTCATCTGGCCTTCTGAGAAGAGCGGCACCGTGTGAAATCAAAACTGGGGCAGCTGTTTGCCACACGTACAACAAGGGTTTGCGCTGTGGGTGAGGAAAGCTGAGTCAGCCATGCTGAGGAACTGAGGAGAAAGTAGCTCATTTTTTCCCTGGGAATTTTATAGTAACATTGAATTCATGCATTTCTTGCTTAATTTACATATGCAGGTTTAAACCTCCTCGGTTTCCTCAATTTATTGAATGTGGAATAACATACTTGGACCGTGTTATGCATATAAAGCAGGCAGATGTACTATGGTACAGTGTGTGTGCCATAAGAATAATGTAGAAAGGAACAGTGGACAGCAATTGAAGCAGATACTTGTTGTTTGGAGCTCTAGAAGGAACTTTCAGCATCTCAATATTCAACGCTGAGTCTGGACCAGGAACCCCAAAAGAACATCTCCTCTTTCCAACTGCAAGAGCAGCTCTGTAGATGCTCTTCTACCTTTCCATTGATTGGCAATGCAAAAATCCTCATATGAATGCGAACCCGTCCCATTCAGTAGCGCTCGGTTTGTGTGGTGGAGTCACATGGTGCCACGTCATGGTGTAGATGGTTGGAGAAGTTGCAGGGGGAGCGAAACCCTCTAGTTGGAAGGCGCAGCAGCACGCAGGCTGGAGCATGCGGTCTCCCTGCCTGAACCCATCTCCAATGGACCCGCTCAGTCATTGGAGTCCATTACCTAAGCCGTGCAATTTCCACCATCAATAATTTAAAACTATTATTTGCTCCAAAGGAGCTGAGGAGACAATCCCAACACGAAGGAAGCCGCACAATTAATAGTGGAACTGCGCAAAAAAAAAGCCATCCAAATGACTCCCGTTTGTTGATGCGCTCCTTCACAACTTGACCGCTGAAAGGTAGGTTTGGGGCGGCTTTCACAAACTTCACTGCTCTTTGTGTCCTCCAGAGCTCGTAGAAGGGGTGGTGTCCAGAAGTCACGGAGACACGCTGGACGGTGGAGATCCAACAACCTGTAGTGCGCAAGTTAGTGCGGGGACGCGCGGCGCCTTAGTTTGCGCGCCTCATCTGTCCTGCACTCGACTCGTGGGGAAGTTGAGGAGCTTCTTCCAGTCAGTTTCTGCGCGAAGTATTTCGCGTGTCCCGAGCACCGTCCTGTCGCCACAAAACTGACCCGTCCCGTGTGGATTATGTGCGAAGGCGCTCGCGCTGGTCGTCAGATTATCATCATCAGGTATGGGTTTTTAGGCTACAATTATGGGTAAAGAAGGGGAGCGTGTGGCGAGGGGCTGTGGACACGTTCTTCGAGCTCGAGACCGTGTCGGTTGATGTCCGGGATGACTCGAGCTGCGAATGTGTCGTCCAGACACGCACAGTTAGTGTCCACCATGCGCAGGGGGCGGGGGGGGCGTGAGGGGTCTGTGGATGTAAAGCTCGGTTTAATCATGCCCTCCTGAGGACTATATATTTGGGGATTTGAAGCGTTCTCCTTGGGTTTGCTCGGGGTCTCGCCACTTGTGTGACTTGGACGATTTTGCGCGTCTATGATGTATCCCGAGCGGCGCCTTGAAGTGCGCCATATGTGTCCGGCGGCTCGCGAGTTTCGTCCTCTCTCGTCTCCCTCACCAAGCAAGTTTCGTCCCTTGGATGTTTCTGCTCAACCAGGTAAAACTGGTCAAACGTCGAGGAAATCCGTTTTCTTTCTCTCTCTGTCCATATTTGTCGCCACTAACTGGACATCTAACTTGGGATTCCACTTAAACTTAAGAAACGGGCCTTTTCATATAAATGATCCGACTTCAAATGCACAGAAAAACGGTATTTCCACGTCTTATTATTATTATTGCCCCTATTTTATACCACGTGATTTTTCAAGAGGTTTACTATGTATTATTTGCGTCTTGAGCTATTACAATACGCATGTTATGCGTATGTTCTATTATAAACAAATATATTTATGCTTTTATGTACCCAGTGTATCAATATTTAAATATCAATATTTTGAAAGTCTGACAGTTATGGTGGGCAAACACGCCATCTAGCGGAAGCTTTCGGCGGTAACTGACGTTTTGGAAGCGTTAATTTCCTCATATAAACGGTGGAAGCGTTAATTTCCTCATATAAACGGTTGTGTGTTTTTTTTTTTTACTTTTAGCCATTAGGGGTTAAGTTTAGAAAATGTGCTGAAGTTCCCAGTCGCTGTTTCAATAATAAGTTTGGAAAATCTTACAATCTGGCCCTTCAGTCATGGAATGTGCATCCACTGTTGATAGCTGTAATATTTCCGGCTTCTTATTCATGTATTTAAGATGCTGGGTTAATGCTGGCAGTTGTGTAGAGGATTGAGAAAGCCCAAGTTGGCAAGTAAATCTTAAATGTTTCACAAATTACGTTATGATTCACATCAAAGTTCTGAGCACGAGTTTGGTCCACAACACTCAGGGCAATTTTTTTATGTTTTTTTTGAGTTTTTAAAGTTTGATCTTCGGACCTTTTGTCTGCAGAGGACTGAAAATGCTGTAGTTCCCACTATTGACAGAAGTGTAGAAAGAACAGCATCTTAAGAAATGTGAAAAAAATCAACACCCTTTAAGCATTTCCCATTGTAAATTAAATTCATCTAGGGAAATTTATTTTCTACTGTAGTTCATGTAGTGCCTCCATTTTTCCATGTCCATATCGCATTTCACTGTATTATTCAATGGGATTTTATGGAAAGTCCTTATTTTTTATGAGAATTTACAGTAAGTAGTCCATTGTGTGTTTTACTGCTCAACAACTGCCTCAGAGGGATCGCAGAGTTCTGAATCCATCAGAAATACAAAGTGCAGGCCTTTCACAGTAGGCATGTACAATGTTCCTTCAGGAATTAGGGACAGTGCATTGGGGAGGAGCTTGGGCCTTGATGGCCTCACTGGCACCTGAGTAGTGTGTCCACTGAAGCCAACAGAATGGGCTTACACTTCTTCCTCTGTGTGGAAACAACTTGGTTGAGTGCAGGGAGGGGGTAAGTTCATGTAAGGTGTAAATGTTCATGCACTATAACTTTAAGATCATGCCCGGATAAACTTTTACAAAGCTACTCCTGTACGGTAATGTAAATGTTTATATATATATCTAAAAAAAAATAACTAAGAAGGTGATTTGGAATCGTGGATACTTGGATAACGTTTTATGCAACTGCTCATGTGATGAACATTGGTTCATATGGTGGAAAGAAACTAACTGTACTTAAGAATCTCGCATCTGCATCTGTGTCTGTCTTTCTGCTAATGTAATGCACACATTGTATTTTCTATAAGATCTAAGTCACTTTGGAGAAAAGTGTCTGTTAAATTAATAAATGTAAATGTAGGGGGCATCTGTCTCCCAAAGCTTGGCTATGACCCCACATCAGAGCTTGCCTGGTTTCTTTCCACCGTCGCTCTTGTGCATTCCTGTCTGGGGGAATGGTCCGAGACGTAAGCCACGACACGTGGATCCAAATTTGCGTGTCATTCTGTCACTTCAAGCTGAACGTTTAAACATGCGCTTCAGTGAGGTTAGACCTATCATGCTAAAAACGTAGAATCAGGATGGCCTGTATGAACCCCAACTCTGCTTGCCGACATATGAAGATCACAAATTTACGTTTTCTTGTTTAAATGCATGTTTGCTTTAAAATTTACCCCAAAATATGCTACCCACATCAGTGCTACTCATTTTTGCATCAGTGAAAATACCCCAGATTGCCTCCCTTACTGATTTGGCATTTCAAGTAACCTGCCCTTATTTTTATGTGATTGTGCATCTCAGTTTCTCGATGGGTTTGTTAATATTTAGCTGTTTCACAATCCAGTGGTCCTTATAAATACTCCAGTATCGCTGATATTTAGTGCTGGTTAGTACTTTAGTGCTTGTTTCCTTTTGAATGAACTGTTGCACCTCCAGACAGACACGCAAACACACGTGTGCGGAAAGAGCCCTTTATTTCCCAGCAAGCTATGACATGAAAAGCCTGGCACCACTGCCCCCAAGAGGCATTGCCTTGCTATGGCTCGGTGCTGAACTCTTGAATGAAGACGTGTCATTATACCAGCAATTATCCCAAATAATGAGTCTGTGTGTTTATTTCATTAGCTTCACTCTGCAGCGAAAGGAAGGAAATCAAAACAAAGCTCGTAAATGTACATAAACACATTTTTTTTTCCATAGAAATCGGAGCGTTATCTAGCGAGCAGTGTGCTAGCTATGAACAAATTGCAGATTCGTTCAAACTATTTTTTCTTGGCCAAGTGGAAAATGGGTTGAGTTTAAGCTTTAAGCATTATTATATTTTACCTTGACATTAAACTGCTTCAAGCAAAGGACCACCTTTGAAGACCTTTGGCCTTCTAAAAGATTAAACCAGCGTTTAACTGAGCTTATATAAATGTTCAAAATAGTGAACTTCCAGGTCACCTGTTGATGGAGACAATGCTTTGGTGCACTTTTTCATAGTTGTGAAGTACCTCTCTTAATTCACATACTGCATACAGGGAAACAGATCCATGGCTGTATGTCCATTTGTGTCATGTATACAAAAATATCACATACCCAAAGATATAAAACCACTGCAGATATGCCTATTATTTAGAATTTGAGTTTGCTCAGTTTAAAAGCAGACACACAACATAATCTATATGGCTCAAAGAATTCATATGTACTGGGATGAGCCAGAATTGTACTATTCCTTTAAAAAGATGAGACGTCTATTGCTACACACAGTAACCTCCACAGGGGAATATGTGATGAGCTGCCACACTGGTTCATAATCGGGTCCAGCGCTGTAATAGATCTGGAAACCAGTACGCAGGTAGATTACTGCAACATGTATTGAGGGGACGGGAAATTTTACATGACCTTGTAATTGTTGAACATTGGGTACCATGGTAAATACAGTTTTGCACTAATCTGCTCGAGCGTGCTCACCATGTAAGCGTGTCTGGGTCATTCTCAGGGTGGTGTGTGATCAGGTTTCTCCCACCGGTGTGCAGATGTTTCACCAGTCCTGTGAGTCGTACACCTGAGGGAAGCCAACCACCTGCTCTCTAAATCCACTTCGCATAGCTGTTGTTTAAGAAGATTGCTGCTAAGGACTTTGCTGTCATTTGGAGATTTGTACAATGTTCCCTTGTGCCATGAAATGTATGTATTTTTGTTTTTATGTAGTTCTCAGAATGAATGTTCATTCATGCTCTGTTTCCTTACTATGTAAGACAAACTATCTGTTACATAACAACATTTATAGTACAGTTGTGAGCATCTTCCAAAGCACTGTTTTCACTGCTGAACCAAACTTCTTTCTGAGAAATATTAATTTGCTGAAGGGGGAAGCATTGTTGTTAAAGAATCTGACTTGTGACAAAAGGCTGTAGGTCCCATGCTGTTGTACACTTGAAAACATGCTTAATTTTGTTGATTCCATAAACAAACATAGCTATACTGGTGAGCAGATTAGAAAATGGTGAGTGGCCTGACTTTCTGTACATAAAGGTATCTTGTTATTGGCATTATTGTTGCCATGACTGCAGTTAATATTGTCCACCAATGGAATGACCAAGAATGCACCTATGTTAGTCCGTTTATATTTGCAGGAAGATATCCTTGGCACCTGGTTTGTGTTACTAAGTGATTGGAGACCAGAGACTCAGCACTGTTCCCTACTGAGAAAAAGCACACTTTCAGGAGCGAAAACACCGTTCTTGTTAATCTAAATATATATACTGTAGGCATTGTAAATATACACATACCACTGTGGGTACTAGGCATACTATAGCAGAGTGATTTTTGAGCACCAGTTTGGAGATAGATAGATAGATAGATAGATAGATAGATTTTAGGTCATGTTAGTATGGACATCTTCTCAGTTGAACAAAAGTAAAAACTGATCCTCTTAAATATTTGTTCAGAAAGGAACATGGTATTTACCAGTTTTTTTCCTCCACTTAATTATAAGAAAAAGATAGTTTTGCCATTTTAATAAACCAGATTTAAAAAAAACTGCTAGTGATACCAAAAAAGATTCTCACTCCCAGTTGGAGTCTGCTGAAAGCAAGGTGATGGTATGTTGAGCAGAGACAGTCTACACTGTTTTTGTCTAGATGTGTTTTGTGTCAGTGTCTAGCCATTTCTCAGGCAACGTAGGATTTGTACTCAAGAAGTATGTGCGACACATTCTTGAATTCGTACATGTCTTTCTGTTTCAGCATGTCAGGGAAAGCCGGGCGTTTTTATTACTACTTTGGAATGTAAACAACTGTTCTGTTAAAACAAAATTAACACTAGTGTATCCTCAACAGGGGGATGTCTCAAATGAGTAAACTGTGATTTGAATTCAGGGAAGGTCAAAGGTCATAAGAGTACACCCTGTTCCGTGTTGATTGATAGATGGGTTAGCCTGTGCATGAAAATTTTCTGTTAAATAAGAGAAAAATATCTGAGCAGCTTTGTGTTTGGGTGTGTAGGAGAGAAGGAACGTGTTAGCACCGTCGTTCTGTGTTGAGAGAGCATGTCATATCTGTCATGAAAGGATTTAATTTTAATCTTTGCTTTTGCCCAAAACGTGTTCCAAAGCATGGAGCCTAGAGTAGGAGAAAGGTCTTTCAGAAATCACATAAATCCTGGGAACCCAACAAGAACTCAACCATCCAGCTCTACCTGCCCCTCTGAAAACAACTCCCACGAAAGGAGCGATGAAGAACATACTCGTGACTTTCCACTTACCTTTTTTGTGTTCTGCAGGGCTTACGCTATTAGTCTGCATGATACCAGTAGCCTTTTGCCCAAGTTAAGCTTCCGGATCAGTTTGCTGCCGTCGGCTTGGCTAAGCCTCCTGGATAGCTTTGTCCCACAAGTCTACATGCCATGACAGAGTGAGACGCTGCGCTTTTCGTCGTGGAGATTTCAGAGAATTTGGTAGGAATGAGCACTGCATCGAAACGTATGGCTGGTTGACTTCATGCAAAAGAGCGGTGAGGAATTTTTTGCTCATCTTATGAGAACACAGGAAGTAGAATAAGCTAGGGACTAGCTGTTCAAAATGCAAAGCATTGTGGGTTGGGGCAATGAACCACTCTTACTCAGAGAGAATTTGTAGACCTTTTTCCACCAGGTGACAGAAGTACATTAGACTTTCAATAGGATCTTCATAAGCTGGCTCCACATTTTTAATAAAAAAAACTTTGTTTTGCAAGTTCAGGTCCATAGCAGCTAGTGCTATTAACATATCTGTGCTTAGAAAGCATTAATGTTGCGTGTGATGTTCTATTGGTACTCAAAATATTGTCCACGTAGACACTGTGCGAAAACAGCACGAGTTTCTGAAAACTAAATATTGAAATGGCTATTTTAGATGACCAAAGCATTCCTCAGATGGTGCGCTGCATTTTTTTGCACGACAAAGGGGGAAAATTGCCTCTTCCATTCACACACGGCGCACGCACATGCACACACATTTACCGAGAGGCCACAATTGTGACTTCGAAATCCAATTCGGAACTGAAGATGCACTTACATTTCATATATTAGATGAGCAGAAATTCAGTTACTGGCGGATTTTGGTTTCCTGTTGTCTGATAGAGGTCTGTAATTATTCCGCGCAGTCTCTCAGCAATAAAGTGACTCATTGGTTTGATTGTGATTTAACAGGATGCGGACTGGGAACATAAACCATATTGATTCTCCTAATGGAAACAGGAAATAGGCAAGTTATAACGAAATAACAATCTGTTGTTCCCGGAGAGAAACTCCTGGAAAGCGTGGTGCACAGGAAGGCTGCTCCGCCCACCGGCCCCGACCCCCCATGGGGCAGAAGGTGTTAGCGTCAGCAATCTCGTTATGCAGACAAGCTGTGCCCTTCGCCGCATCCTCATTTACTGATCTTTCACAGGAGTCAGTGCCTCTTGCTGAAGGGCCTATTGGGGACTATAAAGTAAAGCTTCGAGCTGTCTGGTGCAGGGGTCTTCACGGACCCACTGTCTTCTCTTAACCTAATCCAGGGCCCATCTGCGCCACTGGCGGATGATGAAGTTGTTGTTTTGACATTCCAGAAGTGGGGCTTTTGAAAAGCAGTGCTGTTTTAGCGTACGTGATCAAAACCACGTTCATTCAGAACAAGATTCTTTCTTTATTGTTGCGACTCCTTCAGGATTTCAAAAAGATGTTTTAGCCCCATCAGAAACAGAAAGCCTTTGGAAGTGGTGAAAAATAGTGGATTAAATACTGCAGCAGCATTTTCACCAGAATACGGTTCCAGTGTGTAAACTCTAACCCAGAACAGTGAGAAATTTTACTTTTTATAAGCATGTTATTGAAGATCAAACTAGTATAGGAGAATGATTTCTATCAAAGGAATGATAAGAGAAAGCAATGTATAAGGGCATATTTTAAATTAACACCACTTCAGCCCAAATATGCGACATTTCCGGATTTCATTGTGCCTCGCCTGGCTACAGATGTCATCAGCACACGAATATGAATGATGTCTCTGTTTTGAAAGCACTTGTCATTGAGTCTGAAGCTCGAGAACTGTGCAGTAGCTCATTAATGGGATGCATAATATTCTGAGCAGAGACTATGGGACTCCCAGCTGGCCTATTTATAGACATGCTATCTCCATGGTAGTCTTTGCAGCACTGGCAAATTATCACCGCAACCCTAGATACCAATTAAGAACGCAACAAATGCTCTTTAAATGGCCATTTTCTGCAGTCTCCTTTCCACGAAATTTGTTGGTTGCCTTTACATGGGCGATTTGTACCGTCTAGTCCATTGTTGAGTTTGTCTATGTATAGCTGAGCCAATATGAGAAGTGTGTGCAATCTGCTTATTTTTACAAGCCTTCTCTGAAAGTGGGCTTGGGTTGTTCTGAGTTTGCAGAGATCTTCACAGATGCTCTGCTATTTATGATTCCTCGTGACTCAGAGGGCCATGGTAGGTAATAAACTTCCTCTCTCCGTCTGCCTAAGATTAAGCAGGAGGAGCCGATGTGTATATTTTTACTTAACAGATTGTGTTCTTATGCTTTTAAGCCTGGTTACCAAATAAGCACCAGCTACAGTAGAGTACAAAGAAATAAACAGAAAAGTAGTTTCGGTATGTCAAAGTCAAGAACCAAATTCTCCTCTTGACCTCTTCCAATAAAAGGGCTTTTTTAAAAGCTGTGTTTATACTGCAGGTGAAATATACATTCTCTCTAAGCATTAACATTGTACATGTTTTTCAATTCAGCTTAAAAACTAATGCCATACACTATATATTCTAGGCAGGATTCACATAGAATTTCCCAGCTAGTTTAAGGTTTGCCTTCTTGTATTTGTTCCCTTCGTTGTATTTGCAAGTGAATTTTGGTATTATTTCTTATAATAAATGAGAGCTCGTAATTTCTGGACTTCAGAATCACTTCTGTTCTATAGTAATGAAAAGTGCAGATGATGCAGCTGCATGGATCTTCAAATAGAGTGGTTTTTTTATCCACGACGCATGACTTGGACCAATGAGATCCAATATGGGTGGCTGTGCAGGTGGGACGGTGGCGGATGTTGTGGGTTTGTGCTGTGTGGCCTGCAGTGGGACCTTCAGCAAGCCTCTAGGGGAGGAGATACTCTCCCGATGCCCTGCTCACACTTCCTCTAATGATGCCTCAGGTGCTGCCATATTTAGCTCCTGGAGAAGATGTGTCAGCCATGTTTCTTGAGTAATGGCTTCCCAGGAGAAGGTACATTGCATCGCTGTTGAAAGCAGTTGTGGGCCTAAGATCTGTTTACCCCACAGCTCTCATGCATGAGCACCTGACCAAGATAGTACTCTGTACCAACAACCAAAAGTGATGCGACGGTGTCACGTGGTGTTTGTTACAGGTTTGTCACTTTGTGAGAACTGTACCCATACACACTAATGGTGTCTTCTTCCTTTGTCCCCTCCCATTTGTGTCCAGTTCCACCAGGTGAGAAGAGTGATGACCATCCTGTTCCTTACAATGGTTATTTCATATTTAAGTTGCATGAAAGCCGCCCCCATGAAAGATGCCACCGGGATTCGGGGGCAGGGAGCAGAGGGCTACCTGGTAGACACAGCAGGGGCATGGGGCCACGGGACTCCAGAGAGCGGAGGCGGGGCCCAGCGCGGTGGGCTGCCGTCCCTAACGGACACATTCGAGCAGGTGATCGAGGAGCTGCTGGAAGTGGAAGGAGAGGCGCAGTCGGCAGGCCGTGGTCCTGGAGCGGCAGCATTGGGAGCGGCGGGAGTGGGAGCAGCGGCGGAGCCCGACGATGTCGATGGGTTTGGATCCCGGGTGGTGATCAGCAACCAAGTGCCTTTGGAGCCCCCATTGCTCTTCCTCCTGGAGGAATACAAAAACTACCTGGATGCCGCCAACATGTCCATGAGGGTCCGGCGGCACTCGGACCCCGCACGGCGTGGTGAGCTGAGCGTGTGTGACAGTATTAGCCAGTGGGTGACCGCCGTCGACAAAAAGACTGCCATAGACATGTCAGGCCAGACGGTCACGGTCCTGGAGAAAGTCCCGGTGCCCAAAGGCCAGCTGAAGCAATACTTTTACGAGACCAAATGCAACCCCATGGGGTATACAAAGGACGGCTGCAGGGGGATTGACAAGCGGCATTACAACTCCCAGTGTCGGACAACCCAGTCGTACGTGCGTGCGCTCACCATGGATAGCAAAAAAAAAATTGGTTGGCGATTTATTAGGATAGACACTTCCTGTGTATGCACATTGACCATAAAGAGGGGGAGATAGTGAAAGAAATGTATAGATTTTATGGAGAGTTTAAAAAAGAGAAGAGAAATATCTATTTGTGTATATACATAACAGGGTAAATTATTCCGTCAAATGAAAATTTTCTGGACTGCATGTAAAAAAGATGAAGTTTATACAGTAAAAGTGATACTACAGTCTATTTATTGAACATATTCATGACCTTGTAAACAATTAAAATACCTAATCAGTCATTTGCGCACAATTTAAATTACTATATTACATTCCTCAAGACATTGTGGTTTGTTTACGTTGCCAAGAATCTGAGAAATAAGGAAATAAAAAGTGAGGAAGAGTTAAATAAAAAAATGCATGCTGCTTCGATTGTGAATTGAGAAACTGTCCACTTTTGGAAAAAATGGATCAAATTCTAACTGAAACATTCCATTTACATTTTCAATGGTAAATGGTCTTTCCTCCTTAGTACGTTATCTGTTTACTGCTCTGAACTTCTCAAGGTAATGTTGGAACTACATACTATGTCAAGGTGCTGTTGTCAAAGCTTTGCTGTTTATTTTTTTATCCCCACGTTGAGAGAAAAAAAACTATATAAAAATATAAAATTTATTCATTGACATGTTCTGGATTAATATAATTCATTTTGTATGTTGTGAAGTTGTTTGCAATATTAAATTGAAATATTTGAAGAAATAAAATGACTATAGGCAACTGAAAACAAAACCAATGTCAAGGAATTTTGAGCTCTCCCTTTCCTGGTATGTGGATGTCGACCAGTGAATGGCTGTGCTCCACCACCACTCTTATGAATGAACAAGCATGACACTTACAGGGAGTCATCATCACCATCAGAATACGTATAAAGAAGGCAGTAGAGGAATGCAGAAAAATCTTGTGGCACCTGAAGCATTCAGACACTGCAGCAGAGAACTGTAGCCTCAATACCAGCTTTCAACGTTTTGAACAGTTGACGATTACCACAGTTCCTAACCTGAGGTTATTCCACTGGTATGCACCACATTAACAACAAGCCACAAGTGAGGAGATGGACATGAGTAGATACCTTTGCTAATATTGCTCGATACAGCTGAGGTGCAGCCAGTTTTACTGGCCCAGCTTGTTTGAACTCTGTGATGATTAACATTGTGCACAAACGTTGATCTTTACAAGAAAAGTACTGTAATCCTGAGATAAATAGAGACTGACTGTGAAATGCAAATTAATAGTTTCGCAAGTAATTTTAATATTTCTAACTTTTTATTTATCCTTTTAACTGACACTTTCCCCCAAGGCAACCTGAAAAGCTACATTCATCAATTATCTACTTAGAATTACCTCTGGATAGGCTTCACTGTAGTAATTTAGGGTATGCACCGGGTATCAGGGTTACAACCGCATAAGCAAGAATGTGAACTGGAGTCCTTTGATTTCAAGGTGTCAGCTCTAATCACTATGCCACCTGTTGCCCATTTAATAGCAAAAGGACAATTTTACATGCTGCTTCCAATTCTGTGGTAATCTTGTCACTACACTCTGCAACAGAACATCTATCGCAAAACAAAAAACTCTATGTGTAATGCAAAGAAGTTTGAAGTCAAAGGATTAAAAGCAAACGGTGAAACAGACACTACCTGAGACAATGCATACTTCGCTGCTTTTGTGGTACCATAAAATTGAACGTTTCCTTTCTAACTTTTATGCACTAAATTGTCTTCGTATGTAATTAACTAGAAAAAACTTGTTCAGCAGCAAAATGGTTGCACGTGTATTCAATACAGATATTCTCATTTGTTTTATTTTTATACTATCTACTTACACAAACACACAGATCTGCATAAAACCAAATGCATGTTTATTTTGGATATAATGGCAGATATTTAACTTACATGGTCACATTGCCTGTTACATTGTCACAGTGCCGTTATATTTATTAAAACAGCTCTTGTGAAACTATCGCAGGTGCAATGCTAAATGTTTTGTTAAATCAATGTCTTGCTGTAACACTTAATCCAGAAATTAATCTCACTAATGCACTGAATTGCATGCAAACACCATTATGTGAAATTAATTACATTTTGAAATTGAATACTTTTTACACCACCTTTGTCTATATCTGAAAATTGGCAGTATCGCAACATGAATAATAATAACTGTTGGATAGCCGCAGGATTTTCCAGCTCCTGGGTAGCAAAAGTTTATGGAACGCTGCTACACACACACACTTTTTCAGAACCGCTGGTCCCATACGGGGTCACGGGGAACCGGAGCCTATCCAGTAACACAGGGCGTAAGGCCGGAGGGGGAGGGGACACACCCAGGACGGGACGCCAGTCCGTCGCAAGGCACCCCAAGCGGGACTCGAACCCCAGACCCACCAGAAAGCAGGACTGTGGTTCAACCCACTGCGCCACCGCACCCCCTTACACTGCTACATATAAATGCTATTTTAAATTTACGGTAACTTTATAGTATAGCTATGTACTGTACAGCTGCTATAAAAAATCTAATGTAAGATGGGCATTTAACAAAAGATGACCTCTGGGTTAAAGTTTACTAAAATGTTGATGACTGCTGTCAAGAAAACCCAAAACATCATGTTTAACAAGTTTACAGTAAAAAAAAAATACACCTGGATAATAGACCTATGAAGACATAAGCTGAGCAGTTCAGAAAATG
Organism: Scleropages formosus; assembly: GCF_900964775.1. NCBI lineage: Eukaryota > Metazoa > Chordata > Actinopteri > Osteoglossiformes > Osteoglossidae > Scleropages > Scleropages formosus. The sequence goes on from NC_041807.1 coordinate 8,350,729, forward strand.
TGTGTGTGTGATACAGCTGGAAATATAAAGTGTTAAAAGAGCAAGAGGTGACTTTTCAAAGCCTGAAAATGTTTGGGGATAAGGGTCAACAGGTAGGTATGAATACTGTGATTCAGACAGAGACATTTAAATTATGGAGCAATATCAGCACATTTTACCCTCCATATATTCCTTCTCATAAGACTGCTGGCTCGATGGTCTCTGGTCCTCTAAATAATTCACACAAAATTCAGCTGACACTGATATAGCCTATGCACAAAACTCCAGTGAAAACAAACATTTTGTTCTACCTAGTTTAAGCTGAGGTCGTTTTTTTCATTGCACCAGGCCTAAGGAAGATTACATTCCAGAAAGACATCAATAAAAACGTCAAATCACAAAGACTCACTTTAGGGTCTGCTTTTCAACATGCAGTTCTTCTAAATCAGCTTTACTGCTGCTGGTGTCTGGAAAAATCTAAAGCTCAGTAACCTCTGTTCCCGTTCTTCATCTATAATATTTCATCATGTCCCAATACTTATGACTATCTACTAGGCGATTTCTACAGTGCGCACAGAGAGTGTTTGAAATAATTGCAGCAGCCTGTGAATGAATGAATGAATGAATGAATCTCCAGATTTTTGCACCGAAAGGGAATCGATTGCTTAATTTTAGGAGTGATGCTGTACATTCCACGTTGCACAGGAGATCAGGACTGCAGCAATGGGCTCTCCCACCAGCAGAGGAGCCTCTCCAACAGTAGCGGAGGCTGGAGGAGCGCAGCGATGTCCCCGCCGCTGTGAGAGGACGGGCTTTCTTCTGTCAGCCGTTCGGAGGAGAGACACGAGCAAATATGGCTTCACTGGGGGAATCTGTCCACCTGGAAAGAGGTAAAGATCATGGATGGACGGATGGATGTTTTGGTGTGGAGGACCTCGGAATGATCTCCCGATTCGTTAAATGCTGGCTGATGATGAGGCTTGGCCAAACCGCTAGGTTTTCATGCTATAAATTATATAGGCATTTGCGGAGCCCTGCAGCAGGTCTTACAAGTGGAGGATGTTTCACACGGGTGTTTAACAGTGGACGTGTATAATCATGTTGGTAATCGTATGCGTGTTTTTTTTTTTTTCTTTTTACACGGGCTCGTGTTCTTTGGATCCCCGGTTCTTACTGGTCTATTTTGGATAAATCAGCCTCTCTGGAAAAACTGCGTCTTGCGAATCCGCGCTGTGTGTCGGATTTCTGTATAAATACTTTGTTCGCCTGAGAAATTGTTAATTTTGTGTGGTGAAATGAAACGTTGATACCGCGTGTTTCCGAACGCGTTTCCTGTGTGTAACGGAACGGGATAAAACGGTCGATTCTATTCTTCACGTTACGAAAACGTAGGTCACAATTTCTATAAACGGGCGGTGTATGTATCTGTATTCGTGTACTTAAAATATGCATTCAGAATGCCTTTATTTACATTCCTGTCTTAGTTTGAAGTGTGAGAACAAAGGCTAAGGCTGCTGTGTAAACTGGTTCTTTGATTTTTTTTTTTTTTGCTTTTAAATTAACGATTTATGTTCATTTTTGATCATTGATGATGTGTGCATGTACGACATTCCGTTCAGACAATCGTGCAAATTGTTATATCACATAACTGGGAGTTTTTAGTCTTTGTATGAAATTCATTGGCCTTTTTTTTAATTTGTCCTGTTTGATAGAGTTAAAGTGAATTTGTAATCCAGAGCTGAGGGTCACGAACGGTGCCGTCACGCGTTCTGTCGCACCGCGACCTGATTGGTTACTAGGAGATGGGTCATTTTTTTTTAAGAGATGATTGGCTGGTAGGAGAGCTATCACAATGACTAAGAGCTGATTGGCTCCTAACGTTGTGGTAAGCCTGATTGGCAGCTGATTGGCTCCTATAAAAGCCGTCATACTGGTTGACAGGTGATTGGCTCATAGAAGAGCTAATGCACTAACTGACAGCTGATTGGTCTATGTAGTTACACAGAATTTAAAGTTAAGATTAATAGATGGGTTTGGTCTTGAACTGGGTTTATTGATGTGTTTATCGTTGATGGTGGAGTTGTGGCTGTGAATTGTCTGTCTGAGTTGGTGTTGTTTGAATGTTTTTTTAAATAAAATAAATAAAAGCATAAAGACATGGCAATACGTAGGCAACCCGTATCCTCGATTTCTGGAATTATGTTCATGGACCCATCCATAGGGGTCTTCTAAAATGACCAAGATGGACATCCCTATATTTACTAGTCTCATAGCCACTGATAATGTGAATCTGGACTTTGTAGGAAGGTGGGAAAACACATTTCAGGCTATATATAGCATTGAGGAGGCATAATAGTGTATATAGTTTTCTGAATTTGCATCTGAAACAAATTCATCATGTAACACTATGAATTTTATAGAGCGGTTATAATTGTGGAACATCATGAACATATTGTAACATTGCAGAGCCTTTAAAAAAATAAAATAGAGGGGCCTATTCCTTGCAGAGTATATTTAGACAGACAGGCTGTGAGTCATGGGTAGTGCTGGAACAGAATGTAGCTCAACAAAGAGTGATACAGAACATTTGTACTAATGAAAGGAAAATTTTCAGTGACATGTGAAATCTGATAAAGCAAGAAGGCATTTTCTCTGTTCACTGTGTGCCATTATTTCCGTCGTACAAATTACCTTGCCTTTTGTGGCCAGAGCAAAAGTCAGCAGGCCCATGGGCAAATTGTAAGAATAAAATGCATTGCTGAGTGGGAAGTGAAGCATGTTTTTCAATGAACTATTTGTTTAAAAAAGGGCACTGTCAAAATATGTTAGTTAGTTAGGGGTAACGTGAAGAGGAAAACATTTTGACATTTCTATCCTTTTATTCTGGAGTTTTTTTATGCAGAAGTTTGGATTTCTCAGTCATTTCTTTAAATTTACCAGTAACATTTAATTACCTGGTAAGCAACAAAGAGAATTTTAATTCTCTTTATTATAATATGTGTATGTATACATACACATATGTAGCAAGGGTACTGAGGTTTTAATGTTACTTTGTTGTTGCATGTGGGCTTGAATCACACCTAGATTTTATTTTTTTATTGTTAAATATACTTACATATCAAGCAACGGATTGAACATTTATATATACATAGAACATGGAAAGTGTTAAACCATTTATAATGAATGTAAGTCTTCAATGAGGTAAAACTCCATTTATTGTTTCTAATTAGTAGATGGCTACAATCATTTTTTAATTTAAAACTTTGATTGAGCAGCAAGGGTTTCAAAATGATGAAGGCTAATTTGCCTGATTTTGAATACAAAGACCATTATACTTTCTTTTTTTATGGAGTTTTTACAGGGATAAGTACAGAGATTGCGGCTGACCTTATGTACTTCGTGTGTGATCGTTAGGATTTTAACACAGCAGTTTTACCAGTTATAGACTACCGTGTTCACTAATCTTTATCTTCTGTCAAAGAGCTGTTGTTTAAGCAAGCTACCTGGTGTAGCAGGTGGCGGGGTAGTTGGGTATGGCGCCTTGCAGTCTGAAGCTCTTCACTTCAAATACCTGCTCCTGCTGCAGTAGTCTTGATGAAGGTATTTATCCTGAACATAGTACTCCACCATATAAATGGTTGAATCACTGATGGTTATACACAGTTTTCATTTTCACTTACACTTCCATATAGGTTATAAAAAGAATGCCTTCAGAATGTTCTGTCCCCCACTTGTGTCCTTAGTATTAACAGGTATGTTTATTGTAGTTGTGACTTAATTCATCCCTCTAGTTGCTGCTGGTCAGTCTTTCTTTTTTCTTTCAACTTTCCCTAGCATTACAGTCTTTATGAGAAAATCAGATTTTCTCATGACATGTCCAAAGTATGATAATCCCTGTCTTATCCACTCTTCTGATCAGAGTTCTGGACTGATTTGACCCAGCATCCATGTGTTAGTTGTCCGTGGTCTCCTTTCTTAGAGCATCCTGTGCCGTTTATTTATTTATCTTAATAGTAGGACAGCTGGTAGTATACTGGTTAGACTGGTGCCTTTGGAGCCACAGGTTTGGTTCCTTCCTCTAGGTGTAATACCTTTGGGCAAAGAACTTACTTTAAAATTACCCAGCTGTATCAATGGGTAAATAATTCTCAGTTACTTTGGAGAAAAGTGCCAGATAAATGTATTCGTTAATCATTTGCATTAATTACGTTTTACTTGTTTTTCTTTTTCAAGTGGCTCTGCAACTTTGGCAAAAAGTCAGATATAGGGAATCATTGTGGTTTGTGAAAATAGCTGTACTCATACAGTCGATTTTTAAAGTGTGAGAAACGGTAGATCACTAAAGTATTTATGGCACCATCAGTAGGGGAATAAAAACGTAAATGTGATGCGCTTGCAGTGGTAATATGGCACCTTGTGTTCTGCAGACATCTCCCGGGCCATCGAGCTGCTGGACAAGCTACAGCGGACCGGAGAGCTGCCCCCTCAGAAGCTGCAAGCACTGCAGAGAGTCCTTCAAAGCGAGTTCTGCAATGCTGTGCGAGAGGTGAGCGGAGCCGTGTGGCACACCTACCCCGAGAACCTGTGGACATGCACAGCCAACACAATCTGTGAGATTATCTACCCACTGTACATAGCATTTACACTCTCTATTTTAGCACATTCTGTAATACCACAAAGGGGGGCATGTGGGTGGGGGACACGGTGGTGCAGAAAGGTTTGGCCTGTGCCTGCTCTCTGGTGGGTCAGGGGTTCCAGTGCCGCTTGGGATGCCCTGTGACGGACTGGCGCCCCATTCTGGGTGTGTCCCCTCCCCCTCCAGCTTCACGCCTTACACCCTGTGTTGCCAGGTTAGGCTCTGACTCGCCGTGACCCTGCTCGGGACAAGTGGTTTCTGTCTCTGGTGTGTGTGTGTGTGTGTGTGTAATACCACAGCAATCTCAAAGTACTGTACATGTGAGTGTTAGGCAGGAAAAAAGGTCGTCAGAAAAATTATCTTTTAAAGTGGATGTTAGAGCCCAAGAGGTCAGCTTATATTCAAAAAGTATTTTTAGTGCAGTTAGTTGTAAATATATATGTAAACATACATAGACAGTACAAGTCCAAAAAGTATTTCTACTGAAGTTAGTTGCACTGATATACTCTGTATATACACACAAACATAAAAGTCAGAAAGTATCCACACAGTAATGAAAACAAATTACTGTGGACACATTTCAGCTTACCATTGTTCATATATACTGTAAATGTGTGTGTGTATGTGCGTGTGTGTGTGCGTGTGTGTGTAGTGAAGGGCCTATGTGAACTAGGACATCAAGTTAACACTCATCTACAATGTTATTATTAGTTGTTAATTGACTTAAACGTCTTTTTTAATCTAAAACACCCAGGAGGAGTGGGCAGCCACTGGCACTTGGACCCCCAGTGGTTTTTGCTCCCTTGACTTTCAGCTGGGAGTTTTTTGTTCCTTTCCTCCATGGCCAGTAGGCTTACTTACAGCTTTAATAATTGCATGGATAATGTAGTACTCTAGCATGTAGTCAACTATCTTATCTCTTTATTTGTCTTATCCCTTTGCTCAGCGCTCTGTCACTGTGTGAGAAGAACACACCACAAAAATAAACTGAATTGAATTGAAAAGGGGCGCAGCAAGTAGCGCTGCTGTCTCATAGCGCCTGGGTCGTATGAGATATGGGTTTGAGCCCTGCTCAGTCAGTTCGGAGTTTGCATGTTCTTCCTGTGTCTGCGTGAGTTTCCTATGGGTGCTCCACTTTTCTCTCACAGTCCACAGAGAGTGTTTCACTGATGTATGGATGAGCAACTCATTGTAAGTAGTGTATCTGGCAGTGTACATTTACATTTATTTACTTATCAGATGAGGGGGTGCGGTGGCGCAGTGGGTTGGACCACGGTCCTGCTTTCCGGTGGGTCTGGGGTTCGAGTCCCGCTTGGGGTGCCTTGCGACGGACTGGCGTCCCGTCCTGGGTGTGTCCCCTCCCCCTCCGGCCTTACGCCCTGAGTTGCCGGGTTAGGCTCCGGTTCCCCGCGACCCCATATGGGACAAGCGGTTCTGAAAATGTGTGTGTGTGTGTACTTATCAGATGCTCTTCTCCAAAGCGACTTCCAATGAACTCTATGTAGTGTTATCAGCCCACACCTTATTCACCAAAGTGACTTTCAATGGTAGTACTGTACACTGTTTACAATAGATCACTCATCCATACGTCAGAGTGTAAGGAACTAGTTTGTACCCATCCAGAACCTGGGATCTTTTGAATGTCATTATTTTCAGAATAGGGGGTGCGGTGGCGCAGTGGGTTGGACCGCAGTCCTGCTCTTCGGTGGGTCTGTGGTTCGAGTCCCGCTTGGGGTGCCTTGCGGCGGACTGGCGTCCCGTCCTGGGTGTGTCCCCTCCCCCTCTAGCCTTACGCCCTGAGTTGCCGGGTTAGGCTCCGGTTCCCCGTGACCCCGTATGGGACAAGCGGTTCTGAAAATGTGTGTGTGTATTTTCAGAATAAACAGATCCATTTGTGTTAGGAGGTGGAGGTTTAGAAAAGTGCAGGTTCAAGGACAGAAATGTTATATCCAGAACATTCCCATCAGTCCTATTGGGTCAGACCCATTTCTCTGTGAACCACTGTCCTTCGACTGTGATGGGCAGTCATAAATGAATTATATTTTAGAAAGTAAGGAACTCCTCAGATATGGTGCCTTGGTGTTTAAATGACACATGATTGGTTGTACCTACTGCTGAATTGCAACGGGCAATAATTATACCTGTCCATAGGCTCCGCTGTAGGAGGACAGTGTGAAATTCTTCTTCTGAGATCAGGTCATGAGAAAGCCTAAGGTACCTTTATCTTTCTTATCTGTTTCTGTGTCTTTGTTTTGTTGTAGGTGTATGAACATGTGTATGAGACTGTGGACATTAACAGCAGCCCAGAAGTCCGGGCCAACGCTACCGCAAAGGTAAACACAATGGCTATGCGCTCCCGTCACCACTCTGTCCCAAGTGGGTGATTAGTTTATTGTTTTGCTTTGTTTCTTTTCCATTTTCCGTTTTTATTTTTGCCTTCCTTTCATGAAATAGCCCGTCTGCCGGGAGAGCTGAGCACCATATGTCCATCACAATGTGAAATGTTTTCTCCATCCGCCTCCTTGATCCCAGCCCGCAGGGCGGTCGAGCCATCGTGGACATATGTTCCGGTATTTGGGCACGGCTGAGGGTTTGGGCAGCGGAGCCCGGGGGCATGTCTACGCACCAGTACATCAGCACGTTTTGCCTCTCATTTCCGCAGCCCTCATGCAAGACAGCCCACATCCTTTGGCTTTGGCCCAAGTACAGTTCTGGCTCAGGAGGACTCACCACAGGGATGAAGCAGAGCAGGGGGGACATGCAGTGTGAATGATGGGCTTGCCTTCATGGATCTCAGGGCAGCAGGGTTGGCTGAAAAGTGAAAAGTAGAAGAGATTCCATGCAGGGAGAATCCACAGGGGGAGCTCTGCAGCCATGACAGTGATGGACAGCTTCTTGTAGCACCAAGAAGTTGGTTAGAAAAATCCAGGGTCTTGGGCTGGGCATGTTCTTGGGCTGCAAACATCTCAGGTGGAATGATCACACTCTGCAATCTCATCCTCTAAACAGCAGCCTGATGACATTTATAGTACATTTACTTTTATTAATTTTGCAAATGCTTTCCTCCAAAGTTGCATGCAACTCGGGGAAAATAAAAGCACATTCGAGAACAGATGAAGAGCTGTAGATACAAACTCAGGATTGGGTTGACACACATCACTCAGGCTTCTGCTTATAAAAGTGCAATTCATATCAAAAATGAAGATAACCATATCCGATTGTCTGACAAATTTACAAAGCTGTCAGGAGTTTGGGAGGTAAATGGGTCAGAAAGATGTTTTGAGAATCTTCTTGTCAGATTTAACAGCTCTGAGGGACAGAGGGAGTCTATTCCACTATATCTGGGCCAAAAGTGACAAGCTTTAGGTTTGGGAGCCCATGTGGATGAGACAGTCGAGGGCCTGAGGAGGAGCGGTGTAATGATCTTGCTGAGGTGAGGAAAAAAAATACTAATTTATCATGAGAATTATAGAAAACTAATTAAGTAATTTGTTCTTAAGGTAAAATGTTTTTGAACGCATGTTGTATAGCAGGAGACGGGGTGCCATTACTCAGCGTCAGGTGCAGGCTGCAGATGGTAAGCAGGTGCCAATTACATTTGCATTTATTCATTTAGCAGACGCTTTTCTCTAAAGCGACGTACATCTCAGCAAAGATACAAGTTGTACATTACATTAAGAGAAAGAGACATGGCTGCAGACATGTGACCCTTAAGAAAACCTAGTTTGTTACGTTCCACTTGATGCACTGATGTTCATCGCTCAAGTAGGTGCATAAAACGCAGGATAGACGAATCCTGATAACCTACTACAATTTTTTTATATATATATAGTAAGGTACACAAACAAACATTCACATACAATGCCGGAGTAGCAGCTGTGTAAAGGCTTATCTGGGGATGATCATGAAGTTACACCGTACACGAGCTGGAGAAATCTTGGGCGAAATGGGTCCGGAAAAGGTGAGTTTTCAGACCCTTCTTAAATGTAGACAGCGTTTCTGCAGTTCTGAGTGAGAGGGGAAGGTCGTTCCACCACAACGGAGCCAGAACCGAGAACCTCCATGCTTTACTTTTCGTACGCGGGACCACCAATCGAGCAGAAGTAGATGAGCGAAAGAGTCTGGTTGGGGTGTACCGGTTGATCAAGTCCTGTAAACATCTGGGAGCAGTTCTATTGATGCATATGTAGACAATAACCAGGGTCTTGAATTTGATCCAGGCAGCTATAGGAAGCCAGTGCAGAGAAATGAGTAGAAGAGATACATGGGAATGCTTTGGCAAATCAAGCACAACTCATGCAGCAGCTGCAGAGGTTTGATGGCAGTAGCGGGAGCCACACAGGAGAGAGGTACAGTAGTCCAGAGAGGATGTCACCATGGCCTGGACAAGTAGTTGGGCAGAGTCAGTTGTGAGGTAGGGATGGATCCATGAAGAGATGCCCGACAGGCAGGCAGCAATGTGTGCGGAAATGTCTGATGCTCCAGGTGGAAAGGAGAGGAAGAGCTGGGTATCATCAGCATAGCAGTGGTATTTGAATCCATGGGAGGCTATGACCGGGCTGAGGGAGGAGGTGTAGATCGAGAACAGAACAGGACCTAGTATCGAGCCCTGCAGGACACTGGTTGAAAGAGGCAGAGGAGAAGAACAAGAGCTCTGACAGACTACTTGATAGGATTTGTCAGATAGGTAGGACTCAAACCATCTTAGTGCCGCTCCTTTAATCCCAATATGACTAAGAGAGGAGAGTAGAATCCGGTGGTTGACAGTGTCAAATGTTGCAGACAGATCGAGGAGGATGAGGACCAAGGAGAGAGAGGCAGCTCTAGCAGATTGGAGAGCATCAAACTCCACCAGAAGGGCTGTCTCAGTGGAGTGATCAAGTTTGAAACCAGACTGATATCCATCCTTCTGTTGGGATGTATACTTGTTGGGCAGCACCATCTCTAGAGATGTTTCACTTTAGTTCTAAGCTACTTACAATGATACCCATTTGTACAGGTGGGTAATTTTACTGAAGTATTTCAGGGTGAGTATCTTGACGAAGGGTACTTCAGCAAGGGGTGGAATTCAAACCTGGGGTCCTTCAGGTCCAAAGGTGCTAGCTGTAACTACTGCTCTAACCATTACGCCACCTGCTGCCCTGTGAAAACCAAAATGACTTTCTGAATGTGCCGTTTCCCCCACCAGGCCACAGTGGCAGCATTTGCGGCCAGCGAGGGCCATTCTCACCCTCGCGTTGTAGAACTGCCCAAGACAGAGGAGGGCCTGGGGTTCAACATCATGGGGGGCAAGGAGCAGAGCTCCCCCATCTACATCTCGCGCATCATCCCCGGGGGCGTTGCCGACCGGCATGGTGGACTGAAGCGGGGGGATCAACTGCTGTCTGTCAACGGAGTGGTGAGCACACTTACATGGCACCACTACAGTTACTCGAGACCATCTAGGGCTCGAAACAGGTATCCTTTGAGCATATCAGGAACATTTTTCAAAACTGAAAACAGTGACAATTTAGATTTGCAAAAACCATTCATTAAGTTTTATTATCCCAAATTCTTTTCACTCTTATCTAGGTATATTTTATGTGGGGGGAAAAAAAAATTGTATTTTTCCCAAATTAGACCTGTTTTTTGTAGAAGAAACTGGCAAAAATTTTTCATGCTTATTATTGGATCATTATTTTTTCATGGCGCTCACATCAGATATCAGTCTTGTTGCCAATTTCCAGAAATATTTAAAGCATTTTACTATCCAGGATAATGTAATCTGCAGCAGCTGCTCTGAAATGCAGTTGGGTGTACGTGTGTGTGTGTGTGTCCCATCTCTCACCCAGAGCGTGGAGGGTGAGCACCACGAGAAGGCTGTGGAGCTCCTCAAAGCAGCACACAGCACGGTCAAGCTCGTGGTGAGATACACGCCCAAGGTGCTGGAGGAGATGGAGTCGCGCTTTGAGAAGATGAGGTCGGCTAGGCGCCGTCAGCAGAGCATCTACAGTCCATAGCGTCATCCGGCGAGCCCCTGCCATATCCACCCTCGCTGTTCTCTTTCAGTCCTTTTTAAGACATCTATTTCTCTCCCATTGCAGTTCCCTTGGTCTTTTACAAACACAGATTATGCCTCAGGATGCTCTTTGAAAGAACATTTTTTTCACAAATCATAGCTATATATGAATTATGGATGTTAATTGCCATGATTGTACTCTACTTTGTAATGCCTACAAATGCTGTTCAGTACAGCAGCATTTTTGCCTGGTTACATGAGCATTTTACTGCCACAACATTTACAGTATTTATTCACTCTCCACTCTGTCTTTCAAAGCACATGGCCACTGCTTCTTCCATAACAAAACCAATTACTGCATGTACTTAACATCATATTGACATTCTCAAGCAATCACAACCCAAGATTAGGTTATATATAATATCTCCAATTAAATGGCAGATTCGTTGCTATTATTCATTCATTTCACTGATGCTTTTCTACCAGGCAGCTCACAATGGAAGCTACTTACAATTATTTACTCTGCAAAGCAGGTGAACACAAGGCCATTAGAGGTTTATTTATACAGCTGGGTAATTCTTAAGAGTAATTCAGGAAAAGTACCTTATTTAATAAACAGTATGGCATTAAGTGGGATCAAACATTCATTAGTAGTGTTACACAGCACCTCTAATGGCCTCATGTCCACCTGCTTTGCAGAGTAAAGACATAGCAGACAGGGATCTTGTGACTTTTTACATCAGATAACTTTTTATATCATTGTATTATCAGTGAACAAAATTTCCAGTGTCTCCAACCAGAGTGACCAATAATGGATGAATGAAAATAAAAGACAAGATAGAAATAATTTTCCTACAAATATTATAAAATTAGTTGGTTGTATTATTATCAGGCACAGATATACCTTTGAGTTTGGTATTTTATTTTTGGGGACATATTATGTACAATAACTTTTTTCCATAAGAAATAATGGTTATTAATTGCTCCCCACAATGGGAGTTCACCCAACAGTGATTTCAAAGAAAAAATAATCCTGTTATCTGAGGAATGAGTGTATTTCTCCCATACCTGCATGTGTCACTCTGAATGTACTGTCACAATTTCGAATGGCATAATTCAGCTCTTATAATTAAATTAAAAATCAAATAATCGAAAGGCTTGAATTTAGCAGTCACACTGAACACTTATTAAACACTGCTGAGGACAAAATATATTATTCTGTGGTATAAATGGTGGTTAAAAAATAACTTTTGGGAAATGTATTACTATTTATATCTCTCCTTTGCCCTTTTAAGTATATTTTAATAGCAATTATTATTGTCATATATCTTGGAATTTTAGTAAAATTTTGATTGTGCGTAATTAAAATGCTGTTGTTTAATGCCGTAGCTTTAATTTAGGTTTTTATTTCTGCACACTCAGCACTCTCTTTCTGTGCTGTAGTGTGTCTGGTGTTTCCTCAACAATATAGTTCCTCCCTTTTAAAGCTACATTTTTAAATGGTGTTTTAAAAAAAACCGCTCAGTAAATTCCACTACGAGATGAAATTGGGGAGAATTGTTTTATAAATGTTTGATCTTTTCAGGCACACCCAGGTTTAAATGAGTTCAAGGTTTTACTCCTGTTTCCTTAGACATTTCCACCAACCACCTCTGAGGATCATCCAAGGTCCACCAGATGGTTTCATGATCACAGTGTGTTCCTTATGTACAAATTAAAAATGATGGATATGATAACATTCTGCTGCAGTTCACTTCTGTGCTAATGTGAACACAATGTTGCTCATTGAAATGGAACTATAGCCATCTTTGTTCAGGATTAGAGGTCAGCCAGAATGTGCACACATGCAGATCTTTTGTACGCATATGTGTGTGTTTGCATGTTGAGATCACGCCTTGGTTACTGATCACAATGGATTAATGTATAGTATATATCTTTCTATATGAAGTCTGTACACACAAATGTGGATATTGCAGGTCTTGTTGGACCCGATGTTAAGCAATTAATAAACAATCCTATGCAAATTGGCATCTGACTGTGAGCTACTTTTCTGAGCAAATTTGGGATTTTCTTGACTGAAGATCATATCATTTTGTCTTTCTCAAAAATTGTGGGAAAACAGCACTGCTGTGCGTTCATTTTTGAAACAGAAGATCAGATGATGTCTCGCATAGTAAGCTTAGAAATAATCTTTTTTTTGGCTTACTCCTGAAATATTTAGTTGTTAAATACTTCCCAGTCCTTATTTTGAATTGTGGTAGGATTAGTAAAAACTAGTGATTTCTTGTGTTTATTTCTTGTTTTTAATCAAGTTGAATGTGCAGAACATACTGAGACAGAGCTTTTAAGGATTTAGCATAACTAAAAACAGAACATACCTTAATGAACAGTATTAACAGAAAGAGCAATAAGATTCAAAAGTTCTGACTTGCTAAAGTTTGAGCTCTGTCAGCATCAGGTATCAACCATTTTCCCAATCATTTCTTTAAAAAAAAAAAAAAAAAAAAACAAAAAAAGATTTTGGGGGGAAAAAATCATTTTGTAACCCTGTTCATTTTTGATCATTTTAATGGAAAATTTTCAAGAAATTATTTTTTGATTTTTTTGACACCCTTTTGATTACATTTACTTATTTGAAGTGACAAAAACAGATTAAGTCTTTGAATGCTAAATCTTCACAACTTATTCAAAAAACTTGTGTATTTTTCCATTTTCCCAAATATTTGTATGTTGTTCTAATGTGAATGTTCAAGTTGAATAAAACTGTGATTGTGGACAATACTATGAAATAAATGTTCCTATAGACAAACAGGTTCTGTGCTTGTTATTTCCACCAAGGTATATGTTTTGTTTTTTGTTTTTTTTTATTTTTGCTGATATACTGTATTACAAATAAGTTGTTGTAATGAGTATAATGGTTACCATTAGTGCTTACTAGGTCAAAGCTGTCTTCAGTGCTTAATTGAAATATTGTGTTTTCAAGGGGAATAACAGCAACATACGGTAAGTGGTGTAAAAATTTAAATTGTGCCTCTGTGCATTACATTACATTTACATTTATTTATTTAGCAGATGCTTTTCTCCAAAGCGACGTACATCTCAGAGAAAATACAAAGAGTGCTTCATCAAACTAATTTCAAACAGAAAAATGTGGGTCTTGATAACCGCTGTAATAGATAATCAAGCCTTTGTTTTCTTATTTTTACCAGCACCACTCTTTTTTTTTTCAAGCTGCACCAACTGTTCTACTCTCATTTCCTTGAACAACCTGCCATTGCTGAATAGGATCTTGGTAAATGTTGTGCCTGATCATCACTGTGATTGATGTTGTTTTCATTTAAGTGAAAAATGTGCAGTTTGCAAATGTGGAAAATATCTCCTCCCTGGTCACCCAAAACATTTGAAGCAGTGGAGGAACACACCTTTACTTGGTCGCAAAACATCTGGGCAAATTATAATGTTCATATAATTAAAGTACATCTTAGAATCGGTCATAGGTTACAGTGAAATTAGTGAAATTTATAAAAAATGCTTTCATGTTGTGGAGAGCGTAGATTTGGGTAAAGAACAACTCACAGAAACTGTCCATAACAAATGTTAATCGCATCAACAACACACAGCAAGCAACACAGGCAAGTACAGGAAAAAAAAATGTTCAAATGTCAAAGGACTGCCTTTTCTTAAGGATTTGGTCCTCCAGCCAGTTTCTCAACAAACAGGTGATCGCCCCATTCTCATATACCACAGACCCATCTGCGGTTGCACAGCTATTTTACGATCACTCCTGATATTTAAAGAAATGTACAGTCCTACTCTTTTCCTGCCTCTATGGGGCACCTATCAGTAGTGTGGCCTGTTACGATATATTCTTGTCTCTTCCTTTTGTCTTTTTTTTGTTATTTCAACAAAATGACTCCGCCGCTTTCATTTCTTTGCTTTTGAACAGCTCACTGTTGAAAAAGGAATAGTGTTAGTTTTAGTGGTTTTTAACTCCAGATAGCCCACGGTAGATTTGTTCCTGAAGATGTCAGCAGCACCTAGAGGGGACCACAGGACATCATCTGTGGCGAGGGTGGCAGCTTGCAGAATCCAGAGCCAGAAGAACACCATCTGTTTCCGCTGGAGGAACTGGAACAACGTAGATCATCTTTGGACTCTTGGGACTTCCAGTTGAGGAAATTGTCTGCTTCCAGGGGACTTGGCCATCGTCCTTCAACATCACACTGACAACCAACAAACACTATTGAAGGGTTTTGGAGACGTGTAGGGTTAGTGCTTACCATACTAAGCTGCTCCCCTACTCCACTGAAACTTTGCGGAGGACTGACATAAGAGTAGTAACTGTCCACGTCTTCGACCCATTTGTGTCAGTGGACGTTGTGGCATTTGGAACGGGTGCTGATGTGTTTTAGTTTGTTTGCATCCTGACCTTATGGGGGCGGATGGGTTCAGCCACCCGCCGGCATACTTTATCACAGGCAAAGCAAAAGACTACCTATATTTTCAGGGTGAGTCTCTCTCCTGCCATTTGTGTCTCAGCCAGGGACACATCAACAGAAGCTGTAAAAACATGAAGTCCTAGCGGTACTTGGAGATTGGCCACCTGGCCAAAGACTGTGTAGGCCGTCGCCGCTGTACCCGGTGCAGGGGAGAGGATCATCTTTCCAGCAGCTGCACGCTACTCAAGCCATCCTATGCAGGAGAGGTGCGAGCTGGTGCAATGTCAATGGAAAATGGTAGAGGATCTGCTTTCAGTCGACGGCACTGTGGAGCAGAGCGGGGCCTGCGCTAAGATCGCAGTTGTCTGAGGTTAGTGTGGCCGGGACCTCTGGGCACTTTTGTGGGGTCCCTGGCTGAGGAAAAGTTGAGTACTCTCGGAGACACAGACAGTGCACAGGGCTTCTCGAGAGTGACAAGAAGAAAGAAGAGGTAGGTTGGGTCAGTCACCAGTACAGCACTAGGGAGCCAGTTTTGATGGGTACCCCTCAAAAGGACCGGGAAAATCCATCCTCCTCCCTAGCTGGTTGCCGATGATTCAGGTTTATTCGTTATTGATCTGCCCCAATTGGGGTCCCCCTTAGGTTCAATTCATCGGGGTCTGGGCAAGAGTCCCACCTGGCAGCTGGGTTCTCCCAGCCGCATTTTTGGGGGATTTTCTCAGGGGGATTTTTGTTTGGAAAAACTGTTTCATTGCTGATTTTAATGTTTTAGTAGTATTTTATATTCAAGAACGTTTTAAATGTGTGTTATGATGTTGTATCAATGTTTGTGTGTTTTAATATAATTGAAGATGACAGTAACATTGGAGCGTTGAGTTTTAAGATGTCTTCGGTACTTTTCTTACGTTGTTTTTTTTTTAATTTTTTTACTGATTTTCTTAAAACACTTTTAAAATAAAGATTTTTAGAAGAAGTTCCTAGTTTCATTCCTAATTGGGCTATTTATAATTTTTTTTTAACCTCTGATGTTTTTCACGCGAAGGGGGGCGCAGTGGCACACTGGATTGGACCGAGTCCTGCTCTCCAGTGGGTCTGGGGTTCGAGTCCTACTTGGGGTGCTTTGCGATGGACTGGCGTCCTGTCCTGGGTGTGTCCCCTCCCCCTCCAGCCTCTCGCCCTGTGTTGCTGGGTTAGGCTCCAGTTCCCTGCAATCCCGTATGGGACGAGCAGGTTAGAAAGTGTGTGTGTGTGTGTGTGTGTGTGTGTGTGTGTGTGTGTGTGTGTGTGTGTGTGTGTGTGTGTGTGTGTGTGTGTGTGTTTTTTTTACACAAAGGGGGGTGCAGTGGCGTAGTGGGTTGGACCGGGTCCTGCTCTCTGGTGGGTCTGGGGTTCTAGTCCTGCTTGGGGTGCCTTGCGACGGACTGGCGTCCTGTCCTGGGTGTGTCCCCTCCCCCTCCAGTCTTACGCCCTGAGTTGCTGGGTTAGGCTCCGGCTCCCCGCGACCCCATATGGGACAAGCAGGTCAGAAAGTGTATGTGTGCGGGTGTGTGTGTGTGTTTTTCACACTCTGTATTTGAAAAGGCAAATTTATGTGCAGGTTAGTGAATAATCTTTATCATTTCTACAAGAAAAATTTTAATGGAAGTATGATGTGGACTTGTTGAAGTATGTAGTTTTTTACTTTTATGGCATTTAGTAAGGTTTGGGGAAAAAATACACTGGTTTCTCTTCAACTTGTATAAATCTGTCGCTCATACTCATTGCTGTATGTCGGTGTTTCAGTAAACGTCCATTATTGACATATTCCATGTGTTGTTCCATGTCTCATCGTAGCCCAAATCCTTGTTCGCTACAGTAGCTTCAACCTCATAACAAGGATAACTGGCTTAACAAGATGATTCAGTCAACTGGAATAATCCTGGAATGACAATTATTTGTCATAGCACCTCATACAAACACTGAGAGTGTCTTTCCAGGAGACTTGCTAAATGTCCAAGGCTGAAGACCATCTGAGAGGCAGTGAAAGGTCAACACTCAAGAATAAAAGGCAGACAACAGTCGAGATGAGCTGCGTGGAGCAACATGCGCAGGCATTGCAGAGCGTCTGTTGAACTGAAGGTGCCAGTTGTCATTCAAGATGTGCAATGTCCATGAACCAATAGCCCCCCCCACACACACACACACACACACACACACACACACACACACACACACACACACACACACACACACTTTCAGAGCCGCTTGTCCCATACGGGGTCGCGGGGAACCGGAGCCTAACCCAGCAACTCAGGGCGTAAGGCTGGAGGGGGAGGGGACACACCCAGGATGGGATGCCAGTCCATCACAGGGCACCCCAAGCGGGATTCGAACCCCAGACCCACCGGAGAGCAGGACCCAGTCCAACCCACTGCGCCACGGCACCCCCTCCAATAACCATATGTTTAATATATTTATGTTTCTAAGGCTACAGTTGGATAACCTGTTGACAGATGACTGAGATAGTTCTTCTGTTAGTTAAATGAATACAATGCATGCAAATAACTGCATATACTTCCATTTGTATCTTTGCTAAAACTGCAAAATAATTGCAAGATCCTGCCATTTATATGTGCTGTCTATTTGATTGAACAACATATGTTTGTCAAAACATCTAAATTATATTTTACATATTTTATTGATCATAGTCAGGGTCACATCCACAATGACATAAGTACACGCTCGAGAAATTACTCAAATAGCACAGCTAGAATAAACACCATAATTGATAGTAAATTAATATAATTGGTCCATATTTTTCAATATTCAGTTAACGCAATTTGAACTGTCTGAATGGTACCTTTAAAAATGGTAAATTTAAAAAAAAAAAATGTAAAAACAAGACTGTATGTTAGTTTCAAGCTCACAAATTCTCCATTAGATGGCAATGTGTCTCCTGTTTTAGAAACATTGTCACTCCAGTCACTCCAAGATAATACTTTTCAGACGAGTGGTGAACAAGAAAAGCACTACAAGATTCTATTTTGAGAAATACAATAAGAATATTACAAACCGAAATGAAAAAAAAAACCTTGATACAGTCCTGTTTTCAATTATACTAATATTTAACTTACAAGTTACAAAAAAACATATTCTCTGCCACAAGATCCTAATGCTGTTCATAAATATGTCATATATTAAGAAATTCATATGTTCACATAACGTTTTTGTGAAGTCTATATGACAGCATCCTTTAATTTGTTGTTTTATAGTATCTTGGGCTATGCAATATTTTGCAGGATTTGACATGAATGTGCTTAAGTTTGTTTCGGGATATATTTATATTTATGTACTCAATTTGAAAAATTCATGAAATATTCCTTCAAATTCAGTTTTGAAAAAGTTTCAAAGTTCCACTATGAAAAATCCAGATAATGAGCATGCCAAGATCTGAAAAAACAAAATTGGCGGTACTATACATGCTTTTACTATGTTCTGTCATTGTTCCAGTCCTATTAATGTCTGTTATAAATGTCTACTTGTATTATGTGTTTAACATAATAAATATGCTTTACGGTTCATAAACACACGTAAAAACTGGGGTGAGACATGAAATTGTATTCCTGCAAGCATATGAAAAGTGGGTATCATAAATAAGCCCTGGTAGAGCACACGTGCACATCTTCCCATGTGAAAGCTGTGCGAAAACTTATTTATTCAACATATTTATTTAAATTCATACCATAAGTACTTTGAGCCGCATTCGCTATTCCAGAAATGTATCGTGGAAAGGGGCCATAGACAGTCTTCTCTAAATCATGGCCCAGTTGCAGTATTTAGGCCTTGTTCACTTTAACTCTGTTTTAATAAACTCATTTCAATTGCCACTGTCTATTTATGTGCTGATAAGTATCGTTTCCATGTAAATATGTTCAGCACCACTGTTTCCTGTCAATCTGTCAAAACATGAAGCACAATGTTTTTGCCCAGCATTACACAAGCTGGTTATGCAAATATTATTTGCATAAAAATCCCTTATCTAAAATCAGACTCTCATTCGTTATTTGGACGTTTGCAAGAAGTTGTTAGTGTCATACTTAAGTTTTTATTTGTAACTTTGTGAATTCTGTGTAAATCATTGCACAAGCAGAATTACTTTTCCATTTATTTATTTAGCAGACGCTCTTCTCCAGTGTGACTTCCAATGAACTCTATGTAGTGTTATCATTTAAACTCTATGTAGTGTTATCGTCAGTTAAATTATAGTCCAATTAATACCCTATATATAACTCCATTGCACAGATGAACATTTCCACACTCAGAACCCATCATTAAAATAACATTTTATTTTTTGTTTCTTACTTGTTTAGGCACACTGCATTTTCCAAAATATTTGGGTTTATTTTACTAATGGGGTCTGAAAAAAAACATCTAGAAATCAAAACAATGAACATTTTTCCGGTGTCATTTATTACATATTAGAAGTGTTAAAATATAAATAGTACAATAAACAAAATTTCATATATTTTCCTAATGCAAACAAAAATTCAGCTTTTATTTTTCATCATATTGTATCATGTATCATGAATTAAAAACAGGGTGAAATGGTCATTTGAAAATGATAAGTCGTACATAACAAATGAAAAAGAGCATGAGGACACTACTTTATGCACGGTATATTAATGGTTCATATTTCTCAATTAACTGGACTTCTACTTTGGCCAAAATACATTCTATGGTTCTTACACTTAAAGTGTCCGGCTGATTCCCGATTAAAATCTAGAAAAAGGGGTTAAACAGAGAGAAGGCAAGTTCTGCATTAATAAATACACACACACACACACACACACACACACACACACACTTTCTGAACCCCTTGTCCCATACGGGGTCACAGGGAACCAGAGCCTACCCAGTAACACAGGGCGTAAGGCCGGAGGGGGAGGGGACACACCCAGGACGGGACACCAGTCCGTCGCAAGGCACCCCAAGCGGGACTCGAACCCCAGACCCACCGGAGAGCAGGACTATGGTCCAACCCACTGCACCACCGCGCCCCCCTATGCATTAATAAATAATTTATCATTATATAAACATTCATAATTGATCAAAAATACTCAGAAATCAAAAGTTCAAAGGCACTTTTAAGCTGATACAGTTACCTGAGGTAATTAAAAACTTAAGTGATGCAGGAATAACAGGTTTACCATTATAACAAAATTTTTCAGTTACTTTATATATATTTTTTTTTATCATTCTCATTACATCTGCTTCGGGTGCATTGAGCAGGTCGAGCAGGAACATGCACATTATTTCACATTTGCAAAGTAGATAACACACATTAACCGGCATTTCATTGCTTCCATCAGGCTACATCAAGATAGGCCTTGAAAGCCATAAAGCACTGCAGGGTTGGACGGTAATCAGTTTCGTTGCTGCGGTTCCGCTTCTTCCTTCCCCAAAGCAAGGACAATGTTGCGATATTGAATTCCACCTCCTGATGTCGAACCCTCAGTCAAGGTACTCGCCCTGAAATAACGCACCAAGAATACTCTGCAGTATAAATGCGTACATCGCTTCAAAGTTGATTTTCTCACATTGTAAGCTGCCTTGGACGAGGGTGCCAGATAGATTAAGGATATTAATAATTGTGTTCCTCCAGTCAGGCCTTCATGGTAATGCAATTTACTTTAGAGGCAAATGACTCAATGGGTGGTGTGTAGACATTGAGTGGTTAACTGGTTAAATCTGAAAAGAAAACACTTGCCGAGTTAGAATAAGAAATCATGTTAGAGCAATAGTTTCGGACACTTTTGTCAAATGTGGGCCTTTAGAAAAGAAAGGTTCTGGAATTAAGCACACATCATCCGACAAAAGAATGTTGTAACAACCATTAAAAGTGTTCGAAAATAACACATATTTTGTTGTGAATGTGTAAGATTTTGAGCACCGACTGATGACGTAGTTAAGATAGACGGTAATAATTCTGAAGTCCGGAGCAAAGTGAGGACAAAATCCGCTGCCTGAACAATGAGCGGAGGTCCGACTAAAGTGTAGAAAAGAAAAAGGACACGTGACCCGGTCGGCAGCCGTGGCAATCTGAATCTGATTGAAATGTAATTTCTTTAAAGAGTTCAGTGTAATCCCAAAACTAGCTCTTCCCCATAGTCAGACGCTTCGCCCTACATTCCACATCTTGCGCAACTCCTCTTCCCTCCATTTACATTTATGTACTGTATTAAGATGATGCTTTTGTCCAAAATACAGCTGAGCTGGGTAATAAAAAAAAATATTTCAGCGGGGCAGTTTCAGCGTCCGTACGTAAGTACCTCGCTACGGCTGGAGGTAGGATTTGAACCGGCGACCTTTGGGTTTAAGGCAGCTGCTCTCAACACTACCAGCTGCTGCTGCTTTAACTTGTCTTTTTTATTACTACTATTACTGTTGTCGTTGTATTGGCCGCGCAAGCAGCTCCAGTGTTGCGGTGGAGTGTGCGGCGCTCTGACGTCACTGGCTCATTAATATGCGATGTGGTTGTGTGGAGAGAGTCAGAGTGCGTGTGTGTAGCAGGTCGGACGAAGGGCAGGAGGAAGCGTGCGGAGCCGCGCGGCTCACAGGCGAACGACTCAACGGGAGGCGATACGCGAAAGGCTGACTCGACTGTGTTTACACCGCGCGCGCAGTGGAATCCCCGGGGACGCGCGACAAGCTCACGCTCGTTTCCCCCTCGTTTTCATGGGACGCCGAACGCGCAAGAAAAAGAAAGAAGCCCGAAGGTGTCCGCCTGTTTACCGCGGGACTCCCTGCGCGCGCCGGCCGTGAGCGGTCCGCGCGGGACCCAAGCACGCGGGCGCGTTTCCCACGTCCCCCCGACCGACGCCAGGAGAGACGGCGCTGCATCGATCATCGATGACTGAATGTGTGCGCGCGCCGCTTCGTGGAAATGTTCGCGTTGTTCATACCGTGCGTGACCGACTACCTGGAGCTGCCCGCGTGACCTCAAGATTACATTAATTTAAAAAAAAAAAAAAAATCATTAACAAGGAGAGTTTTGCCTCTGTTTGCGGTCCATTTTTTTGACATGCGTTCGCTCGCCGCTTGGCTCGTGCTCTCGGGCTGCCTGCTGCTTTGTGCTCGCGCCGCCGCGCAAGGGCGAACCGCTGCGGCGCGCTGCGCGGCCCCGTGCCGCTGCGATGGCGACGGGGGCGCGGACTGCTCTGGCAGGGGACTGGGCGCCGTCCCGACCGGACTCAGCGCGTTCACTTACTACCTGTGAGTACGAGCGAGCTGATACCGCCCACGACACACGCACGCACGCAGAGACGCGTGTGTTTACTGTCACAGTGAATCATTTACATCACCGAGTGAGTGAGTGAGTGTTAATTTATGTGAACTACTTTTTCTACAACCAGTTGCAGTGAAGGACTTCGTGATTATAAATTAAATGGATCGGCCACGCAATCCCACACACGCACACACACTCTGCCTTTTTCCTAATACACGCACTGCTGTTTTCTCTCCAACATTACACGCACACAGACTGATTTTTACTGAACTTCTTATCAGAAGTGTGTGTGAAAGGTGAGCTTGTGTGTAGGCTTCCCGAAGGGAAGAAGCCCACAATTTCCACAGTTCCGTGGACCGTACAGCGTCAGCGGTATGTGTTGTGTGTGAGCACCCACGCACATCCCTCCTCCTTGAGCTCTCCACACCTGAGGTCAGCGCTGGGGTCAGGGGAGCGATGACTGATGAGGAGGTCCCTCTCCATCTGGAGCTCCTGCACCCCTCCTTCATCAATATCCAATCAATACCTGACCCAGCCCTACTTTTACTCCTGTACACAGACGGTGTACCTGTGACAAACATACAGTGCACAGTGATGACTGTGAAATACAGCCTCTGTGTGTATGAGGGAGAGGGATGTGATGCAGTACCTCTTGCTTTTGATGTACACCTTCATGGACGCGCTGGGGTTCGAAGGTGCCTCAGGTGGCCGAGGTACCGGCTGGGTCAAGCGCCTCCAACCCCAGTGGTTTGAAGGAACCTTAATTGCCTTTACGTACAAATGAACTGCTTCAAAAGTTCCACTTTGTCAACTGTGGGTCAGTCACACACTCTGCTCTGATGGAGTAAAAGTGCGGTATATGTGTTCTCCCATGGCACAACAGACGAATGTGAACCTGCTTTCTGTAGTTGTTCTCAAATGCAAATGTTGTGAGATGAAGTACGGCACAGCAGGAAGCATATCCAGTAGTAGTTGTTCCCGTCGCAAGGCTGTTGGTTCAGATCCCACTATCAGCCCTGCATTAATAAAGTACAAAAATCCTGTTCTGTAAATGAGCAAATCTGCGTAAATTTACTTATGGAACACTGTAAGTCATCTTGGACGAAGACGTGAGCTAGGTAAATGTTGCTGAAAACCTTGCCAACTACAGAAACGCCAACAAGGAAACTTCACGCTAATATCTAATAATGATAAATATCCTGTTAGTTCTCAGTAAACTGGTACAGCTTGAATTTCTGGAGTTGGACTGATGACATGTCTCGCTTTATCGGGCTATTGTGGTGAAATGTCTGTCGCCGCACATCTTGTAGACAAAAAAAAAAAAACTTTATTCTTATTTGAAACATTTCTCCACAGTGGCTTGCCATTCCGAGCTGTTTAATATAAAGTGCTTTCAGCTGTTATAGCGTCATATCTTGCCCAATATCTTCAGCCATCCAAAAATATTTTTATTACCCTACTAAATTGTGATAAGTCCTACAAGGAGGGGAAAATACATTGCCACCAGTATTGGCCCCATCATGGGTTTCTATAAATGGAAAAAAATTCATCCTGTGCCATGTGTCTTTCTGGAGGACAAATTTTGGATGGATTATTGCAAGTTTGGGCATGACTTTCTCTGCTGCTATCAGAGCTGACTGCTGCGCATGTTTTGGTCCTGTCGCGGTCCCTGACGAAGGGTCAAAAACTCTGTGTCGGTGCACGTGGAACCCACGGTAGAACCCACGGTAGAACGGCCGCTTGCCGAGGCCCCCTTTAAACGATTGCGTTCTGCCGACAGGCATGTGGCTAAAATCACATTGTTTTTTGTGTACTTAGTCAATCACGTATGAGCGTCCTGCTGTCTGCCTGCAGCCCTACGGAAGCATCCAGGCCATGCCCTGACAGTGACCAGAGCAGTGATTATTATCATTATCACCCTCATCATCAGGTAGGTTAAGTCAAAAAGTATCCGCAATACAGTAATGTTTTAACTTTAAAAAGAGAAAAAAAAATAGTATTGCAAATACTTTTTGACTTAGTCTCATGGATAGATAGATACAGTCATGTGCTGTTTAACGGCGTTTCGCTTAACGACTGACCGCATATATGATGGTGGTCCCGTAAGAATTTTTCAGTTCCAAAATAATATCGACTAGCAACGTTGTAGTGCAAGGTGTTATTCACGCATTCGTACTGCTGCAAACAAACCTGCTGCACTGCCAGTCATATAAAAGTATAGCACATACAATTATATACAGTGATAATGATAATTAACATCTGTTCCCTGTTTATGTATTTACTATACTGTACTTTTTTCATTATTTAACAGTGTACTCTTTCCACTTAAAAAAAAAAAAGTTTCCTGTAAAACACTATGTTGTGTTATGCCGACAGCAGCGTCATAAATCTTGTTTATCGTCTTTCTTGACTGCATCGAGGCTATACCATCTAGGCTTGTATAAGTACACTATGATGTTCGCACAACGACGAAATCGTCCAACAACGCAACCCCGTCGACAGGCGACGCGTGTCTGTATATAAGGGCTTTTAATCCCATAAGAAATTGCATGAGGCTACAGCTGCACCCATGTAATAAAGTAAGTGATGGAAGAGACTGGAATCACACTGGACTAAATAAATGTCACATCCAAACAAGCGTATGACAATAGTGCAGTCGTCCACAGCGCTTGGTACTGCTCAAGAGAGTAAGAGGTTATTATTTTTCTTATTATTCTGCTGTCATCAGCTGCTTGTCCAGTTCAGGGTTACGGATGCATAGGGTGTGAAAAATCCAGGGCCCTGACGCACATATATGTACATGAAGAACTATGGGAGCAAATCAGCACCCGGGGGAATCGCACGCGAACGTGGGGAGAACATGCGGGCTCCACGCAGACTGAGCCGAATTTGAACTGCCATCCTCGAACGTTTGCCGACTGCCCACATTAATGATTAGCAAGTGGCCGCAGTGGCAATTTCATGGTTAAAAGCCTTTGCGTTGCGCAACGTGTGGGTTAATGATCCACGGCCGTGACTCCTACAGTCTGCGCTCAAGGCGCCACTGCAGGCCTGGTGGGGGGTGAAAATTATCAGTGTGCCACAAAAACACCATTTGTATACCTATGGTATTCTAACAGACATGCATAATACATGGCATGCCAGACTAGGGCAAGCAGGTTTGCAGTTTAATGAGAATTTTTTTTGTTTTTTTTTTTTTTTTGTTTTCTCTCTTGTGTTAAAGTGGCAAGTCATTGACACATTTCCTGGTAGGTATGATTCTGCCATGTTCTGTGTACTTTTGAATTCCAGTATGAGTTTTTTTTTCCATGGAGGAGTGGCGTGCCCAAGTTATGCCGGAAGAGGGTTGCGACCACTCCCGGCAACTTCTTACGCTAACTTCAAAATGTTGGTCGGGCCGTGGGCTGGACCTGTCGTTTACACAAGGCCCTTGCGCGTGTGTGTGTGTGTGTGTGTGTGTGTGTGTGTGTGTGTGTGTGTGTGTGTTCGCGCGCGGGTTTTGGTGCCTCTCCACACCTGTGGTTTGCTTTTCGGTTCCCATGGACACGTCTCTCAAGTCTAACATTTAATACTACTGTGCTATTTAAGAATCTCAATTAAAATTTTATTATGGAAAATAAAATCATATTTTCAGATACCAACCAAATGTCCATTACTCAAGGATTTTGAAATGACACCTGTTTGGAGACAGCTTGTCACAGTGTCTCATTTACAAAAACTGGGAGTAAATTTGTGTTTTCAGCTCTCTTTAAAAGGCTCAAAATTTCGGTACTTTGTGAGGTCCGAATAAATTCAGTTTGAATAAGACATTTTTTGTCCAGTTCGCTTCATAGTTGCTCAATTCGTTCATTAAGTTAAGGTTTTCCTCCGAAGCATCTTATGATGTTACGCTGCCTGCAGCTATTTACCTGTTTATACAACTGGGCGATGTTGGTGTACGTTGCTGAAGGGTACTACTGCAGTAGGTGAGATTTGAACCGACAACCTTCCGAATGTAAAGGCAGAAACTCTAACCGCTATGTCATCAGCATGGAGTGCTGCAGCTGAATCAAAAAAAAATGTTATTTCAGTATTTCCCTTTCAAAGTTGGAACATTACCCAGTTAAATAGATGCGAGGAGTATATTACACAAAGCTAACATTTTAAGTCACTTTTGGAGAAAAGTGTCAGATAATAACTTGAAAAGTTTGAGTTAGTGTGCCTGGCCTTCACAAAATTAACATAAAGAATCTACATTTTTCACTGTTTTTGCTTCTTTGCACATGGTTAATCATGAGCCATGGTCCTGCAGAAGGTGTCGAACCCTGTACTGCTTTTACCGCGGTTCTTTACTGTGGTAAGCGAGAGTGGCGAGAATGAGGCCTCATGTCCTGCTTATTGACAGAAATGCACATTAATACAGAGCTGCTGAGATTTCAGTAAATATTTGCTGCTTTGGTCATCTGTCTTGGTGTGGTTGTAAAAAATCCCGCCCCCCCCCCCCCCCCCCCCCCCCCCCCTTGTTTCTCCAACATTGACCTGCTTCTCTCCCTGCAAAGTGACCCTTCGAGAAAAGACGGCGCGTGCGATGAAATATTTGCACTGAGCTTCCGTTGCCTCTGGGGTTTGGAGACTTCAGAAATGTGCTTCAGAAACCTGGCAGCTGCGAAGACCTGAGCCCAAAGACGAATATAGCTCCATTTCCTGTTGTTTCCCACGGCCAATCAAAACAAAGCGCGCTCAATTATCCTGACAGCCTCCAAACCCGGAGCGACGGAACTCCATCCCCTGTACTGCGGTTATGCCATTTGCTGGTGGACAGCATGTGAGCAGGGAATCCCTCGTTAAACCACCTTATAATTATCGGTTGTTATTATTATTTCTGTTGTCGGTATCCTGTTACTTGAACCTTGCTCAGTGTGTGTTCCCCCCCGTTTTCCATTGGATTTCCTCCGCTTTCTTCCCACAGACACAAGATGTGTTTCTGGAGAATTGATCACTTTAAACTCCTGCTAGGGTGTGTATGTATGAGTGAATGGCTGTGTATCACTGCAGTGGACTGGTGTCCCCATCCAGGGCGTACCCTGCCTCGTGGCCCGTGCTTCCAGGATAGACTCTGGATCGCCGCGGCCCGGCGCCGGACAGACAGTTGTTGTTGTTGTTGTTGTTAACGGATCGAAGGATGGTCTCCCTTTTAACAAAGTTTAACTCTGTTTAACGCACGCTGTTCGTAAGAGTATTCCTCCAGTAGCGCTACTTGCGGATCGCCCTCAGGAAATCACTTGCGCTCCCATTCCACACGTGGTTAAGCCACATGCTTGTTCATGACACCTTTTTAAACTTCTAACTATGCGACACATCCAGTTCAAGCCCTTAAAATACTTGAGTGGGTGATTTGTGTCCAGCTGGCAGAGAGCAGCGGTAGTTCGGGCAGCGACAGCGGAATGGAAAGGACGGGGAGGGGGCGCTTTTGGCACGGCTTCGTAAGGTCAAGGGTCGCAGATATCTAACGAGACGTGGAACAGCTGAAAGGGCTCTGCTCACGAGCACCGTATCCGACGTGGATTATCACCCGCGCAGGAAGCAAAAGCTCGGCTACTGCACAAGACTCATCCCAAGCGGGGCGGAAGTGCTCATGGCAATGGCCTGCCGAAACAGAAGGTGACAGGTTTAAATCCCACGGGTGGAAATAAGAGAACTTATCATAGGTTGTCAGTCGCTCATCCTGGTGCCAGTTGTGGTATTTCTAAGTGGGCGTATAGAAGAAACTCAATTTGGTTGTTTTCTCCACTATAATATATATAAGTTTCTCATATATACAGTATGAAAAGCTTAAATTTGTTGAAAAATTCAAAATTTGCAGGATGTCTTTTTTCTTTATTGTAAGTATTTAATTTGATTTGATCACAAATTATTATGGTTGAAAACTTCCTCATATGATAGAGAACTGGAAAATAACCTTGATTTTTGGGATTCTGTGCACCAAGTACATGCGTAAAAGGTACAACTTATTTCTCATTGGTTTCCTACCAAGTATAAAATTCACTGTTACTCAGATGGAACCTTGTTGTGTTTCACATGATTAAAAAAGACACTTGTGGTGTTAGTATTTTGGTATTAGAACTTCAGAATAAAAAATGAATACAACAGCACGTGGTGTAGTGGTTGGAGGTGTCACCTTGCACTAGAAGATTCCAGATTTGATTCTTCGCTCATGTTGTGGTACCCATGATCATTTCATTGAATAAAAAAAGTTAGTGAGCTCTATGAATGGGTAAATTACTACTAGTAGCTAAGTGTACAAGCCTAACATTATAGGTTGCTTTGGAAAAAAAGTGTCAGCTAAATGAATCAATAAATGAATGATAATAAATAATAATACATAAATAAATGACAGTAGTATCTCCTGTGCAGTAATATCCACTTGCGAGAGATGCAGTTGGATTTAATTAATGTGATATAACTTTACTTACATGGTTTTCAGCAGAAACAATGTTTTACCATCATCCCCCCCCCCAACACAGTTAGTTTTCCAGCTGTGATGCATCCCTGTCCACTGTCCATGATTGCTCTGCTTTGTTTGTCCTGGTCATTTCCTCCCTCCTGAGTGCCCCCCACTTCCCCCAGCAGAGGATCCTCGCTCACACAGCTTGCACTTCTCACGGAATGGCCTTCTTCTGCTGGGGTCGCCGCGCACTCCCGTCGCCACAGCAACGGGTCAGCTCACCCTTGCGTGTCCGCAGGGGGCAGCGTCACCGTATAGGCAGCACCACGCCATGTACCTCTTTGGCTGCCAGTGGAAATGTATTTGATCATAAGCTACTTAGGACCTGAAGAATAACAACCATTATGTGGGCAGATCTTGTCTGCTGTGGCATACATTGCAGACCGATTTTCGTTTTATTTCTTTAAACGGATGTTTTCATTAGAGTAACTCTGAGAACGCAACTGTACATCAACTGGTACCTGATCCCATGACTGCTACTACTTCCTCTTGGCCACTGCCTGCAACCAAGTCTCTAACAACCCAATTCCTTTTAAGAAAAGGGAAAAAAAAATCAACAGGTGTTTATAGGTTTACTCTGTAGACGGTAGTTGTATTTTTGTTCTTTAACGGCGACAATAGGAGCGAATTTTGTTCTTTCATGCTTAGCATCTTCTCCCAGGCCGCTGTTTGATGTTGTGAACATAAATTGGTCTTGCTCAGCATCCCTAGATCGTATGTTTTAATATCCGTACTTGTTCTGTTGAGTCTCTATCTGTCATTTTTTGCGTCACGGTGTGTCCAGGCAACCATGGGAGCAGCACCCTGTGGAGCCCTTTGTTAGGCAAATTGGGGGAGCTGAGATTGTGTTACGGAAATGAAAGGAGACACTTTTGGTGTGATAATACTTCCGCGTGAACTTCTGTGTCCTTCATTTGTGAAGGTCTGGGGTTTATTTGGATACCTGTGCTGCTTTTATTTTTTACCCAGTGTGCAGGACATGGTACCTCCAATTCCACCTGCAAACCTGCGCAAATACACTCCAGCCCTGGGACATCGTTGTCACTGAATCGGTAGATGAGTGTTACATCTTCAAAGACAAAGGAAAAAGGTTTTTTGACAAACTTGCAGAAAGTCACCCAAACCCCACTCCCCAAACATTTTAAATTACCATTTAAACTCATTGAATCTCCTCTGTAAGGTGCATTAGGACTCAGCCTGGTAGCATATGCAGTTTCAGAGATGCACTTAACATATGTCCACCAGAGTGGACAAAAATGAATTGCTGGGTCTCAAGAGGATATCTGTGTCTGCTCCTGTATTTAGTAACAGCTGGTTCAGAAATTCAGCAACTCTGCTGTTTGTGACACCCTCAAGCGGCCAACTCGTTTCCTGTGGAAGTGACCTGTCATTTTAATGTCTAACTAGTAAGTTGACCTTTAACCTAAGCGCTCTAATGGTTAATTCCTGACGTGGAGAGCATCCCACTAGGTGACAACGTGGTGTTGGCTGTGGTGGTGTCAAAATGTTGTCAAGGCATCTTTCTTGGGCTCTAGCACGTGGGGTTGGGTGGGCTCGAGTAGGGTAGTCTGCTGAAGCCGTGGTCATTAGACAGACGCAGGCCGAGGGAAGGTGCAGCCAGCACCCCCATTAGTGCCTCTGTTGGTGTTAATTACTTTCCGTGGGGCCCCGTTAGGTGCGGTGCCGGGAGAACGTGGGGCGGCAGCCACGGGCGGGGGTCAGAATTTCAAGACGCTCGCCTCTGTGGGCCTCTTGGTGATTTATTGCTCTGCTGAAGTCAAGTCAAGGCCAGACCGTATTTCCCTGTGATTTTCCATTGAGAGGTGCAAGACAAGCGCACGCATTCACTCCAGTACAATCTGCCTTTCTCTGCAGCGTTCAGCCCCAGAGGCTGGGCTTTCTGAAGGCACAACCTGCTTCTTCACTGAGCCAGACTTGAGCTATACCTTTAACAGGCCTCTCCTGTCATTAAGAAATGAAATATGTCCTATGCAGAACAGCCTTCAATGAGTGCTTGCAGTGAGACCCTGGGAAGGGTAATAGCTTAAGTACGCAGTAACCTTAACCTCATGTAACCTGGGTAATAATGTAATTTATTTTTAAGGAATGAATGTGCAGTCAGGATGTCGCAGGGCGTCTGTCTTCAGGCTTCAACTTGTTGCAAAGAAGCCCGTCGCGTTCTGACAGGGTGCCAGTGCTGCATCACTGGTTGTGGAGTTTGAAGCAGCGTGTCGTTTTCTCTCGACAAAAAGCACTTCGTTAAAATAAGACTGGCATCTCACTCAAACTGAGAGTGGTACAGAAGACACCTGTTTTTTAAAAGATGTTAATGTAATTTTTTTTTTTTTCTTTTTTTTTGGGAAGTGTGGTAGATCATCAGGGTACTTGAATTCCTCACAAATGTTAATATCTCAGTAATTTTGAGTACAGGTGGGGTCAGTCTTCCATGTGCTGATTTAATGTAACCAAGAAAGTCGGTGTCAGTTTAGTAAGGCAGTAAATTCAGTGCCGGATTTCCCATCAGGCAGTGTCAGCACAGCGCCTAGGGCTTATGAATTTTTTCAGGGCCAGCAATGGAGGGGAAAAAATGTATAAAGCTGAAAAAATCAGGGAAAAAGCTGGGAGACAGAAATGTAAGGCAACTAAAACTTCAAAATTACATTTGGAAGGCAGTTCCAGAATTTCTCGGCTTATTCTGCAAAAGTTTTTTTTTCTTCAGCTTCTCCATCAATCTGGTTTAGCGTTAGTATACTTTAAAATACGTCAAGTCAATCATCATAATTCAGTTAGCACTTACCCATTTTTCCGCGAGTAAAAATACCTATGACCTAAAAACAAGATTCATTTGTACCCATATATATTCCATATCCATGTCCTCCTTTGTCCTTAAATGTTTTGCAATGAGATATATTGTCCAAGCTGGAACATTTGAGATTGAAATTAATGGCTATGAAATGATGGTTTGTTTTGGTCACAGTGAATGTTTTGACTATTTCAAGACAGACAGGGCCAAATTTGTTTGTTCAGATGCCGTGTGTCTGCAGAAAGCTGAGGAGAACCCTTTACCCTCTGAGGAATTTGAAAGCATTCTCCAGAATGATGGCTTTGTTATGGTTCGGTCCTCCCGTCCAATCAAATGTCCCGTACCGCAGTTTATTGAGAAACCTGAAAAGGATAACCATGACAGGAGAAGAGGAGGAGGCATGCCCTCGCAAGAGAGACAGGGAGGAAGGAATGCATGGAAGGAGCAAGGAAACGATGGAAGAGGAATCAGAAACAACCTCACCATGCTCTACTTCCTTGGGGCAGTTCCAGGTAGTGGGCAGTTTTGGTCCTTTTCCTGAGTAGACAGAGGGAGGTGATCTTCTGTTGGAGGGTTCTGCCTTTTCTTAGCTGAAAGTAAGCAGGTGGTACCCCTTACCCCAGCTGCATGGGACTGAATGCAGTTATGACACCACCCTGTAAGTGGTACCATGTTTAAGGACCAAGACACCTAACTAGGTTACAGGCAAAATTTTCCAAAAGCAGTATACATTTTTTTTTAATTTCTACTCTGAAAGGATTCTGGTGTGTATTTAAAACCGTCTGGAAAGGGACCAGTTGTCTTAATGGAAATATGAGTAAATGTGCTACATCCACATTAAATGATTCTTCCCAGTTTAAGATGGAAAGTTTTTAAATTTAGGTACAGTATCTCCCCATCTTTTGAATACAGTTGTGACCATCCATCATCAACAGCTGCTTGTCCCGAGTGGGGTCGTGGCGAGCAGGAACCTTACTCGGCGACACGGAGAGGGGACGCACCCAGGACGGGGGATGCCTGTCTGTCGCTAAGCACCCCAAGCAGGGCTCGAACTCTAAGCCCGCCACACAGCGGGCACTGGCTGAACCTGCCGTGCCACCACGCCCCTCAGTTGTGACCAGTCTGTTCATAATAGGATTTGTTTATGCTGTATATCCAAAGTCACCTTAACCACTGAGATGCATTCACTAACTGTGCGATGATAAATCGTGTCGAATCATTTATGGATTGTATGCTGTGAAAGTCTCAGATATAGCTATAATAGAAAATTCTTTTTTTTTTTAAAGCATTTTTCGAGCTACATTAAAATTAAACATCACTGAAAATGAACTGCTGTCAACACTGGAGGTGAGTTGAATGAATGTGGTCCCTTTTACTGTGTTTGCACGGTACGACCATCTACAGGCTGGCTGCATAAACCAAGTGGCAGTCACTGCAATAAATAAATTATGGAAAATAGGTGAAGAAAATATTATTTAAAAAAAAAAAAAAAAAAAACACGAAATTACGGGTGTTTTTGAAAACCCATAAGTTGAGTGTACCATCATAAATAGTATTGGAAAGTTAGCATGGGTCCAAAGATTCATACACAAACACCTTTTATGTTGAAAGCGTTAAAATAGGATTCTAGGTCACTTTGCTATCAGACACCCTCTGAGGTGCTGTCGAATCAATGCAGTTTATTTTTATAGATAATCGCGTCAATCTCTGTCTTCGTCTGTCAGTCTCTTGGGTCATTCTGAAGTGCTTTTGGAAGTCTGATATTGCATGCAGCAGCAATTCTGGGCCAAATTATTTTGCTTTTCTAAAAGGAGGGTATGTAAGTATTTGATTGTGATACTGCTTTGGTGTATTCCGAAGTGCTGTTCTTTTCCGAACTTTTTGCTTTTCTTTGAGTCTCCGCCTCTACAGGGAACGTAGAAATGAGCCAAGCGAGGTCGTCCGTGAAGGAGCTCAGGCCGTGCGTGGTTCACGTCTTAATTAGGTTGCTTCCATGAGCTAAATAAGGCGAAGGAGGCAAGTAACTGGACTCCCATTGTCATTCTCTTGCCTGGCTCCATAGCCTTGCTCTCCATTGGGCCGTTCAAACCTGCTGGAGACTGAACGACACTTTTGTTCTTGGCCAGCCGAGGTGAAAGAAGCCGGTTAGCGAGCTTCCTGAGGCTGCTGCTAGGTGGGAGAAAGAAGGCTGGCTGTCTCTCACTTTCACTTTCTCTCAAATGTAAATTTCCCTTTTGTCTCCAGAACAGTCTGCCTTATAAAATAATTTTCTGATACAGATTTAATGCTGCTGTGAGCAGCCATCGTACATCTGATTTGACTTTTTGTGTGTGCGTTGGGGGTTGGGTGAAGTTGAAGCATTGTGTTGCTCAAGTCTGAGATGGGCTTGAATAAGTGGTCTCAGCACCCAGCCTGCTCCGTCCACATTTGGCTGATGGGGGTCTCAGCCCACCACGGGCCCGTGTGTAGAGGGACATGGTGGGAACAAAAAGACTGTGTGCATCAACAGGGAACTTGTCCCATCCTGTAGTTGTACGCATTGTCCTCGAGTCAAGTGTCACCTTTTTTGATTATTGCATTGTTTTCTAGTAAGACTGTTCTGGCTTCAGTGTGGTGAATGGTCTCCCTCTCACTCATAACTGCAGAATCGCTCTCAGCGTTCAAGAAAATTCACATTACTTATCTCTTTCAGACCCATCCTTCTTATCTCCAGTTTTCTCCAGAACCATTCACTATATTCTCTGAAGAAAAAAAAAAAAAAAATGCTCCTATCAATTTTATATGCAGCTTCTCATGCAGCATATGGTAAAAACCAGTGTGGAGGTATTGGACTATTTAGTTACTCTTGAACTGTATGTCACTTTGGAGAACAGCATCTGCTAAACTAATAAATGCAAGTGTAAATTTGTTCAGTGGTTCAAGTTTTACATGGTGGGAAGACCACTCATAAGCGGGAAGGAATTGAACTCAAATGGCTTCTGAGAGAGAGCAGAGCTTTTTTTCATTAATGAAAGAGACATCCTCACAGACGGATTGCTTCCCTCTTCTGCAGAAGGTCTTTTGGCTTCAGGGCTCTCAAAAACCTATGATAGTGGAGCATCTAAAGAGACCAAACCATGTATTTTCCACAATTGCTTTGTATTTTTTCTACATATTTTGTTTATCATCAAATCAAATAAGCATTCAGTTAATGTAATGCACAGCAAGAGGTAATTACTGTATTTGTCAGAACAGGCTTATAAGGAATTGGCTGTTTAAGCTTGTCTTTCCATGATGGAAACCAAATCCCAGTTCAGTGTTAGTTGTGTAGAAAGAAATGGTTTGCAGGTTTTGTGCCAACAGGTGTCATTCTGTGGAAAATTTACTGTGGGAAAATTACGTAAATCTACTACGCAGTACATGAGTTTTGCCATTGAGAGGTAAATTTTTTCCTCTTAATAGCATACAGATTTACAAATATAATACATTTCTTAAAAACTGCTTCTGAATCATGATTAAACTGAATGGGACAGCTGGCGATATGGTGGTTAGAGCTGCTGACTTTGGCACCAGGGGTTACAGGTTCAAATCCCACTTCTAGCTGTAGTACCCTTGAGCAAGGTATTTACCTTAAATTGCTCCAGTGAAAATTACCCATCTGTGCAAATGGGTAACTAATTGAAGGTAACTCAACATTGTAAGCTCCTTTTGGAGAAAGGTGTCGGGTAAATTAAGCATTGTTTTGCCCTGAGCCCCACTTTGTGCTGGGTGTCATAACACAAGCTAATAAAGTTCTTTGTTTTCCCTGCAGAGTTTGAAACCTGCCATGGTTGAGCTGTTATAAAATATGATTTGTGAGAAATCATCTAACTTTGACCATGAAGAAAAACTCTTAACTGTTATATCCTGTTGAATGTTTAATAAAAACGCACTTTTTTTTTTTAAAACAAATTTCAAGAGATCATTCACAACTTCAGCATAATCATGGATTCATGATATACGAGAAAAGAGGCTCAAGCAGTAGCAGTTTTCCCCCCCCCCCTTTTTCTTTTTTTTTTTTTTTGCCCATACAAAGCTTTTGTGTACCTGTGAGAGAAGTTGCTCATGTATCAAATTTTAAGGCACCAGTTTCATTAGCTCACAAAAGTGAATTCCACTAAAGCAACTGGTTTCTGGTACACGGTCTCTTTTTATGCCATGCTATAAAACTCGAGTCTTCTCGAGTCAGCTGAGCATACAGATTTTGTCATTAATTATGTATGCTTCTTCCACATCTGCCTCTGTGCGTGCATCTCTGTACGCTCTATGCTCGATTAACTACTGTCATCTAATCTTTGCTTCCTGGCCAGTTTTTCCCCAGCTGTAATGAGGCGTGCCCGCGTTGTCCATCCTGGGGCCGTCACAGTTGAGATCACATAGACTAATGGCAAGGAATGACTTTCCTGACAGCTTTCTAAATATATCCGTGGTATGCGTATCTTTACGGGGGGTAGGTCAAGCAGTGAGGCTCTTTATTTGTGCTGAAGGAAATTGTAGTTTATTTTCTGGCTACTTTGTGGAAGTCACTTTTGGGGGTGTGACAAAGCAGTAAGTTTTTCCACATTTACACGTTTCCTACACAAGGCCTACAAAGTCTTTGGCCAGGTGGCCGGTCTCCAAGCACTGCTGGTATTTCACATTCTTACAGTTTCTACTTGTGCATCCCTGGCTGATACAAATGGCAGGAGGGAATCTGACCTTGATAAAATGGATAGTCTTGTACCCAGGAGGTCAGGACACAGGTGAACTAAAAATCATCTGTGTCAGTTCAAGATGTCGAGAATGTCCCTCTCTTCTTTGCGTCCAGGGAAGACGTCAACAAACCCCCCCCCCCAAGGAGGGTTGCCACAACATCCAGTGCTTTCTTTATTAGTCCACCACAAAAGTTCAACGGAGAAGAGGAACAGCTTAGAATGTAACGCACTCGCCCTACATGTCTCCAATACCCTTTGGTAATGTTCGTTAGTTGTCTGCATGGCGTCAAAGAAGGATGACGGCCCGTTCCCCTTTATGCAGACAGTGTCCTCTGCTAGAAGTCCCAAGAGTCCGAGGAATCTGCTCAGTAAATCCATCGACAGCGTCCCAGTTCCTCCAGCAGGAGCAGATGGTATTCTTGAAGGTCTGCATCCTGGAAGCTGCTGTCTTTGTCATGGTTGCCATTTTCTTCCTAGGGAGCTTTTGACATCTTCAAGAGATTTTAAACTGAGCTGTCTGGACTAAAAAAAACACTAAGGACAAAAGCTCTGTGTCACCCTGCTGGGACAGCAGACAAGGCACCCGAAATCCTGCACCTTAGGCTCTGCAGGCTACCCAAATTCCTGAACGAAAAATCCTACCGGGGAGCACTATTTCCCCACGAGAACAGTGCGGTCATGCCACATATAGTCCCATGTTACGTTCCACTTTGTCCTCAGTTTAAATCTCTCGTACTACACTTTGGTCTTAGTCAAAATATCAAGAAGCTTACATATACCCTATGGCTTACCTACTGCCACAGAGAATACCCAGTGGAAGCTTGAAGCCCCAGGTTTCAGTTGTGGTGTGGCTTGAGCTGCCCACCGTGGTGGAATTCACAGGTCTTGAGGTGAAGAATCACACAGGCGCCAGGGTGGCACGACAATAACGCAGAAGAAAGCGCAGTTAGCCGAGCAAGATGTATCTGAAGGACCACCAAGGGCGCCCTCTGAATAGGGGCTGCAGACGCCAGCCAGCGGAGGGGTCCAACGCCCCATTGAAGCATCCTGCGGGGTAATTCAATAGTAAGAAAAACTGGATTGTAAATAAAGATAGCAGGAGGATGAAAGATACACCGGATGGTTAGGGCCACCAGCTACATGCGGAGGTAATCCGATCCCCCTTGGAATCAGAGCCCACATGTGCGCTGTCTATGCTCTGGCGGACTCTGCGGCAGACGTCTTCAGTGTCGAAATGAAAATTGTTTTGCTACGTTAACCTGCACATGATGACAGTTTTTTTTTTTTTCTCTGTGAGGTTCTGTATCGTGATTTGTTGCAAATGGATTGCGCTTTTCAGAAGCCGGACTGATCGATATCTAACACAGGTTCATCTCTGGCAGCGCTTGTTTGATTTCTCTTGAACATGGTAGTTTGTTCATTCAATAGCGATAAATGCATGATTCGCCACCCAATTGTTGTGATCGTGCCAACCGTTCGTTGTGACACTCTTTTTTTTAATGGTCGTTGAAATACTAAGGTGGATGGATCTTAAAGTCAGATATGTTCGGGAAACTAATATCAATGTTGTACTAGCTAGGAAAAATTAAAACGTATAAGGCTGCATGGGCAATTGCATATAGTGAAAGACAGCCAGTGAACCCCTGGTACTGAATGTAATATGCTTTGGTCAGTATTAACTTTTTCCCCGTATGGGAGCTTTTAAACAACAGTATTTGCACTGCATACAGTTTTCCATTTTGTATAATTTTATAGCTCAGTTTTTATGTCAGCCAAAGGCCCTTGATCAAAAGAAGAGTAGGGTAGCTCTTGGGACTTAACAGCAACCTTACAGATACTCAACATCCTCTTTAAAATCTATTCTCCTTGTAGGTGTTTGAACTGACTAAAGTCATTTGAGTCCTGTGATGTGGTAGTAAAGTAAATCTAATATTTATCATGTGTACGGAGTGGTCCTGGTCCCAGACACAAGATCATATAAACACAATGAGCCATGGGTGACTGGAAGAATTTGTGGATATCAGTTACCTGCTAAGTTACTGGAACCTGTTCCTAGAACACTTAAATGATAGTCAACATTCAATAAAATTGTACTGGGAATGGTAACCTCATAGTTGTAAGTCTTGTTGTGTGTGGTCAGGCTTTTACATTTATTTAGCAGGCACTCTTCTCCAAAGAAACTTCCAACGAACTCTATGTAGTGTTTCAGCCCACACACCTTATTCACCGTGGTGACTTACACTGCTGGATACACTACTTACAATGGGTCACTCATCCATACATCAGTGGAACACACCCTCTCTGTCACTCACACACTATGGGGAACCTGAACAGCATGTCTTTGGACTGTGGGAGGAAGCCCACGCAGACATGGGGAGAACATACAAACTCCACACAGGCTGAGCAGGGATCGAACCCACATCCTCTTGCACGACCCAAGCGCCGTGAAACGGCAGCGCTACTCACTGTGCCACTGTGCCACCCTAAAGTAATGAGAATTGTATTGGAAACACATTTCACACTTTATGTTGGCTTTGTTGGGTCCTTTTCCTCCTTTTTGTTCAAAGAAAGACAGAGCCTATAAGGGCGTATATCTGCATGTAATGAATTCACGTGCTACGTTTACTAGAGAAAATGGATTTGGCTGGACCAGTGTTAATTTGGATTAGCCTTTCAGATACTTGTTCCAACAAAACATCCCCCCCCCCCAGAAGGCTTTCAGCCAGTAACGTGATTTGGAAGCTAATGCGTGCTATTCGATATTGCGCAGCCTGCCAGAGACCATTTATCCTACACCTCTGGGTGCATCATCCAGATACGTGTGAGGCAAACGGGCCACAGGAGTGTTGATCACAGGCTAATGGCGAGCACCGGTTCTTGACAGTGTCCTGTGTGTGTGTCTCAGGGCTAAGCAGGGCGGATGTAAACACTTCCCAGCCAGGGCCTCTCCCCTCCTCCTCCCGTTAGATCTGGCTTGCATTCCTGTCTAATGGGCCTCCTCCTTTTCACGTGTCGCAGGAGGATCCTGCATGCCTCTCATGTAGCCACACGCCTGTCCCTCTCTTTGCTTAGCGCCCCGTCTCAGGGATACACATTCACATGCTTGGTTGGTGGCGTCACGCACGGGCAGGGATAGAACCTGTGACAAACAGCTCAAAGCCACCGTCCACCACAACAAACTTTTTTTTTTTTTTCCCTCCTTTATTTTCCTGATGCCTTTACCCAGTGGGACTTAGTGTTAGACTTGCATATTACTGGTTATTTACATATTACAGCTGGGTATATATTGTTTCTCTGGCAAAAAATGGCACCCTTGCAAAAGCTGAAATTGATTACTGTTTATATGGGGATATGTATTTTAGTGGGGGTGTGGCGGTGCAGTGGGTTGGACCGGGTCCTGCTCTCCGGTGCGTCTGGGGTTCGGGTCTTACTTGGGGTGCCTTGCGATGGACTGGCATCCTGTCCTGGGAGCGTCCCCTCCCCCTCCAGCCTTACGCCCTGTGTTGCCGGGTTAGGCTCTGGCTCCCTGCGACCCTGAATGAGACAAGCGCTTCAGACAGTGTGTGTGTGTGTATTTTAGTAGTGCCTCCAACATGATAGAAAAATTGTTGGCAGGGCGCTGAGAGGTGTCTTGTAGGTATGTGCACGAGTGTGTGGAAAATGTTGAATACATTTTCGATCCGTTGGACTGATGGCAGTATCTGTGCTTTACAGGGACCTCAGCATGAACAATATCACAGAGCTGCCTGCAAATGTCTTCAAGAATCTCACCTATCTGGAGGAATTGTGAGTATTCAGCCTTTTGCCTCTGCCGTTTTAACTTTACTAGTAATAACCTTCCGTTTATGCACATACTGGTCCTCAGTTTGCAAACACAGTTGGAACTGGAAGTCTGTTTAATTC
The DNA here is from genome assembly GCF_900964775.1 of Scleropages formosus. NCBI lineage: Eukaryota > Metazoa > Chordata > Actinopteri > Osteoglossiformes > Osteoglossidae > Scleropages > Scleropages formosus. Next base: position 8,390,947 of record NC_041807.1, read on the forward strand.
TTTTTTGTTTGTGAATCAAAAGTCTCATAAACCACAGTCTTAATCAATTAAACCATAATAATATCAATGTTCCTCAGTTTTTTTTTTTTTTTACCTAGTTAGATTATATAAAAACCTAACATATACACACACATTGTCTGAAACCACTTGCCCCAAGCGGGGTCGCGGCAAGCTGGAGCCTAACCCAGCACACAGGGCATAGGGCTGGAGGGGGAGGGGACACACCCAGGACGGGATGCCAGTCCATCGCAAGGCACCCCAAGCAGGACTCGAACCTCAGACCTCCCAAAGTGCAGGCACAGGTCAAACCCGCTGCACCGCCGCACCCCCACCTCACATATAGTCATAATAAATAAATTACTTAAAGTATTTTTTTATATTAGCCGCATTAAAACTAAAATAACTGAAAATATAGCGTGGTCTCTCAACAGTTCACTGATACATCCCACGAATGTGTGCAGCGTTCTTCATTTTGTTCTTCAGTAAAATGCTGTTAATAAATAAACTGAAAAAATGTTATTTGGAAATTAACTATGTATCCATTTATGGATATGATGTTCATTGTGTCTTTCAAAAGCTCCTTCTTGCTCTATGAATATACTGTTTTGGCAGAGGCCCGAAGGGTTCTCTGGAAGGTAAATTAAATATTTGTCATTCTTCTAATCAAGACAGACGTGTGTGACATTTCAGTGGAAGAACTTCTGAGGTCTTTTTTTTCTTTGAATGCTTTCCTTTCCCCCTATTTGGCTAAATTGGGAGGTGGGGAGGGTATAAAAACTTCCAACATGCTAACGTTTCTGCCTAAGATCCCAGATCGGCATCTTACGGTGCCTTCTTAAACGTGGTATTTCATGTCTTCTGCCCTGATACGTAGAACAGTGTGCGTCGTTGAAGTCACTGGGTTCTAGATTGTGGTAAGTATTAAAGGAAACATGGTAAAACTGAGTGGAGATCCTTTTGATTTTATTAAATTCTTAGATGCCGGTGTTGGCCACACACTAGGGTTCCTTGCATGTGTCTCTATAAGTTGTGTCTGCATAACCCAGGTGTGATTTGGTGCTCTGCTGCTAGTCTGTTCAGATTAGCGTGTTTGTCTTTTGCTCCCTCTGTTTGTTCCTCCCAGGCAGCGCCGGGGGCTGATGGGAAAAGCGGCCTACCTGTTATCAGATAAGGCGGCGTAAAGTCTGAATGGCTCGCCGAAACCCTGCCTCTTTGTCTCGCGCCCTGCGTGCACCTTTTTTCCGAGGCAATCATCGTTCCATTCTTCTTATTTTATCTCCTTTGTCAAGGAGCAATTAACATTTCAGCGTGTGGTGAATGACAGGAATGCGAGGGACCTGACAGGAAGGAAGGGGGGAGGGTGATCAAAACACCGATTTCCTTGGCAGACCGTGCCTGGAAACATCAACACGCACTTCATAACTATTGGAAAAGCTGAGCTCTGTACCATTTCGGTCGGCACCGCTGCTTTTTGACGCTGTTGTCTTGTGCTTTTCGCAGCGTGGGTCACGGTCATGTTCAATTAAACTCTTACAAAGATGAATTTCTCGGGCTTCGTTAAGCTTGACGCTATTCTGCCGGATTCATTCGCGTGCATGCAGCACTCTTTCTACACATATTAGCCTGAATGGAAAATTGTTAGAGGGCTTTAGTCTTTGCAGCAGCAGGTGGCGTAGTGGTTAGCGCACAATACTTGGAAGATCTCTGGTTTGATACCTGCTGCTGTAACCTTGGTTGAGGTACTTATCCTGAATTGATACAGTAGGAATACCCATTGGATTAATTGTAAAGAGTGTAAAGATGGCTAACTTTGTAACTCACCCTTGGAAAAAGATGTCAGGTAAAATAAAAATAAATCTGTGTTTTTTCTGAAAAAAAAATTTTCTTTTCTTCCTCCTTTTTTTCCTTACCTCTTTTATCATCCAGTGTAGTTGCTTCCTGAATTATTAACTTAACTGGAACTGACAGTTGGTTCATTACTCAAAGTTCGTAAGTCAGATCTGATACAGAGGGGAGCAGTTGTTCATCATCAGTTCTTTGGGCAGCTACTTGTGTAATGTGCAGCATCAAGAACAGTAGTATTAGGGTTAGGAGCTCTACTTCAAAAATCATGTGTCTGTCTCTCCGTCGGTTGAAATACGCCATTGTCTACTCCGAGTTATACGTCACATTAGAGAAAAGGGTCTGCTAAATGGAAAACAATGTGCAGTAGCTCCATGGAATGGGAGGCAACAGTCTGGATTTTTTTTGGATGGCACCGAAACAGCACTGCTGACTGTCTCAGTCTCCCATTCAGAAGATCGTGGACAACAGGGAGGTAGACAGCCAGCCTCTCCTTCTGGTGAGCCAGGACGGGTTGTGCAGTGCCTGGTTGCTATGAGTGCACTGGCAGGAGTGTTTATGACCCGTTGTAAGAAAGAGATAAGGGAGGCCAATAAAAAAAAAAAAAAAACTATGAAATGGAGCCACACCAGAGCGGTGGTGCTCACCTGCAGCTCCACAGTCCCTTCTTTTAAACCACAAATCGCATAAAATCCACTCATATCCAATGCAAGCATAATAAAAAGTAGTAAAGGCATAACTTCAAGAAATGAAAACAGTGTAAGCTGTGTCTTATTTACCTTGAAGCACAGACAACGACCGTCAGTCAACTCGGAGCAAGAGGTATTACAGTATATGGATGACGGAGAGGCAGAACTTTAGTGCTGCTCAAAACTGGTAGCTGCAGAAGGCAGAGGATAATCTTTAAGAATTTTTCAGTTTTGAGAGGGGTAATACAGTGAATTTACCGTGTATTATCTAACCCCCAGAGCTAGGGATCAGACACATTAATATTTCTGCAGCAAAACTAATTAATATTCACTCTAAGTGGGGTAAATAAAAACTATGTATAATATTACAATTTACAGTTTACAAAAAACTGATTTCTGAGCTTTTTCTGTTTCAGAATTGCTAACCTGTATTAACTGTTTAAATTGCCACGTTTATGTAAGAGGGGAAAAAAGTGTAGTCGCACGCTGGAGTGCATTAAAGTTGAATCTGCCACTTGTTTGAATAGGAGTGTTGCGTCAAACTGTACTTCTTATACATCCTTAATATCTGCGCCCTTTCCACATGGTGCACATGGTCATTATGTGTTGGCACAGCCTACTGGGCCGTTACAATACCATGTTTTCACAGTGAACTTGTTCTCTTAGGTCTGGTTAGGCAGCTGTTGGCCTGCAGCACTAATGGTTAACAGTTTACTCTTTCTCTAGGAAGTAAGGATTTTTTTATTATTATTATTTGTCGTTTTCTGTTGTGTCCTGCCATGGGAGCAGTTCTGAGTGGGAAAATATTTCTGGAAAAAGCAGCTGCAGCATCACTGCTAGACTCGTGATCGGTTTTACTGCTCCATCCTTAGGTCTGGTGGGTGGATTTTTTTTTTTTTTTTTCTTTTTTTGAAAGTCTGGACTGAACACAAGAATCGTTTTTGTGACCTTGCAGATCAGCTGAACATAGTAATCATTTTTACATTTGCAGAGGTGCAAACAGCCTCCGGTCAGTATGCACTTTCCACGTCAGAGACGAGGAGGGGAAGCCTGGAGAGGAGGATGCCTTCTTATTTCTAGCGCTTAGTATATCAGAGCCCCTCAGTCTGCGCTGGCTGTCGGCTCACGCCCCGATGTGTGCCGTGGCTTTGGTCACGTTTAATGCGAGTTTCCTCTTTCCACTTTGCCAGTGGGACCTCCAGGCCACAAGACTGGAGTGGATTTTTGTGAATTGTTATAAAGGAAAAAATGTATTAGAGCCACTCCTTTGCTGTTCCTTGTACACTGCATAGCTGAGGGCAACAAGGAGACCTTGGAGGGACCTTGAAGGGACCTTGGTCTACAGAGCTCATGCATTTTGTTGTAGGAGGCAGTAAGATTTTACTGTTACAGCTGTAATTCACTATTTAGACCTTTAATCAGGAGACAGAAGATCCTTTTGTGTGTGTTCTCCCATGTCATCCAGTTTTATGAAAAAAGACTCAGTGCTGTTATTATGGCAAACGGAGGGTGCACGAAGTACTAAATGCAGGAGTGGCAATAATTGCGACACGTGTTTTGAGAAGAATGTTTTATTTTTTGTGAGAATAATTTTGCCTCAGTGAAAGGTGAGATTTCTCTCATAATTTGAGTGTAAGATCATGGTAACGAAAAAATGAAAACATTTTTTCTCAAATTTTTTGCTCATCTTTGCCAAGGGTGCCGGTCATCCCGGACACTGTACGAAACCGATCCAAGTATTGTGCCAGCGCTCGCATTATTCACATGCTCAAGGGTGATTCGGATGGGCCATCTCCAGGTGAGCTGGGAGGATCTTCCCTTCTCCTCCACGCCGGTGTCCTTCCCACCCACCCACCTGCCTGCCCGACCCCCAGCGTAGCCGGCGTATGCAGACGCACGGCTGGAGATAAGAACAACTTTGGATTTCGGTCCAGGGAGGTGTGGCTCCTGGAACCCAAGGTGCTGTGTTTCGGGGGAAGGATTTTTCTAGAACAAGGCTGGGCGCATTCCGCTTGGCTCCGCTGTCGGTGTTTTGCGCACGAGGGCAGGGGGCTTCAAAACCGCACTGTTTAGAGGCTCATTTACATGTAGAGTTCTGCCCCCGTCGTGAAATTACAGTGAGTTGTTGCTGGCACAGTGGTTCACGGATGTGATGAAATTTGCTCTAAGTGAAACTGAAATGCTTTCATTATTTTTTACTAAATGGATGATAATAAATGCATGGTATTTCATTTAAAGGCTCTCCCAATGCCCGCAGTCAATTTCAGGTTTCTCACAAGGTAAATCAAACACTGTTAGTATGGAAATGTTACCGTTGGCTATAACTGATAATTATGTAGAGAAAGGAGCATTTGCTGAGCACAAAGAATTTATTTTTATTATAGTAAAATAATAAAATATCTGTGCCAAAATGCCTGCCATAAATGCAGATAAATCCGTCTGTCTAGACCTGAATGTCCACAGCCTTCAGGGAGGAAGCCGTTAAATGCGTTAATTCTATGCAAATAGGAGGGGTAGAGGTTGAGTAGCTAAAGCTAGCCTTTAAACAATTGTCGAAATGCCTGTGTTAGTCATGTTTATGGATCTGTCAGCAACATGTCTCTCAGCACAGAAAAGGTTGTTTGCCCAGAGCAATATTGTCCCGTGTTGTCTAATGTCAGAGTGCACACGGCTTCTTGGAATTCCTGCAGCTCACACCGGTAAATAGGCGAGGCCGGCACGCTTTCGGTTCAGTAAAGTAAACCTCCTCTCTGGCAAGGTTGCGGACGTGTGTGCATTTACGTTCCAGCTGACGGTTTTCTCCAAAGGAACATAATGTTAAGGCACTTAGCATTATTTTATTACTGTTTTAGGGTAAGTGCGGTGTTGAAGAATAATACAGCAGCAGAAGGATTTGAACCCAAGCTCTTTGGGTACATGGCAGCAGCTCTAATCACTGCAGTACCTGCTGCCGCTGGTACAGGTGGCCTTCGGCAGTTTGCATTTTCTGTAGCTGTTCAATAAATTGCAGGAATTGGGGACAGTTTTCCAGTGAACGTAGACCCATAGCATTGTGAGTAACTAGCGCTTCAGCTTTGTGTTTTGATCAAAGTAAACGGGTAGTCACGCATTTGAAAAGTGGGGTAAGTGCCACTGAGATAAAGTTAAATCTCGTTTTTATGGTTGACATTCCTGTTGCCCCCTGCTGCGGTGATGAAGTTTTCCAGTTGTTGGTCATCACGCCCGCCACCCTCCCATTCTTCTTTGGCTTTTATTCACTTCCTGTCGACTCGCAGCCATTTCCTGTCAAGCCGCAGAGATTTTTAATGCGCACGGGGCGGCTGATGTCTCGCCCGCTAATCTCTCCGGCCTCATGTGGAGGAAATGTGGTCCCTGACAGCCTGGCTCCCTCCTCCCTGCCGATATTTAACAATAAGAGTTCCTGGAGTGAAGAGGTCAACGAGGGGTGCTTGGCAACTGGGCAGCCCCCCGTTCTCGGACCTCGCTCTGAAACAATGGCCCTTTGACTCCTCTAAAAGTGGGTCCGCTGCCGAAGAAAAATATTATCTTAACGCGACAAGGCTGCAGTGTTAAGTGTTCTCAATTTCGGAATTCGAAGATGGTAAATTTCACACGAGGCATTCTTAGCTTACGGTAGGTATGCTGACATGTCACCTGTTCGTCATAAGCCGAATGAAAAATCGTGAGCAGAAAGATGTGAAAAGTGTCAGTAAGGGAGAGAAGCAATACAGAGATGACTAACAATTATTTTAATGATTATTTTAAATGACTGACTTGATGTTTTAAATTGTGCCAGGGCGGTGGAGCGTTCACGCTAAAGCAGACCGTCCCGGTCAGTCGCTCCGCCTGCTTTCTCACCCGTGCCATCTCAGTTGAAGAGGGTCACGGAACGGGTTCCGCGGTGCAGCCATCGCTTAACCTCATCGTGGCGTCCTGGGGTGTCCGCCGGACCATCCGCAATCACTTCGTTCCCCTTTGGCTGGTTGGGACATACTGCGAGCTCTTCACGGAGGGTTTTCCTGTCCTGTCCGGATCGGGAAGCCTCCCTTGCTGTTTTTATTGGGTGAGATCTTCCAGGCAAATCAAACTGTTCCTTCTGTCGCTGCATGTATGTGGGCCAGCAGGTGACATAGTGGTCAGCACTATTGTCTTGCAGTCAGAGGGGCTTGGTTCACATCTCACCGTTTGCTGTTGTGCGCTCGATCAAAGTACTTAACCTAAATAAATGGCAAATTTGCCCGGCCGTATAAATGGGTACATTTTTGCAAGTTAAACCTAATAGTCTAAATTGTTTTTGGGGAGAACCGTCAGCTAAATAGACAAATAAGTCATCTATGGGCATTTCTGTACATCCAGGTTAAGGTTTCCTTGACTTTATACGGTTTGTCATAGCTATTCCGCTCAGATCTGTTCGGTGTATTGTTCTCGTCACGCATTGGTAGCTATGTTGGATTATATAGCAACATCATGCACTAAGAGAAGAACTTGTTATACCACTTGAGTTGAATTTGTACACCCGTCTGCATTTGTCTAACCCCATAACAGTACTGTCAGGCCTCATTTCAGTCTGAGTAGTGTTGCTCATGCTGGACAATTTCATACGTAAAATCCATGTGGCTTTGACACAAGCGAACTTCAAGACCTAAAAAACAATTGAGCAAAGTAGTAAGGATTTTGTAAATTAGTCAGCAATTTGTGTCATAACATGAAGGCAATCTGCTTCAAGTCTTTGGAGGTGCCCTGCTGTTATACTCTTGAGTGAGGCACTCTGCATAAATTGATCCATTGTTACTCAGCTCTAGGGGTCTGTGCTAAAACATAATTCACATTTTTTGGGGGTGGGGATTTCCTAAGATTATTATTATTACCATTTTAGACTATTGTTGTTAGTAATCATTTGATACTTGTTTTGTTGTAAATGTCAGGCTTAAATTATATGTTTTGATATGAATTAATTTCTGTGCAGTATTAATAGTTTATATATACCAGCACAAGAAAATATTGGTATAGAACGGAGTCATTTTTTAGGTACTTCATTAAGCAAAATGAATGTTATGTTTTACACACACACACACACACACATTTTCAGAACCGCTTGTCCCATATGGGGTCACGGGGGAACCGGAGCCTACCCGGCAACACAGGGCGTAAGGCCAGATTTCTTTTTAATTAATTAACAGCAGAACAACATTGGGTCACAGCAAATCAGAAATGGTACACTGAGAAGCTAGAAATGCGTATGGATACAGAATACAGTAGAAAAGGTTACAGTGTTAACCAGGGTGGTTATGTAGCACTCCGTAGGAAGTCCCAGCAGTTGGTAGCGTGGGGGTTAGTGCTGCTGCCTTTGGATGCAGAGGTTGCAGGTTTGAATCACACCTCCAGCTAAAGTATCTGTGAGGAAGGTACTTTCCCTAAGTTGTAGTAAAATAACTCAGCTATTTAAATGGGTAAATGATTGTAGGAAGCTTAATGTTGTGAGTTGCTTTGGAGAAAAGTGTCACTTAAATGGGCAGCATGCTAGGACAGCAAGTAGCACTGCTGTCTCACAGGTTCAGGTTCACCCATAGTGTGTAACAGAGTGTGTTCCACTTATGTATGGATGAGTGACCCATTGTAAGTACTGTAACTAGCAGTGTAAGTTACCTTGGTGAATAAGGTGTGTGGGCAGATAACACTATACACTTCATTGATGAAGTCACTTTAGAGAAAATTGTCTGCTAAATAAATGAAAATGAATAAATATATGATATTCAGATGACTTCTCTAGTGGAATGAAGTTAGATCCTTGTGTCAAGCACATATTTGTACGGGGTCTTTTAGTTAAGACCATAGCAATAAAATACATTTTTTGGCTAAATCTATAAGTGTATCAAACTTTCCGAAACAGAGTTTCTGGTATGGTTTCGCCTTTGAATGGAAGGAAACAAACTTTTTGTTTTAAGATCTCTTGAATAGTTGAACGAACAATAATATTGTTTCCTGTCACACTCCCACATTAATGTGTCAAAGCGAAAGGCAGGGAATGATTAAATTAACATTGGTGATCGAGGGCTTTACAGTTATATGTCCCGGACGTGTGCTGATACACCTACTCATGTCTCCCCTGTGCAGACGGCTGGCTGGAAATGACCTGATGTCCATCCACCCGGAGGCCCTGTCTGGACTCCACCAGCTCAAAGTCCTGTAAGTTTCCGCGGTGGCGACAGGACGGCACTTCAGGGATTGCAGAGCTCCACCCTGAAGTTAACGGCAGACTTCTTTTGGTCCCGTTTGGAGATAAATAGGAGTAATGATGACAACTCTACGGCCAGGAGGCTGCTCTAAACATGGCCTTCTTCCAGGATTTAATCATTACATTAGCTGTTTTCCAAGAGGTTTCAAAAAGCAAACATTACACTTTAAAGCACTATAATTCGTATCATGTTGTTTGGTATTTAGCTGACACCACTGTCCAAGGTTCCAGTGTTAGATGGTCAAGGGTACTACGGTAGAAGTAGGATCCAGACTTGAACCTTTAGATTATGAGGCCACAACAGTAACAAAAAATAAGCGTAAAAATTAACAGTATAAAACATAGGACACCGGTGTGGAACGCTTGTGTGACTCATTGAGGTGCTTCTCACATGTTCAAGTTAATGATCTTCTTGAATCATTGACTGTTAAAATTAATTTATTTCAATTCAGTTTGTTTTTATAGAGCTCTTTTTTTGCGGTGACACAGAGCACCGAACAAAGAATTGAGACATAGCAGAAAGGGGAAGCAGCACATAAGAAACAAACCTATAGGTAAAAGGTTAAGAATACATTTAATGACTATAAGAACTATACTAGCTAGTAAAGCTATTAAGTAAGCTAACTGGCAGCTGAGGAAAGGAAAACAAAAAACCAAAAGGCAAGGTAGACAAACCTGTGGGTGCCTTTATCAGATGTTTTTCCCTTAAATGTGTTATTCTTAAAGAGGGGGGCGTAGTGGGTTGGACCGGGTCCTGCTCTCCGGTGGGTCTGGGGTTCAAGTCCCGCTTGGGGTGCCTTGCGACGGACTGGCGTCCCGTCCTGGGTGTGTCCCCTCCCCCTCCGGCCTTACGCCCTGAGTTGCCAGGTTAGGCTCCGGTTCCCTGTGACCCCGTATGGGACTAGCGGTTCTGAAAGTGTGTGTGTGTGTGTGTGTGTGTGTGTGTTATTCTTGGGAAGAGCTTAAAAAGCTTTTTTTTTTTAAAAAAAAAAAATAAAAATAAAAATAAAGGCAGGCCTGCCTCACTGATGAGGTTTGTCTGTCCATCCAACATTAGCATGAGCAGATCAAAATATATTAACATTTAGTGTGTTATTTATGTTGTTGTTGTAACCTTGTAACGTAGATTTTTGCATTTAGTTTTTAAATCTTTGCAAGGTAAGTGTTTCTGCAACATGTAAAAATTTGGAGTCTCCAAATTTTCAACGTACTGCAAGATGAAAATTAAAGATGAGCATTTAACAAAAATAAATATGCGATTCGAAGCTTTGCTAAGCTGCTGGCTGCCTCATTTCTAGCTATAGTTAGGGGAGCCTGTTCAATTTTTGGAATTGTTTCATAGAAGAATACAATGAGGCAGCAGGTGGAATAGCAGCTACAGTTTGCGTTTTTCAGTTAAAGGTCCTGCGTTCGAATCCTATCCCTGCCTTTGCACCCTTGATTAAAGTACTTACCCTGAATTGATACAATAACAGTAACCGGCTGTATAAATGGTAATAAATTGCAAATTGATTAACATTGCAAGTCACCTTGGACAAGGAATTCAGGTAAATAACTGGTGATAAAACGGCAAATTTTAGATATTTTCTTACATGGGATTATGTTTCTACTGCGTGGTTATGTTGTACCACGACTGGGACGTTGTTGTGAGATGCGCGCTTGTGCTCTTTTTCCCAGGATGCTGCAGAATAACCAGCTAAAGATGGTGCCGAGCGCAGCGCTCAGGAACCTCCATGCTCTGCAGTCCCTGTAAGTGGCTTTATCGGTGAACACGCCTCTGCTAAGGGCACGGCGCCGTCTGCACACGCCGCACTGAACACGTGAAACAAACAGGTGCTCCTCCGGCAAATGTGTTTAACGCGCTCCAAGCGGACGTAAGGTTCGCGAATGTCAGGCCTTTGTTTTGTCAGGTGAGTTTTCCCGTTTGGTTTCCCACCGATAACGTGCCGTTTGTGAGATTGACGCGGCCGACCGTTTTCAATGGCTAAGATAATCTCTCGAGACTTGTGACCCGCGTTAAGAAAGATGTTGAAAGAATTACGCGGCGATGTATAGAAACAGCAGGGGAAGTGGCTGTCATTGTGAAATATTAATCTCCTTGTAATATAACCAGGTTTTGTGCTTGAAAACATTTTATCCTGTATTCAATCATTTCCGTTCAGAGTTCTCTTCCCTTCACCGTAAGTACGTAACAACATATGGACATCGTATTTCTGGACAATTTGTGTTCGGATTTGTCATAATTACGAAAAGTGTTTACTTTTGTTCGTTTAGCTGATGGTTTGCTCGAAAGAAACTTCCTGTGTTAAGTTACACATACTGATTTACACATTTATGCAGCTGGGTAATTTTTACTATTGCAATTCAGATTAAGTACCTTTCTCAAGGGTACAACAGCAGGAGGTGTCATTTAAACCACTGACCTCCAAATCCAAAGGTGGCAGCTCTATCATTACACCACCTGCTGCACCACACACCACCTCTATTTTTACCGTTCCTCAATTTATTTCAGCGTAGCAACATCTAATACTGTCACCTAGTTTTTTTTTTTAATTTAGATTTTATGTCAGAGTTTTTTAATACACATTTTAGAATATACATTTGACTAGTTTCTCATTTTGTAATGATGACAAAAACATCATCTTCAATCACTGAGCAGGTTTATTCCTCTGCCTTGAGTATTGAAGCTCAGTGTCTAGGGCTTAGCTCACTGAAAACCTTCAGACGTGGCTTTTGCCATGTTTTGCTTGTTATTCCTCAGTCCATCTTTCTTAAACAATGCCAGTCATTTCCCCTGTCAATAATGCTTTGTATCCCCTGTAAAATTTTTTTCTTTTTTTTTTTTTTTTAATAAATGTTCATCATTCCCCAAGGGGATTCAGCTTTGTAGCTGAAGCAATATGTTTTGGCAGGGCCAAGCTGGTTTTGTACCAAGCTTCTGAAAGTAAGCTGTCAATCATCACACCTTTCGCCTTCTGGCATTTCTCTAAAAGGAATTAAAAGAGAAGAAACGAGAGAAAAGGAAGGAGCTGAAGAAAATAAAAGGCAGCGTTTTTTTTTAACCTTATACTGGCAGAAAAATATCCTAGATGGAGACCCAACAGTGAGCAATACAGTAAAAATGTCATGTGCAAGTTGAACGTGTGTGTTTTTGCGTTGCGGGTAGCATAGTGGTTAGAGCTGCTGCTGCTGCTTCTTCACTTGGAGGTCTCAGGTTTGAATCTCACCTCCTGCTGCAATACGCCTGAGCAAGGTGCTTACCCTAAATTGATGCAAGCATTATCCTGCTGCATAAATGGGTCAGTCAGTATAAGTAGCTTAAAAGCTCAAGCTACATGAATAAATCTAATGTAATTGTGCATGCGTGACGGTGGCAGATACTAATAATGATGGTGTTAATTGTTCTCGGAAGGAGGTCCGAAGTTACAAATGCGCTGCGACGCGTGCGCTCCTCTGTGCCGCCATGTCAAGGGATCATTAAGCCACAGGGGAAAGAGGAGGCTCGCCATTCACAAACAGGAAACAATTTGGCTTCAGTTATCTGCCCAGGATACAGTGCGACCGGACGACTGGAATCTCAAAGGCTGATCCTTGTCTCTGTGGGCCAGTTGATGCCTGCGGGCCACAGAGGGATGATCGAGGCTCAGGCCTCGCTCTTGGAACCGGTGAGGGATCGAGTCGCCCGGGTGTAGCCCTGGCCGCGTTCGGCTCCGAAAGCCTTTCTTGGTGCAACGACTCTTCGGAGCGTGCCTGTACATGAGGACGATAGACAAGTGGCACAGCAACCAGTCAGCAGTCCCTTTTCTCCGTTGCTCGGCTCAAGAGGTCCGCATATACATGTCGCTCGTTGAGCAATTCGTTATTTTTTCTTTGGAAACTGCTCAAGAGCAGATCAAGGCTGCTTGGGGTCCATTTGCTATTAATACCCTTAACATTTGTATTTTAGCAATGATCACTCAGTAAGCAGAAGCTTGAGCGATCATTGCTAAAAGAGTGATTTTGCCTGAAAAGTCATTAACGTGTCTTTTTTTGTTGAACTCAACCGTCGATTGCCGCTTTACTGAAATCCATTAGCTATTCAACGATGCTTTGTTGATCTGGAAAAAAATCCAGATGTATAATAACTTTCAGGAATGGCTCTCCTAGTGGATGTGTACTTTGTCTTGTAAGCATTGATAGCGCATATGTATCCATACATCCATCCATTGTCAATAACTGCTTGTCCAGTGCAGGGTTATGGTGGTCCAGAGCCTATCTTGGAAACATAAGGTATGAGGCAAAGTATCGTTTAGAACCTGATGCCAGTCCATTGCAGAGCAATCACATAATTTAATCACATAACACACACACACATATATAGAGGCATCAAGATGTCTATAAGTTTGTTTTCAAAGCCACAATCGTTATTCAGTTTACTGTCCAAGTAACACTGGTTATCAGGTTTCACTGGTCCATCACTTTTTGAACAGCTCCCGTGTCAGTTTGGTAAAGTACAGGAAAGATTTTGGCGAATATTGTGTTATGTGAGGGTATATGAGAATCAGCGGCTTCCACAGTAAACCATAACAGAGCCCTTGACCTGACACTTTGAGTACCAATTATGACGTCGTCATGAGGATTTTGCATGGAAAGATGGTGCTGGCCTTGTACATTTCCTGTCACACACTTCAACCCCTCTTTGATCTTCATATAAACCAGATACCAGATTAGCAGGATTATTAATGTTAATGAGGTCAGTTCTTCTGTGTTCTCAGGAAATGTATTAGCAAATGTTACTGGTAAGATTTATGACCGTGACATTGCGATAGAGAAGTTACACATTCACAGAGTAAAGAATATTAAGGTCTTTGATAGGAACAGTCCTATAAAGAAAGACCACTTTTGAAGAAGGTGAACATTTACCTTAAATTTGCCTTTTTTTTTTTTTTTTTTGCTGAAATATGGCGAGTTTCTGATTTTGAAAAGATTGATATAAAGTACCAGCATTAAAGTGGCAGCTGGATTATTGGCTTCAGAGGAATTGGACCACTTCATAACTCTGTGTTTCCAGCATCTGCTCCATGGCTGCAGGTGAAGTCATCAAGGGCGTCAGCACTGTGGTCTCTGGACTTTGGCTTGGATTTTATCTCCGCCGTTATCGAGGGTGATTGCGTGTCAGGATGTAGGAATTTCTACAGCGTTGCCTGGAGATCAAAACAGAAAAACACATCAGTTTGACCCTATAACACGTGTCTTGACCTTGTGGAGGAAGTTCTGTTTTCACACCCAAGATGGCATGCAAGCCCTAATTTTATCCGTCTTATAGTTCGTTAACTTTTCTTCAAAGCGGCTTAAAATGTTAGGTTTGTACCCTAAGTTATTTAAAATTATTTACCCATTTATACAGCAGGATAAGTCTATAACTGCAACCGCTACGCCACCCGCTGTCCCAAGATGATTTTGGGAGAACCACTAGCCCAGAACATCTGGTTACTCCTGCATGTCAGAAAACATGTTTTCAGCATTGATTGTGTAAATCAGTGCTTATTGTTGTGTTTAATGCTTTGCAAACACCTGTTCAAAACGGCGTACGTAGGTTTCAGTAATTCCCTTTTTGTAAAGCTAGGTTCTTTTTTTATTATTTTTTATTAAAACTCCAGCAGTTCAGGTTGACCTCCTGTGACCAGGGTACCGCCTACTGATCTTTCAGTCTTTTGGAAAACAGTTCTCTTCTTTAACCACTATTCCACAATACCTGCTGTACAGCCTAACCTACTCATTTTTTTTTCCATCAACCTCCTCTCCCATGCAGGGTCACTGGGGTCCGGAGTGTCTCCTGGGAACATAGTGCTCTAGGCAGGGTACAACCTGGGTGGGATTCTGGTCCATTACAGAATAGTCACACACGTATTCAGTTCACAGGTACACACACACTCGCACACAGAGGGCAATCTGGAGTTACCAGTTCAACTGAAACACATGTTTTTGAACTGTGGGAAGAAACATGAGTACCAAGAGGAAACCCTGCTCAGTATAGATGGTTCTCAAGTTATGACCCATGCGGCTTATGACCGTCTGGACTTATGACATTAACTTTATTATTTTCCTGTTTGACCATAACGTCCCATGATGGCTATTCCATCTACTGTACAACAACATTGGCTGCATTTCTTATAAGGTTTTTATAGGGAGATCCCCATTACAGGTTAAGATTTTTTCTAAGATTCTTTTGTTCGGAGATAGAGCCCGCCATGCTGGCTCAGAGAGGAGCCACCCCCCCTAGGGCATGCTGTTGCGTTCAACAATCCTGACAGTCATCTGCTTTCCACGCAGCCGGCTAGATGCCAACCACATCACAGAGGTGCCAGAGAACAGCTTTGAGGGACTGCAGCAGCTGCGCCACCTGTGGCTGGATGACAACAACCTGGCCGAGGTTCCCGTGGAGCCGCTGAGCCACCTAGCCAACCTGCAGGCGCTGACGCTGGCCCTCAACCGCATCACCAGCGTTCCCGACCATGCCTTCGCCAACCTCTCCAGCCTGGTGGTGCTGTGAGTTCCTCACATGCTTATTCTGCACGCCGTCTTCGCTGCCAAGCCCTGACACGGCTTATGTATTTTCGCAAATTTACGAACTCATCGCGGTTATGCAGATATTCATCATCTTTGCCTTGAACAGCGCTACTGCCAGATAGGTATGGAAGCTAGTCTTGAATGTTGTCGCTGATCGGTTAACCATGTTGTCCGTGTCGCTGATCGGTTACCCATGTCTCTTGCAGGCATTTGCACAACAACAGGATCAGGGAGATTGGGAAGAACTCTTTCAGTGGACTGGACAACCTGGAAACCCTGTGAGTGTCTCTAGAGCCACAGCTCGAGGTCTTTGCTTTCTGTTCTTCTGATGTAAGACCAAAGTCTCTGGTGACTTTCAGATTTCTTACAGGGGCACATTGGTACAATTTTGAGAGATTTATAGGTAGTCCTCCGGCATGTGACTTATAACAACCCGGATTTGTGACAGCCATCCAATTAACATTATTATCGAATTTTCAAGTCCCGGTAATTGGTCGTAATATCTAATGCCAACCACTCCATCTGCTATACGATAAGATTGGCTGTCTGCACTGCCATAATATTAGCTGTTGTTTGGGTCTCAGTCAGCATTTGGGTGTCTAGCAGCAACTGCGTTTTCTTCACAATTTGTTTTTTCGCAGATTCCTTTCAAGTTCCTTTTATTTAAAACGCTAGCAAGCATGAACGTGAGTGTGCTGCTGGTGCTGCAAAGAAACGGCTGAAGACGACCGATTGAGATGTGAAAATGAAAATAGCAGCGTCTTGTGAAAATACGATGCTGTATTAAATATTATCGTCATTATTTTAACACGAAAAAGGTGTGAAATTTTTGGTGGAAAAATAAAACTCCCTGTTATACGATGTATCATTCTTACAAGTTAGTGGTTTATATATCCTTATGGTTCACATAATTTTCGACTTGCTACAAAGTTGGTTTTCAGCAGGGTTATCAGAACAAGAGCCTCGCTGTAAACCAAGGACCAGTAAAATGAGAAGCATTGCTTGGTGGATCCCTAAACTGTACGTAGGGAACGTTGACCACTCATTCCGAGAACAGCGCAAATGACACGTCCGTCTAACTATGGAGCGAATCATTGGTGACTTATACTGTAAGCTTGGTGATCATGTGTGCATGTATTCTAATGTACTGTATCGAACAGCATTGCTAGGGGAGCAGAAGGAGTAGGGGTTAGGGCTGATGCCTTCCACTTTTATGACCCTGGGTTCAATCCTACATCCTGCTATAGTACCCTTGATCAAGATACTTACCCTGAATTGCACCGGTAAACACTACCCAGCTACATAAATCGGTGAATCATTGCAAGCACATTAACGCTGCAAATCATTTAGAGGAAAATTGTCAGCTAAATGAATAAACGTAAATGTGTTGTATTAACGGTACAGTAAATACTGCCATCTGTTTTGCCTAAAAAAATGCATGGCGCTGAACTCAGTTAACGTAACCTGCACAATGTAATACATACAAAAACACTGTTCTTACACACTTTACAGCACTAACGTGTGCTCAGGATTTTTGATTGTCTGTTTCAAAAGTGATTTCTTTTTTTCTGGATTTTTTAAAATTTGTGATTCATGGAAAGGCCGTCAGCTAAAGAGGATCCACTGTATGGCTGTTCGGCCCGACAAAGATATGGGTTTTGCTCTGTTTTGAAAAGAGCAGCTCCCAAACTAGAGCAGGACGTTGTATCACCTTTCTGCTTTGGTTAGAGCCAAGACAAATAGCCTGTGCTCCCAATCGCCATCTAGTTTCCCCTTCCATTGCTCATTTCCTTCAGTATTACCAAGGATGAGCGGCCCGCTTTCCCCCCATGGCTCCCCCATGCATTTTAAAGACAAACGCTCCTTTTGGCTCTGAGCGCTTTTTTTTTTTTTTTTTTTTTTGAGACACAGAATGGTTCGATTGCGCTTGAACAATCAAATGAACGTCGTGCTCGTCCGGTTCTGTGAAAGCATGAGTTTATTCAAACCACTGTTGAGATGTATAAATATAATTTGTCAAGGGCAGCAGAGCAGCTGTCACCAGCAGGGTAATTGTGCAGTCTGGACAATTTCTTAAATGTAATTACTTTTTAATCTGGAAATGGTAACCTAATATGGGCTAAATGGTCTAATGGGATTATCAAAAGAGGAAATCGGCACACTTGACATATTCACATTGTGGCTCAACGTGCTGTGATCCAGGAGGAAAGAAAGTGAGTAAAAGTCATGCAAAGTGTGGAGTTGCCAACATTCCACGCAGGTGGGGCTCGCGAAGCGCTGCTGGGTTCGGACACTTGTGTGTTACGCACATCTGACTCCTCGCCAAGAATAGTAATTATTTTGTAACAGACACCAAAAGTAATTTACTGGCGCTGATTAAACTGTCACAATCGGGCTGCTCCTGTATTTGCTCACATCTATTAATAGTGATGCATGAGCCTTGTAAGTAGCCAGTAAAGCCAGGAAAGGACACCCAGCCTCAGAGGCATGCAGATAAACATAGGAGTGTCGCAGAGGGCTGTGACTTATATAGAATTAGAAATGGACAAATGGGTGGTGAAACTCTGGCTGCGCGGAGAACGTAAAATACACCGTTAGCCTTAAGGATGGACACGCAGAATGACTGAAGTTCCATGTTGCAAAATGAGCAGGGACTTTGAAATATTATAAAACATCGTATAGAAAATGGGCAATGATTCTGGGATGTCACAGGTAAGAACATCTAGTAATTTGATTTTTGTGAATTTTTTTTTTTTTTATTTTAAACTGCGTTGATTGCATTTAAGTACCTGTCCCGAGAGTACAACAGCAGAGCCCCGAGGTAAGAAGCCCGTGTTGTTCACATGTCACTCGGGTGTTCTTGTCAGCGTGGTTAAATTAAGTGTAGAGCTGTGGCTGGTTTCAGCACCAGATGACTGCACCTTTCCTTTGCGCCGCAGTTGCTCTCATGCAAGGGCAAGGAAAATGTGAAAGTCATCTCCCTTGACAAGATTATGTGTAAAATAAATAAGTTGCTTTCAGCACTGTTTGCCCTGAAGGAAAAGCAGCCGCACCTTTGATGCCCAAATCTGTTCAGCTTCACTCCCTGTTACCGATGACACCGAAAGGCCAGTATGTTTTTTATGGGACAGCTGACCCTCCGAACCCGTAGCCTCTCCCCCTGCGTGTTTCCCACGTGCTTAGATGCTCTGCTTGCGGAGGAATCCCGTTTTCAGCAGGGTATCTCCAGGGAGTGCTGCTCGGCAAGGTATCGGCAAGCAGAGCCAACGGCAGGCCTTGCCAGGGGCCATCTCTTGGGTTTCGCAGCGCTGCGTGAGCCTGCTGAAGCTTTTAGTGCATCAGTGCGAGTCCTCCGTACCTGTCCTTGCCATTGGTTAGTACCTGGCGGCCGTTTGTTTGCGATCGAGGAGTTGCCACGGCAGCATAACAGTAGCTGTCAGCCAGATGTGAAGCGGGGAGATGTTAAAGGGCCGGTGCAAATCCAGAGGCTCCGTCCCACTTTACCCTTGGCAAAACTCACCCGGCACGGTTGTGGTTCTAATCTTAACTTCAGTGCCTGTTGCTGAATCGTTATATACACGTGTCTTAACATATTTGTTCTTGGGAGTTGTCTGGAATCGCAAAAGTGTTAACAGATACGCTGGATGAAATGATAAGGCCATGCACAGAACAAATTCCCTTTTAGTTCTTCATCAGTCCCAAGACTGGAGAGGGAACAGCTATGGGGGGGGGGGGGGGTCAAAAGGCGTAATGAGTGAGAAATGACTGAGGGGTTTTCCTCTCCTCAGTGGGTTCCTCCCTCCCCAAGGGTTCGGGACACTGTCATTCCGGTAATTTCTGTTCTCTTTTGCAGGGATTTGAACTTTAACAACCTGGTGACGTTTCCCGAGGCCATCGAGGCACTGCCAAAGCTGAAGGAACTGTGAGTCTGCCACACATAGACACGCGCACACGGAGGCTGAAGGACGCAAATGCATTTTTAAAGAGCGAAATGGAAACGCAAGTTTTACTTGACAGCACTTTCGCAAATACTCCCGTAAGCGAGCGTGCCGGAGTTAGAAATGCAGAAGCCGAAGAAGACGCGTACGCCATTTGCAGGATCTGCCCTCTTTGTCCTCTGCTGATGGGCTGTGAAATTTGGCACAGGGGGTTGAGAGATTGATGAATTGTCCAGATGGGGCCCTGGGATTACCGCTCTCATCTCTGTTATTCTTCTATTCTGTTTGTATCTGAGCTGAGGACAGGAAAAGCTTTTAGCAGGAAGGAGAAAAATGAGGGCGGTGTTCATTTACAATGACACCGTGATCCCCCCCCCTGGCTTTGACCAGATGAAAAAAGGAGGTGTCTTGCGTGGAACTGGAAAAACATCTCGCTAATCAGTTCTGCGTTTATCGTAGGCAGGTGCTAAGCCTTTATGCATCTGCTGGGAGGAGATAGAGCTAAGAGAAGCGGGATGGATTTATATTTATCTCGGGTCCGAGTCTGCCCTTAACCTCCGCCCACAGTTCAGGGAACATTCCTCCTACACGTCCGTCCGAGCGCTCGGGAGGGTGTCTCCCTTAGCGACTCTTGACAGCATCTTTGCCCCCTCCGTTTAGTCCTGAGGGAAAGGCCAGGCACACAGCAGTGTGTTTTTTTCCACAGCATGATTCTTCGTGGAGAGGCTCAGCTAGCGTTGATTTATTGTGCGTGTGTGTGTTTTTTCACCTTTTTTTTTTTTTTTTCCCCCCCACGCTCCCCCCACCGCTCCAGTGGATTTCACAGCAACGGCATTGCAGTCATTCCTGAGAGGGCATTTCTCAGGAACACTCTGCTCCGCACCATGTAAGTGCATAAGGTGTTACTTCCACCACGCTCCTGTACACACCTGCCATCATGTGAACTCCTCCGTGGTTAGTTTTACGCTGTTTGGGTTAGACTTGCTGCAAGAGTTTTCAGTGGGCTAGGTGTGTGTTTGTTTAATTTAAAAATATGCAATAAATAGTATCCCAAAGAGAGCATTTTAAATATGCAAAGATATTTTGGAGCCGAGTTAATTTCATATATATTTCCATTAATTGATTTATTTGGCACTTCTCTCAAAACTGACTTAGTGTTAATCTGCCTACAGTTATGTCGATCAATTATTGACAATTTTGTATTTGTACAGCCGGGTAATTTTACTGGAGCAATTTAGGGTAAGTAGCTTGCTCAAGGGTGCCACAGCTGGTCCAAAGGCAGTAGTTCTAACCGCTGCACCGCGCTCGTGCCTTACACGCAGGGTTAATTATATGTGTTACAGCAGTTTCTTCAGCTTTTTGACACACTTTAAGAATCCGACGTGTTAAAGACCACCTGCTATAAAAATGTCCATAAACTGGCTAAAATCTAGCACTGTTTATTTCATTAAAACGTGGGCATTGGAAGTACAAAAAAGGGTGATGGAGGGAGTATAAACAGCAGGTAGATTGAGTCTTTTTCCCCCCCTCAATTAAAAGTATTATCAGAAAGGGTGGCTGTTCCACAGTCTGTTGTCCTGGGTATATCCAGGAAGAGCTGCAATCTCAGAAGTGGGTTTTTCCCCCCCCACACCCCACTTCCCTGCCTATTTCACACATCCTTCTTCCAGCTGCAGCTCCTATGCAAAGGCAACACAGGCACAACCCTGACCTTTACTCCTCTTCCCCATACATCTGTCTTCCAGCCATTTGTATGACAACCCTCTCTCCACCGTGGGCACGACTGCCTTCCAGAACCTGTCCGAGCTGCATTCCCTGTGAGTTTTCTGAGTGGATGCGCTGGTGGAAGGTGAAATTTTCTCAGCCTTTCTGCCTCTCCCAGTCTCAGGAATATTGACCATTCTGTTTTATCTTGTTATTAATAATATATTGGTATCGGTATGATGACTCCGATGTGATTCTGGGGTGATAGCTCGGAGCTCTTGGGCTGTGGTTTTGAACCTAGGTTAGTCTATGGATTTTGCATGCTTTCCCCATGTTCCTGAGGGTTTCCTCTCACAATCCAGGTGAATTGGTGACTCTGAATTGCCCTTAGTGTGTGGCTGTGAGTAAGAGCGTTACTTTGTTCTGTTACGTGGATGTTCGGTGGACAGTTCTAAGCGGCTTGGTGTGGCGCACATAGCATTGCAAGCTACGTGGACAACAGCATCAGCGAAGTGTAAGCTAATAAAACAATTATTTAATAACATAAGAGCAAAAATAATACCTGTATTTCTTCTTTATGGAATATTTGAAGTTTTTCTGGCTGATGGCAACACAAACGTTTCTACACAATAAATGTGGCTTCAGTTCTTTTCTCTTTGGGAAGGCGAACAAATACAATGGTGCTGCTGTGTAAGGAATTATGGCCTACATCGGTCGACCTCACTGTTCCGTCGCGTTGATTAGCTCGACGTGAAATATGGGCAAATGGATCCAGGTCTCTAAGGCACGCCAGGGTCGGTGGAAACGACTGAGCCAAAACGTCTCTTTCAGGATTCTGCGTGGGGCCAGCAAGATGGAGACCTTCCCCAGTCTGACTGGAACTGTGAACCTCGAGAGCCTGTAAGTGCACAGTAAACACAGTTCAGGATGAAACAGCAGTCCAAGATTACACAACACCCTCCCCTCCCTCCACCACAGAGAGGTTTAGCTATTGTGGAATGAGCCTAGAGTGAACACGAGGGCAGCTCGTCGCCCAACAGTCGCCGCCGTACATACAGGAGGAGTATGGACAGTGAGCCTCAGTGGGCAAGCTCACAGTACAGACACTTTTTGTCTTTCTGTTCCATTTAGCAGCACTGCATATTTGTCTTTTGGGGCTGACGTGTCTCTTTCTCCAAACAAAATTGTGATTTCAGGACCCTGACAGGGACAAAGATCAGCGCCATACCTGCCAGCCTTTGTGAAGAGCTCAGGTTACTGCGAACGCTGTAAGTTAACAGCACAGTGAACCGTGGCGCTGTAGTGTAGTACCTGCGGTGCTGCAGATTGGTGCTTGTGGAGCTCTAAACTGGAACATGTGGATTAACCTGTATGTTAACCATGGTAACTGGGAAGTAGCACTCTGCTTCCAGCTTTCTGTCAACAGTGTGCTCCAACTATACCCGTCTTGTCTTTTCAGAGACCTGTCTTACAACAAAATCAAGGAGCTCCCCAGATTCCAGGGCTGTTTCCATCTTGAGGAGATGTGAGTTTCACAGTTTTTCTCCTTTTAATTTTGTTGTTTGTGTTATGCACCGTCGCCTTTTTCCAAGCACGTAAGAGTATAAGTAAATCTGTGTATAGGCTGTGGTATACAGTACTAAAGCACTAAATGTATTTCACATATACAGCAAAGCGCTAACCCCAGCTGTAACATGGATTCGTATCTGATGGAGCTGCTTGATATCAGTGTGAGAAAGTGGCAAAGCCATTGAAGAAGAACAAAAATGGCCATTGCAGAATTAAAATGGAAAAAATTGCCATTGTACAGAATAGAATACCTCTTGTGGAAGAAAACTGGGTAACAGGCAAAAATGTCATTGTACATAATGCCCAGGAAAAAACCCAATGTATGAAACTAATGTATAATGTATTTTAATTTATTTTTTCCATCATATGTACCAGTACAGTAAAAAGATTGGTGTATTTTTTTCAGACCAACAACAACATTGTTGTTTATACATTTCCACTCATTTTTCCTTATGTCATTTACAATTTCAATAAATGATTCAATTCACTCTTCGACCCCTTTAGTGTTTCCAAGCTGCCTTTTGAACGCTTTCTTGCCAATTCCTTCTGGTCTATAAACGATACCGTTGCACCGTGCTGCATCTGAGATATGGCGACCTGCTAAAGCCTACCTTGCGCAACGCGAATGTAGCTGGGCAAGACGGCCTGTGCGAAAGAAGACCGGGTTGGAAATGGCACGCGTCAGTAGGAACGATGGAGCGTTTTCCTTGCCGGTGAACCGTGTCACAGTTGATGCTGAAATAGTGATCCATTCTAGGGGCCAGTGTCAAGAAGGGGGGAGCATCTCTTCCCATCACTTCCCCACATCCTTGTCAGCGATAGCCTCCAGCTTTGGCACATTTACCCTTCTGTTTGCCTTTCGCTAATGCTTCCCCTTGTGTTGCCCGTGTTTCCGTAGAAACCTGCAACACAACCGCATCCAGCAGATCCGTGGGGACACCTTTCAAGGCCTGGCTTCCCTGCACATCCTGTGAGTCCGTGTGTCTTTTTTCCACCTCGATTACCTTATGCTAAAAATACCGCACTCTTTAGGTGGATGCGGAGCATCGGCCGGAAAGGCTCATGTGACGGTGCCAGGGAAAGCAGCGCTGCCCGTTAGACAGGCCTCTGGCTGTGGGATCGTTTAGGGCAGGATGATGGAACAGTCTGAAGTCTTAAAGGATCATGTATGTGTGTCTTGAGTGTACTAGAGGCCAGATGCAAGGGGGGGGGGGACAGCTATCAGCTTTTTTTTAATTATTATTTCAGTAAACATTTTAGTTTATTGGTTTTCTCACTTGAAACTCTGATGGTGTAAACAGCAAAGTATTTACCCTAAATTGCTGCCAGTATGGTCACCAGGTGGCTTAGTGGTTAGCACTGTTGCCATGCAGTCAAAGGCGCTGGGTTCAAATCCCACCTCCTGCTGTTCTACCCTTGATTGAGGTACTTACCCTGAATTTATACACTAAAATTATCGAGTGTTTAAAAGGGTAAATAACTGTACTTTGTCATTGTAAGTCAGTTTGGAACAGAGTGTTAGCTAAATGAATAAATGTAAATAACATTTCAGTTATTAAATAACTGCAAGCATTTGTTTTATCCAAGCTTCAGTTACCCTGAATAATTTCTTAATCACATTGCTTAATATGGCATTTACTTTTATTCATTAACCATCTTTAGAAACTTTTGAAATAGGAAGCTAAATTTTCTTTGGACATTTAAACTCACTAACAAGCAACTAGGCAGTTACCCCGATTATTTTTATAATAAATGCAGCAATGGAGATGATTTTCTACTAAATATTTTTGTATTTCCTCACGGTGCTACTTTTATTAAAGATTTTCTTGTTTTCTTCGCTGTTTGTGTATGAAAAGGACATAAATACTCAGGTCTGATCGCTGATTTTCTCTTCATCTGTCAGACCAATGCAATGTATAGCGACATCCGTACTTAGTCCATAAACTACTGAATCATCTCTCGTTTTTCTGGCAGTGGCAGTCAGGGATTTTGCATGTGGTTGGTGCTATTATGAGGAAAGTAAAAATAAAAAAAGTACACCAAAAATTCCCTGTTTGTTGTGACATCAACTATTTTTAATGTATAATACAATCCAGGCCTTGAAGTCACCATGTGTCTCTTTTTTTTTTTATTGACAGAGATCTCAGTAAAAATGAGATCAAATCAATCGACAAAGGAGCCTTCTCCTCTCTGGTGGCTCTGACCAGTCTGTGAGTAACCATTAATGTCCAGTAACAGACAACGTTTCACTCTGTGTTGCGTCTCAGAAACGACAAAGGGGTGTTTTGGGATTACTTACAAGCTAACGTAACCTCCAGTTTTTGACTTAACTGAAGTTTGAATTGGTAACAAATTAACTTACTGAAGCGAAGGAGACCAAGGCCAAACATTGCCAGTTCCAAGATCACCGTTTTCTGTGGCTTCGCACGTACGGCCATGGACCTGCCGCCGCCGCTGTTTTTTTGCTGCGGTAAAGGGCTAACAAACAGTTCAGTGAAGCCAGCCCATCTACAGTGATATCTGAGCAGCAAATAGCACTGCTACTTTGGTAAGACTGATACTTTTAGCTGGAAAAATGTATCTGAATTCGAGACGAGTCAAAACAAATAGAAGAAACCCTCAAGAGCGTCAGCCAAAGCGCCGAAGGCTCCTTCTCCGTTACTACTTACGGCAAAGTTGAAAAACCTTCTCTGCAGCTGTAATTTTGGCAGAAACGATGCTTTATAAGAAAGCGGTCGGTGCAATAGAGTTTTATTATCAAAATAATATAGTACGCCAGTGGATAGGTGACGCGTCCCTTAATATTGCTGGCCGCACGATACTTAACTTGAAACAAGCAGGTCGGCTCACGCTGCAGTTGAGTCAACAGAAATTAGCGTTTTGCTCTGCAAAAAACACATGCTAAACCTTAAAACATGCTCGGTGCGTTCAGAGTGCGCATGTTTCTGTTCCGTGTGCGTTTCAGGGACCTGAGCGTGAACGCCCTTACCAGTGTGCCCACCACAGGCCTCAGGGCACTGCACCAGCTCCGACTCTCTGCAAACCTGGACCTGAAAGGCACCCTGGAGCCCAGAAGCCTGCCCAAACTCAGGTTATAAGACCCCACTCACTCACTGGGTTGTTAAGAGTATCGTGCTGTGGAGGAGGGGCAAAAGCCTCCAGTCCATCCAGGCCTCGTAAGCTGCCCAGAGGCCGCCTGCGGTCCAACGTGTTCCTTGCGGCTGCTAACGAGCTTGGGTCTGGCCTCCGCTCGGAGAATCCGCTCTCCACACTGAACTGAGGCTGCAGAACCCACAACCACCAGGGACCTCGGCTCGCACTTTCAAACACACAGTCGCCCATTCAGCCTTTTGCTGTTTGCATGTGGTTCCCTGTGAGATTGGAGCAGAACCACTCTCCTTACATCTGACTTGATCCACTGACTCTTTCCTTTATATGTTTATGTCCCACAGGACAATATCTGTTCCATATGCTTACCAATGCTGTGCCTTTGCTGGATGTGATACCATCATGAGTTCATCGGGGGACAGTGAAAGAAAAATGGACACAAGCAGCAAAGGCGCTGGTGAGAACCCTCTCTCACTCACTTCTGTTTTTGCTGCACTTATTTGTCTGACAGCATAAACTTTCTCCCTGGTCAGCTCAAGTTCTACATCCTGTGCTTTGCAGTGAACAGGCAATTGTTATCTGTTGCAGGTGAGGAAGTGGCGGGGGAGAGGATTCATCTTGCAGTCCACTGTCTGCCTTCCCCAGGTGAGCAACGCAAGAGCCGATATGCATCTGCAGGGAACTAGGTGGTTTCCGAAAGGGTGTTCTGACGTGGAAAATGAGTCTCTCTCTCCTTGTAGGAGCCTTCAAACCGTGCGAGTTCCTGCTGGGCAGTTGGATGATCCGGCTCACGGTGTGGTTCATCTGCTTGGTTGCGCTGGCAGCCAACGCTGTGGTCCTGGCAGCGACCTTCTGTCCCGGTGGAGCTCTGTGTCCAGCTGCGCTGCTCATGGGGCTTCTGGCTGCATCCAACTTGCTGCTGGGCATCTACGTGGGCTCGCTAGCTGTGCTGGATGCCGTCACGTGGGGTGCCTTCGCCCAGTTCGGAGTGTGGTGGGAGACGGGCCCGAGCTGCCGGGCGATGGGCCTGCTGGCCGTCTTCTCCTCCGAGGCATCGGTGCTCTTCCTGGCACTGGCCACGGTGGAGCGCAGCATAGCCGTACACCTTGTGTTGAAGAAAGGGGAGGAGCTTGAGCGGCAGCAGGGGCGGGGCTGGGGGCGTTTTTGCCTGGCCGCCACTCTGCTGACGTTCCTGGCTGCCGGGACTGCCTGCCTGCCACTCTTTCACGTGGGCGAGTTCTCGTCCTCACCACTCTGCCTGCCCTTCTCCACCGGGGAAAGCTCCTCGCTGGACTTAACCGTTGCGTTAGTGCTGCTCAACTCCCTGGCGTACCTGCTGATGGCCGTGGTGTATACACACCTGTACTGTGGGCTAGGCAAAGCCCACCTGATGGAGCCCCTGCAGGCTGCAGCAGTCAGACATGTGGCCTGGCTCATCTTCACCAACTGCCTCTTCTTCTGCCCAGTGGCAGCCTTCTCCTTCACGCCGCTTCTCACCGGCATCGCCAACAACCCCGAGATTATGAAGTCCGTCACGCTCATATTGTTCCCGCTGCCTGCCTGCCTCAACCCTGTGCTCTACATATTTTTCAATCCCCGCTTCAGGGAAGACTGGCGACGGCTGCGCAGCTGCCGCTCGAGGAGGGCTGGGGCTGCCAGGGTAGGCATCCCGGACGGGGACATCAGCCCAGAGATGAGCGGCGACTGTACTACGTACTCGCAGCTCCGGGCTGGTCTGGCTCTGTGTGACTGCTGCGAGCCTGTGGTTCTCACAACACCCTCCATATGCAAACACTTGGTCCGATCGCACAGTTGCCCCGCCTTGGCTGGAGTGCCCCCACGTTGCTCACGGGCCGAGAGCTACTGGGCAGACTGCGGCACCCCCTCAGCGCAGTCGGAGTACGCCGACGAAGGAGACTCCTTTGTGTCCGACAGCTCGGATCAGATCCAAGCATGCGGCCGAGCTTGCTTTTACCAGAGCCGCGGTTTCCCTCTCGTCCACTACTCCTACAACATCCCGTGCGTTAAAGACTGACGCGAGAGCAAGTGTGAACATTGCATTGCTAAATGTTTACAGGCTCCCTCTCCACAAACCCATTCAGGAAGAGATGCTGCAAGCTCTGTACGACTGGAGCTGCGCCCAAGAGGGATATGGCAACACATCACACTTCGAGCCATGGGTCTATTACCTTTTTCCCTTGTGTGTAGAAAAATTATTCCAGAAATTCAGATTGAAATGCATGGAGTTTGTAGAAGAGAAAATGGTGTACAGCAGGTTCCCGCTTCCAGCTGTATGGACAGGACCTCTCTACAGGACAACTTATCCAGTGTAATTCATGTAGATTTTTGATGATTCTCTTGCATTTTGTAGCAGAAATAATTCTGTCCTCTGTGGCCAATATGATTTGGGTGGAAAAAGACTGCAAGGAGATCGGTCTTAAAAGGGAGGGGTTTGTCTGTAAATGAACATGTAATAAGTACTAAAAATTTATTTTACTAGATGTATGGAACTCTGAGCAGTTTGTCTACAGGAAAGTGCAGGACACTTGGAAATGTTTGATCGCTTCTCAAATCGGGTCAAGCAAACTGGCTTTAAGCACGGTTTCCTTATCACCAGCACTAATGGTGCGAAGCAGCAGGTCACAATCTGCATGTGGGCAGAAAAGGCCGATGGGCATTTCCTGCCTCGTTTGAAGGTTTTGCGTGCAGCACCAGGGAACGCAGGAGCGGGATCACAGTTCTCTTGCAATGTTGTGGTATTTTGGCTGCATTTTCCTTTGTTCCTTAAGGTGATGTATGTCACCTCTTACACTAACCTTCATTATTTCTCAGCCACCTTTAGCAAGACAGGTTTTTTACTCTTCATGTCAAAGACCATATGTTTTGGTCCATAACAAGGTGGTGAGAAGTGGTGGAGGAAAACGTCACAGCACAGGTGGATAGAGGTCGATGGAGGGAGCTGGTGTGAACGTCGTCACAATCTGAACTGCTCACCCGTATTCTGATTTTAAAATCTTTCTCCATTCAGCTCTGAAATTTGTCTGCGTTAAAAGCACAAAACCAATAGTTTTTGGTGTACCGAAGCTTACGTATCTGCTCATGGTCTGCTGCCATAATATACCTGACATTCAAAGAAGCATTTACCTCAGGCTGCAACAACATGGAGTGTTTAGTAAAGCAAGGGTGCATTTTCCAGAATATCCTTGTTTGCCAAATATCAGGAGTGTCCCAGAAGCTCATCGCAAATCTTTCTGCAGATGTCATTAAGCAGTGTGTGGAAGAACATGTGTGTGTTTCCATATCCTTTTATGGGCTATATGTGTGCAGAAAGGCGCAGGTCACCAAGTCGCAACTCTGTGGACGTGGCACATCAACTGCCTTAATATAGCCAGAATTTGCGTGGTGGCGCTAAAATGTGGCAGCCTCCTTTGGTCATGTATCACCAATTGCTTTTGTAATGTGACTGCAGAGGGCACTGAGGGTCCCCACTGTACAACACTATGGACTGGAAAAGTATCTTATGGCACTGCATAGAGCTAAACTGTTTCCCAGAGTAAATAACAGGAAGCATTTTTAATGTGGACAGAGCCTCTAATTCTAAATATTATTCAGAAGCTAGCCCAAGACCCCCAAGTGCTTTTTTTAAAAAAGCAAAAAAAAAAAAGCAAAAAAACCCACCTCTGTATCTACATTACAATAATGGCAAAGTGCATCCAGGAGTATCAGGAGGCAATAACACCTTTTGTTATTACTATAGTAAAGTGTATGCTACTGTATGAGAAAAGTACTGGTACAGTATTTTCTTCAAAAACACCTTTTATTAAAGCAATTAAAATAACGTTTTAAGCGGCCATTTTTAATAAAAAATATTAAACTACATTGTGTCACTGAATTGACTGTAAAGGGATTCATCTGCGAGTCCAGCGTGGTACCAGTAGGACTAAGGTCGTGTATAAGAGCCATGTTCACACATGAGGTGCGACGGATCTCCATCTCGGTGCATATAGCGCAGAGCCTTTGAGGGGAGGATGCGAAGGACGTCATTGGCCAGCAGGTGGCAGTAGGGTATCTTGTACCACAAGAAGAGACGTTACCAACCAAGCCGTGCAAAACAGTTGCGTTCGTTTACCTCACCATCCTGGCATTCTTGCAGAAACATTGTGCCTTTTGCCACCTAGTCATTTTCAAAACTTTTGGCGGCAGTCTTTGCGTCCCATAGTCTGCGCGATATAAAGTGGCTAGAATGTAGCATTCATTCCATCATTAATATACTGTATATTCAACGTTTTAGGGGCCGGGGGGGGGGACTGTAACTGCTCACTGACGTGAAAATAGCAGGATCATAATAAGCTTGCCTGTCTTTTTTATATCACGATAAACATTGTATGACTTTAGAGAGAAGAAAAAAAAAAAATAAAGAAATACATACTATAGGCTACGGATCGAAATTGCACCCGTTCTCAGTCCTCAGGAAAACGGGACAGTCCGACGGCCGTTTGCAGCTCGGCGGACACAAACGGCCCCCTACACACATTGGCTGTGTAAAGCTGTTGTAAACTCTTCCACGGAGACTAATGAGTGGAACAGAACGCGTTTGCCCACCGCGTTAGCTACCTCTTCAGCTGTAGCAGCTCTTGTCTTGGCGAAGCGAAGGTGTTTGAAATCATGTCCGCTTCACACACACATGATGTACGTGTTCGCCGCCTTTTCAAACCTGTCTTGTACGCAAGTCTCATTTTAACATTGTCACTCACACGCGTGTCGGCTGTGGGAGGAAATTAAGTACTGTATACATACTGTCTTTTTTTGTAAACCAAACTGTTATATAAAGTGCTTTAAAGGGACCGTGTTTCACCTCATTCTTGTCTTGTGCAACATCATCATCGTGCCGCCGGTTCTTACTAGAGGCGCCCTCGCGCTGTCTGCGCACGCGCTTCTCAGATCGGAGCCCTGGAGTCCGTAGGTCGTCGATTCGAATCCCACTCTAGCTCGTGTGCCTTTGATCAAGGTACTGACCTACCCTGTAATGAGCTCTGGTTGGGGGACTAGGGCTACGACAACTGAAACCATTTCGGAAAAGAGAGACAGCCGAATGAAGGAACTGGGATACTGTTAACTTAAATGCGTGTGGGATTTTACCTACAGTACTGAGTAGTACAAGCAAGTATGTAGAAACACACAAAGCTGCACGGGGAAAAACGAACATGAGCGATACCAAAGAGAAACTACAAAACAAGTCTAACTGGTGATGGAGCGCATTCTACCTAAATCATGAAAACAAAACACAAGATTAGGGAACCTCTTCATGCACCACTAACCTAGACTGAAACACGAGGGGTGGCGCTCGCCCCTAACCCACTGGTCTACACTGAACTCGAGGTGTGTCTCACTTGGTCGGTGTTCTTACCTGTTCGCGCCCCCTCTAAGATTTACAAAGTCACAGTGGCCACAAACAGTATCGCAGTCGTGAAGCGGGAACCGGAGTAACGACACCGCTCAACTAACTGAAATCGAGCTACAAATCGCCGCCGAGTTTCGTTTTCTAGGGGTTTTAAACTTGCCGCGGGGGATCTGATTGGCTGGCGGTGACTGTGACGTCATGGCGGGGCATGACGAAGGAGTGATGGACCAGTGACGACTGAGGTGTTTGTACAGAGCGTGAAAGGGGGGGCGAGACACACAAACAAGGTGTGTAGCAGCCAAGAATCCGATACAGTATAAATGGCTAAAACATTGCACAGATTATTAACATTGTAAGTCACCTTGGATGAAGGTGACGGCTAAAGCGATGATGAGCGGGTCCTGCACGGTAACTGGAGTTCGTACCCCGAACACAGTATGTGTGTAGTGCAGGGGCTCTGCTTTGTACCGTGCTCCCTATTACTCTCCTGCTGTTGCTCCTTGTGAAGTAGCAGGCCATCTCTTCAGGTGCTCCTTGAGGGAAAGGGGCACGAGAAGAGAAGAGAAGAATCCATGGGAGAGGCTGCTTGCTCCTTGTTTAGGTGACGGTGCTCTGGGAGCTTTAGCAGAGCAACCTGACATCCTTTCCCGCTGAGCACATGTCCTGCGAACGCTGACAAGTCGTGACCCAATCCTTATCAGTCCTTGGTTTGGGGTGGTCAACTGCCTATCCCAGAAGCACAGAGTGCGAGGTCGGGGTACCCCCATCACAAGCCTATCACACACCGAGAGCAATTTAATCACCACTTCACCCGAAACACTTGTCTTTACGCTGTGGCAGGAAACAGGAGCACCCAGAGAAACATAAAAGACACATACGCACAAAGGGAGAGCTCCATACAAGCTGAAGAGGTCTGAGGTACGAGTTCCACCCTCTACACTGCCAGTTCCCCCCAGAACATGTCCTAATGAAAAATGTTATAATTACTCATTTACATTGATTCATTTAGCAGATGTACTTCACTCATAAGAATCAGCTTTAAAAAGCATAATGCAATTCTCTATGCAATATTTACCTGTGATTTTTACCCTTTTTCACCATTTCACTCTTTCTGCCACTGAGATGCTGAGGGAGGTATCTGGGGGTATCATGAGCTGCCAGAACGTCGCATTCAAAAGTTTTTCCAGCCCAGAACTCTAATTTTTGCAGTTTTCCCAGCAAAAAATATCAGAATGCTATGCAAAATGCTTTCTTTTTTAAAAATGATGACTTGAGTTTGGGCTTAAACTACTTAAATTAATTCATTTTCCTCAGTCCAAATGAGGGTCTTGGTGGTCCAGAGACTATCCTGGGCACATGGGGCACAAGGGTAGCTACTTAAATTGTTTGGGAGAAATATCTGTTTGTATAAACACACGCAGTTCTGCTGCTCAATATACCAAGCTAAAGACACAGGTTGTGAGCCCAACTACAGTGGAAAAAAATAGTACTACACATAGTTTAGACTCTCTTTATTAATACTTTTCTGTAAAGTTACACAATATTTATGATATTTTTAATTACAATTACTCTAAAGAGAAAAGAAGTCTGCTAACGCTGATATCCTCACACCAACATATGATGAGCTAGAGTAATTTTTGTATGAAACTGAACTGCCACTTTGGACTTGATAAATATTATACATTCCTACACTTAATGAGTTTAAATTAATACTGCCCATGGACCCTTTAAAAGATAGGAACTTGAAAAACTTGAAAAAAAAAAAAAAGCTATGAAAAGGAAAACTTCATCTGGACAACTTGTAGTGGTGCAAAGGGGAGGGAACACACTTCTATTAGAGGGCGATGATGGAGACACTCCAGTCCCTGCCTCCTGTTCAGCTACAGAACCTGTTACACATGTCAAAGAGGGCGTTACAGGAGAAAAGACAAACCAAAAGAAAGCAGCACTTGTCTTTCCAGAGCAAGCAGATCCTGGGCAAAGCAAGGGTGACACATTAGGTTGGTAGCAGCAGATGTGAACCTGAAGGTGCCACAACTACCATGTGTATTTCCTTCCACCTGGGTTACCTCACTAAGACCTCCTAGCGTGTGACACTCGAGTCAGTTCCCAGTGGTCTTAAGAAGCATGGGGACTATCAGTTCCTGTGCCATCAGCTCTACGACCTTCAAGGGCTGCACCTCCCATCTGCAGAACCATGCAGCTGCTGGACAAATACAAAGACCTGAGTGACATCTTCACAGTGGAGGCTTAGTACCTTTTTTCCTGTGCTCCTCCTTCTTCAGTCACACCCTCTCCATGATGGTTGCACAGAGAGCCCCGTAGTCAGCACTAACCATTCCCAGGATTTGCCTGACTGCAGTCATAGCCTCTCCCATGTGTAAGAAAGTCACTCTCCTCCACTGCTCAAATGACATGCCAGAATGGTACATTCCAACATGTCCAGGAAAGTCTGGGTCATACTCAGGCAAGATCTTAGACTGCTTCCAAGAGTAGGCAGAGTAGCAGCCAGCTGCTGTTGAGTGCAGCTGACAGTTTTCTCCTAACACGTTGCTCTTCCCGTTATGCCACTACAATGGCATCCAGGTTTTGTTGCAGCACAGTGAAGCAGAGTAAATGCAAGTCATCCATCATCTGGTCAGGCACCACTGTGACATTACCCTGATTTTTTGTTCAAGAGCAGGGTTTATTTGGGAAAACATAAGGGGACTGTCACTGGGAACAACCAAGAGATTAGCCAGATGGGAAAATACATAGAAAACACAGGCCAGCGATGATACCTCATAACACTGGAGCTTCCCAACAGGAGTCTTGGGCCACATTTCTCTCAACTGGGAAGCCCCTTTTCAGAAAGGGTTTAAGCAGGCAATCTGGGGGCATGGTAACTACATTCAGAGGTTAGAGAGTCATGGTAACTAGATACTGAGGTTTGGGAGGTATGGTGACTAGATGCATGTGTTCAGTAGTCTTGGTAACTAAATGCAGGGGATGGGGAGTTATTGTAAATAGATGCAAGTGCTTTTTTCAAAGTGTGTTCCCTCCCCTTTGCACTGCCAAACTATTTGACAGATATATATAGCTGTAACCAATTTTTCGGCCTCACACATACTGCACATGCAGTTTGATATAAGATATAATAAGATATAAGAATACTACCAATTTCAGGTTCTCAAAAATAAGCTATGTAATATTTTTTTGTGGTAGAACTTTACGGTTTACAGAATTATGCTCAGTTAGTTTTAAGTAATAAATTGTTAAATGTATATTTTATAGAACCCATTGCTCTGCCACTTCTATATCATAGTTTTCTCAAACTGTCAATGATGGAAAACAGGTGATAAATACAGGCATGAAAATCAAACACCTATGGTTGTACACTTTGGCAACAGTAACATACAAATGCGATTTAAAAAAAAAAAAACACTCATGAAAGATGTGGTGTTTAAACAATCGAAACCTATAAAATCTAAAACAGTCCTTAGCTGATCATTCAGGTTTAAACACTGGGTTTTAGGTATGTGAATCAGTGGTTAACGGGTCTAAACAACTCAATGTAAGGTCAGGAAGGAGACAGCAGACGTCTCCATTTCTATTAACTTCCAAGTAGTCATTGCTTCTGCTGCTCTGGACCAGCAGCTGGAGATCACAAGCAGATATTTCTGAAATTCCTAGAAGGAGAAGGCTGTGATGTTGCAGTGGATGCCGTGGTATTGTTAAACACACTCCTGATATGAGATTACGGGCAGCGCTTGATGTCATTGTTGTGCTGAAATGTGGAGCTAAGGCCAGCTTGTTGTCACGTCCAGTGTATTTTATAGATCTTCCAGGAGTCCGCTTCTACTGGGTTTGGGCTGGCCGATTCTTCTTCTCCTGCCAGTTCTTCTCCCTCACGTTCAGCTCGGCCTCTGTGAAGGCAGACGGCCCCCAGTTTGTGATCTTCTGGGGTCCTTTGGTACCTGAAGAAAATGTAGAGATGGAGTTAGAATGGGGAGCATAGCCCTCGTACCCTTTGCCCTGGTGTGTGCCTGCAAGCCCTTACCTGGCTGAATGAGACGAATCAATCCTTCCTGATGAGCCACCTTGTTCTTCCAGCTCTGTGTTTTATTGGTTGCATCTTCCAGCTTCTTCATCACCTCCTGCCCAACACACCCACATGCGCAAACACACACACAAGTACCAGCAGGTAATTATCCACAGAAGTCCTTACACGCTAAGTATACACAAAAATGAATCTGGTGATTACTGCACCACAGTGGTTAGTTCATGTTCTACACATCTGCATGCATTTCCTCTAGGTGCTCTGGTTTCTTACCTGTCTAACGAAATGTTTTAGCTGAATCGGTGAGTCTGAGTTGCATATCGTGTCTGTGTCACATTGCTCTGCCGTGTAGATGGCTGAATGTTTGTAGTAAGTGTAACGTAGTGTGTCTAACACTACGTCCCCTTGGAGAAAGGTGCCAGTTATACATTTAATAATCTTTGTTCACTACTTTGGTGAAAACTGTCTGTTAAACTGAGAAATGTAAATGTTCCAAGTTAATAGTCCTATACCACCTCCGTTCTTTTCCGGCAGCCTTGAAAACCAACATTTATCTACAGTTTTTTTTACTAATCAAAATCCATAAGCCAATTTTACTACCTGAAACACAGCAGACTTACAGGTTCTGTAAGAGCTATTTGTATTTGCTGACCTGTGAAGACTGGAACAAATTACAGAAGAAACAACGCAATCTGTAGAGTGAGGAGCAGCAGGCAGTGTAACAATTAAGAAAATTAAGGTCATCACCATGTAACGTGAAGGTCCTGAGTTCAAACCCCTCTCTGGCTATGATACCCTTGATCAAGTTACTATAGATGCTATAAAAGTGTGGGTGTCACGGTGGCACAGAGAGTAGCACTGCTGTCTCACAGAGCCTTGCTGGTGCAAGAGGATGTTGGTTTGATCCCTGCTCAGTCTGCAAGGAGTTTGCATGTTTGCCCTGTGCCTACATAGGTTTCCTCCCACAGTTTGAAGAGTGCAATTTTTTTCACTGGTGTACGGACAAGTGGCTCACTGTAAGTAGTGTACCTAGCATTATAAGTCACTTTGGGTGAATAAGGGGGCTGATAACTGAACATAGTGTTCATTTAAAGTCTCTTTAGAGAAAAGTGTCTGCTAAATGAATAACACAAAACTTACCCAGCTGCATAAATGGATAAAAAAAAAAAAAACTTTAACATATGTAAGTTGGGCAAACATTTCACCAAGGTTAATAATGGTAATTCCCTACATACGATGATTCCTAACTTTGCTGTTAGTTGGAAACACCCTTTTATTGTAATATATAAAAAACTGGATAAACAAGTAATATGTATAAACATGTAAATGTATGCTTGCTATTGGTTTTAAATAAAGTAACTTGAAAAGAATCACATGAAAAGTTTTGTAAACACCATCGCTGATAGAGACTCAGACGATGAGAGACGGGGTTGTGCTGGCAGCCGATGTTATCGTAGAGCTGACGGAGCAGCTGTCACTAGATAGGACTTGACAATCGTATAATAAGGTTAATGAGACAGCCGCCACAGATCCGGGGTGTTCTAAGTTGCACATGTAACTCGAGGACCACCTGTTGACCACTAGACAGAAGTATTAACTAGGCATTTTGCACAGCAATGGTGCGTCTCTGAGGCAGGGTTTGTACTTTCAGCAGCCCACAGTTACAGGAATGTGAAGTACAAACTCTGAAGGTTCTTTGAGTCTCATGGAAGTGTTTGGTGTCTTCTGTCTCTTCCCTCTACACCGACCCAACTCACATGAAAAACTGCAGAAAAGTATTAATGAAAACAGGGGACAACAGGTAGCACAGTGGTTAGTGTTGCTAACTTGCATCTAAAGGTTGTGGGTTTGAATCCCATCTCCAGCTGTAGTAACCTTGAGCAAAGTACTTACTCTCAATTACTACAGTAAAAAGACCCAGCTGTATAACAACTGTAAGTAGCTTAACATTGTAATTCACTTTGGAGAGAAGCATCAGCTAAATAAATGAATATTAAAAAAACAACGATTTGACCCAACAACACTGCATAGGCACAAACTTTAAAGTAGTTTTTTCTGTATAAGTAGTTGTGCATAACTTAAGTAGTTTTTACTCATTATGATTTATAATTTGTCATTGACCCTCTGATGACCAAAAAATTTTAAAAAGTATTTTTAAAAATAAAAAATAAAATCAGAAGCCTCAGAGACATCAAAACCTGTTTCCAGAAATCCTGCTGTGGCTCCTGAGCGGTACGCCACAGGCGAGCGTTGTCGGCCGGGTCCTCTCACCTGGTACTGCTCCAGTGCCCCCTGCCTCTCGCTCTCGAGCAGCGCCAGCTGTTCCATGGCGCCCTGCAGCGCCGTCTCTTTAGCCAGACGCTCGTTCCGCAACTCCTGCTTCTCAGCCTCTGTCCTGAAGATGGCTCTCTGCTGCTGTAAATGCATGTGCTCCAGCTCGGCCCGCTTGCTGGCCTCCTCCTCCAGGAGCCTACAAGACACACACACAGACATACACACACCTCTGCTCTCAGGCTTATTTAATGAATGCTATATAGGACAAATCCACACTGTGTTAATAAAGAACTGTATTTCAAATAAGAAGCGTGTATACACATAGCTGAAGTGCATGAGTAAGGGCATCGCAACAGGGAAAAGGACATTGCCAATGGGTGTGTTTTTCATCTTTTAGTTGAAATGTTGCTGACTACAGGGAGTCAAACTCATGAACTTCTAATGCAGCTTCAGAAAATTTATGTTGTGCTACAGATAGAACCGCTGAAACATCACGGGGTGGGTAACCACAGTAACCTTGTGTTTCTGACCCTGTGTGTGTGTGTGTGTGTGTGTGTGTGTGTGTGTGTGTGTGTGTGTGTGTGTGTGTGTGTGTGAGAGAGAGAGAGAGAGAGAAAGAGAAAGTGCGAGAGCCTAGAGCTACTCCACACCTGGCCTGCAGCTTGCGTACAGCCTCCGCGTCCTGCCGGGCCTGCCGCTCATCCTCCAGGGCCTCCTCCAGGAGCCGGTACATGTCCTCAAGCTCATGCACACGCTGTAGGTACTGTTCCAGCTCACTTGACTTCTGGGCCACCTGCTGCTCCATCTCCTGACGCACCTGAACACGCAAGCGCACAGGACACGTGTTCGAATGCCACCTCCTGCTATAGGACTGTTGAGGAAGGAACTTACCCTGAATTAGTAAAAATTTTAAAAAGTACAGGAAAGCATGACTTTGAACACTGTTACACTGGCTCCTTATATTACAAACCTTCACATGACAAATTTCTGAAGACGCAAATGTTTTTTCAGTTTATTTTCAACTGCAGTTTCTTCATCGATCTTCTCAGTTCTGTGTGTAGCAAAGCAAATGTCGCCTGTTTTTACACGACGAGCCCACAGATGGCAGTAAAGGGCGCTCAAACGGAGAGCGAGCGTAAATGAACTCACTTCCACTGTGCTTACAGCTGTCTCGTGTTCCTCGCTGTTGAAGAACAGTAACAAGGTGAGGAACACTCCACGTTTAACGGGTGAGTCAGTCAACAATCGGCACTAAATAGGATTTTGTAGAAATTTTTTAATGAATTTTACGGTAGCTCGTTAATCAACATGCAATAATACACAGGGAAAGATGTTCAACCCCTCGTGCCAAAATCAAGGGGGGCTGGACACAAACCAACCACGCCACAGTACTCCATCCCTCCCAAAACCCCACATACCCCTGACCCCCACCAAACAGTTCCCTCCACATAAAAAAAAATAACTAAAAATCAGCCCACATCATGGGCAAGCACCATCCTCCTCGCCGGGAGCCACCGCGAGCACTTCGTTGGGGTTATCAAGTGGGCACGTTCCTTCGTTGATGTTTCGTTGAATTGAGCCCACGACACCTCCAGAAGGCTCAACGGCGAGATCTGGCGTCCCAGACCCACCCCCCTACATGCCCGCAGTGGCATCTCAGTGACTCCCCACCAAAAGACCTCCCACCCCAACCATACATCGACCACCAACAAACCAACCAACACACCACATCAGCATATGGATGTGACAACAAAACTCAAACCATTTGATGTTCACACAGGCAAGTACTCCCCACTCAAGTGTGCTTCCCCCAAACACCCTGCTGTCTCCTCATCCACAACCACTGACTGGATCTTTCTGCTACCTCTGACAAGCTTTTAATCGCTGCTCTTAACGACTGACCCCTAAAACCAAACTCCAACAGTAGCGACGTGGTTGATTTTGCAACAAACCCTCTAGTACCGATCTCCACCGGTCTAATAGCGCACTGCCAGCCTCGCTCCCTCACCTCACCAGCCAACTCAGTGTACTTCAGTTTCTTCCTCTCAAAGGCATTTTCCAATGCGTCTTCAAAGGGTATCATTAATTCAATGAAGTACACTATCCGTGCGCCCTCGGAGTACAGCACAATATCGGGTCTCAACGCCGTGATCGCAATGCGTTCCCAACTTCCAGTCACGCACTTCACCCCACTTAAAACTCGTACCACCGCGTCCACGCACGTGACATGCAACGCTCTCCCCATCCCGCACAAAAGAAATTACCTCATTTCTCCCACAACGCGGGAGTGAATTGACTTCAACCCGCTTGTTCTCCCACAAGCATGCCAAGGATTTTAACACTTCATTAAAATTAAAATGTAATTTTTCATAGATAAGTTCAACACATTTACAGGCCCTAACCTATATATAATAATAGACATCCCTCAATTTTAACCTTCTATGAATTGTAGCTTGGTGGATAATGTGGCTTCGGATTTAGGAATAAAACGAGTCATGAATAGACTTTCTTTCCCAGATGTGTTTGTATATTGGGGAGCCAGTGTAGCGGGAAAATTATTTCTATGGATCATTATTTCTATGGATCATTAGCCAAGGTAACACCAGGTAAAAGAAACACCGCAGTGGCAACAGGATCACTACCATCTTCTCCCTCTCCAGGTCCATGCGGTAGCGGTCCTGTAGCTCGACCTGGGTCTGCAGGCGCATCCGTTCTTCTCTGGCCGCCTTGGCTGCTGCCTCCTCTAATTTCTGTGCAAAGGGCAGGAAAAAAAAGAGGACCATTAACCAGGAGCTAGCTTGGGCCGGCTGGGGGACCTTTTGAAGGGGCCCACACAAGGTCCGCACCGCTTCACAAAGAGCCAACTTAATAGGAACATGGTTTAGGTGCCAGTTGTACACAGGGAACAACAACAGAGGGGCCTCGTTTCGCCAGTTTTCACTCGCTCCGCTGCCCTACTCTGCACTTTCCTCCAGGACTTTTTGTTGAAACATTTTAATGCCTGTAGAGGAGATACAGGTATGACCTGGAATTTCAAGTCTGGTTTCTATTACTCATTAATGTGAAAGCACTCCTTTGTGAAGTTTTATAACATGGGGAAAAAAGGGAAGTGACAGGGCTCTGATTGAGCGTGATGAACATTTCAACCGCATTTCAGTCCTTCTCGCTCTTACTCTGTCGTTCCAGTTCTCTCGCAGCTTTAGGGCTTTTAGAGATTCAGCTTTTTGTCTTTTCAAACGAAACAGAGACAGGTTGAGAAACAGTGAAGGATGGCAGGGTGAAGCCAGGGACTTGCTGGAATTTTCCAGCTCGGTACAATGTTGCAAGAGGGAAGTTAAGTATAGTAGAGTGTGAGTGTGTGTGAGTGAGGTTGTGTACACCTCCTCAGCTGAACATGATGCCAGAGGGGAACAGAAAGGGTTTGCTTGGGCAATCCTGTGAAATAAGAATGGTCTTTATGGTCGCCAGTGTATTTCTTACCCATCTCACCTCTCGACCCATACCTCAGTGACAGTTTCCTGTGTATATTAGTCAGGACTCAGGTCATACCAGGACAGGCTACTCACTGCCATTTCTTAAAGGTGTTAATGTTGTATTGACGGTCCTGAGGTCACAGGATCGAATCCTACCTCCTGCTGTAGTACCCTTGAGCAAAGTATTTACCTTGAATTGCCCCTGCAAAAATTACCCTGTTGTCTAATTGGGTGAGTTACCGGAGGTGCCGTAACATTTAAAATCAGTGAAGAGAAAAGCATCAGGTAAAGTAATGAATGTAGCGTAAATGTCTGAGATTTTACTTGGGGTTAAAAAAATGTCTTATAGTACACACACACACACACACACACACACACACACACTTTCGGAACCGCTTGTCCCATACGGGGTCGCGGGGAACTGGAGCCTACCCAGCAACACAGGGCGTAAGGCCGGAGGGGGAGGGGACACACCCAGGACGGGACGCCAGTCCGCCGCAAGGCACCCCAAGCGGGACTAGAACCTCAGATCCACCAGAGAGCAGGACCCGGTCCAACCCACTGCGCCACCGCGTCTTATAGTACTGGCACACATTTTTTCACTTTAAGAAACACTGTTCAAAGTAAGAAGTGGTATATCGTGGTGTGTATACATCTGTATACACACACGCACACGAGCACATGTATAGACCAGGTATATGTGCAGCCACTTATAAGACAGCAGGCAGGGGAACAGTGTTTCATTTCTAGAAGAAAAATGACAGTTGTGCTGTAGGGGACTTCAGCAAAGCATCTTTATGAGGATGTTAGATAAATTGTAGAGACCAAGTGTGCTGTGAAGGTGACTGAGGGTGATGAAGGATTTTAAAAGAGGATGAAGACAGGGCTATGGGGACAAGGTGGCTAGATAGCACTGAAGTATTTCATATCTGGGTTTTTTTAATTGTGTATTTTGTGTCAAGGGCAATAAGCTGGAAAAGGAGCTGGGGACTGACATTTCTGAGGAGAAAGAAGCAACACAGGAATTTAAGGATGGGTTTTGCTGGTTAACGGAAGAAAATGTTTCAATCACATTACTTAATATCAGTTGTACCACTGAGTTTATGTTTGTAATTTTTTTATACATCTAGATGTGGGGGGCACGGTGGTGCGGTGGCGCGGTGTGCTTGGCCGGGTCCTGTTTTCTGGTGAAGGTGGAGTCCTGCTTGCGGCGCCTTGCAACGCACTGGCGTTCTGTCCCGGGTGCGTGTCCACCCCCCCGGTCTCGCGCCCCGTGTTTCCAGGTTAGGCTCCAGTTCACTGTGACCCTGCTCGGGGCAAGCAGTTTCAGACTGACTGTGTGTGTCTGTGTGTGTGTTTTCCACTGATATATGGATGAGTAACCCATGGTAAGTAGTGTATCTAGCAGTGTAAGTCACCGCAGTGAATAAGGTGTGTGGGCTGCTAACGCTACATAGAGTTCGTTGGAAGTCGCTTTGGAGAAGAGCGTCTGCTAAATAAACGTAAAAGCCTGACCACACACAACAAGACTGACAACTATGAGGTTACCATTCCCAGTACAGTTTGATCGAATGTTGACTGATAACACTACATAGAGTTCATTGGAAGTCACTTTGTAGAAAAGCATCTGCTAAATACATAAATGTAAATATAGACATAGTTATAGAGAGGAAGATGGAAGAGATATTCAGGGATGCACCCATCAGTTGGCTGTACTGTTCTTATCTTGCTCATGAATACCATGGTTTCAACACATTTAGGTAGGCTGTCCAATGCTGCGTTGTCATTTCCGTCGTCCTGTGTGCAGCAGAATTGTTTAATGAACAATTGTACTATTTTCGTATACATTGCAGCTGGGTGTGGTTCTTTGACCTTCTCACTGTGGTCTAATTGTTTTTTTATCTCTCCTTCCTCTCCAGGCAGAGTAATCTATGTTTCCTCACACTTCACCCAAAATAACTTTCAAAGCCTCTTACGAGAATCTAAGATTACAGAGAAGGCAAGGCCACAGAACTAGACATTTTACCTAAATTCTGTTCAAAGGTGGATGATCTTTCATTAGCAGAAATAAAACATGGGAGTGAAAAAAGCAGGACAATTGAACTAAATAATTGACTCCCCTTCTCCTGCACCGTCACCCCATTTTTAAAGCTCACCCTTCCGATATTCCCAACTCAATCAATACTCTCCGGGCAAATTCCTGGCAATGCAACCTTGGTCTGAATGATTTCCATCCAACATTAGTAATATAAATGATCAGATAGAATACATAGAAATCTTAAGTCTGGTCAGTATTTAACACAATTAAATGATTTCTGAGATGCTCAAAATAAACACTAAAATAGTAATAAGTAACTGGTAGAACTATTAGCAAATTAGTCATAATATTGCTCCATTTGTTCCTCTGTACCTTCTCTATTAATCAGGCTAGACTGCTGATCCTAAACTATCATCAGGAGCTTATTGAATTCTGATGTAATGAGTCATTCTGGGGGTGGTGCAGCGGGTTTGGCCTGTGCTTGCTCTCTGGTGGGCCTGGGGTTCGAGTCCCGCTAGGGGTGCTTTGCAATGGACTGGTGTCCTGTCCTGGGTGTGATCCCTCCCCCTCCAGCCCTGCACCCTGCAATGTCAAGTTAGGTTCTGGCTTGCCATGACCCTGCTTGGTACAAGTGGCTTCAGTCAATGTGTGTGTGAGTGAGTGAGTGAGTGAGTGATTTTGAAAATAGTACACCCCCCCCACCAAAGGTTCATTTTGAAAGAAGTCCCTAGACATCACGGCTGGGGAAAATGTGGTCACACCAGGCCCACGCATACAGGAACAGTCTTTTTACTGTTCTCTCTTTCTCTCACTTTGTCTTTTTGCTGCAACCCATTTTTATGTCATACCTGCATTTGTGTTTTGTTTAAGCAGCAGGGTTTCATAGATTCCGCCGTCGCACGGTGAGGGGTATTGTACCTTCCTCAGGGTCTCCAGCTCGTGCTGCCGGTTCTCGTTGGTGGCCTGCAGCCGCTTCATTTGGTCCTCCAGCTCCTCCTGCTCGGCCTGCTGCTTCCGACGCAGCTCCCTACGCTTCTGGCGCGCTTCACGGTGCGGTGACGGGAGGCCCAGCCTCAGCAAGTTCAGGCAGGTCTGGATGGCTGAGAACAGAGCCATTTGAACAGTACGTTAAATGCTGCATTTTGGTCTGGACCAGTTAGGGATAAAACATGGGTCCAGAACCGCAAATAAAGCTTTTCGGTAAATACCCTGGAGGCTAACGTGGGGGTATTTTGAATCCCCCTGCCAGTTTCTGCAATATGACTTCTCAAAGCTTCGTAACTGAACAACTTACAGGTACCTGTCTCTAAACGTTTTGTGCATTTATAGTCATGCACCGATTAACGACTGACCGCATATACAACCGAGGTCCCCTAAAATTATAGTGGAATGAAAATTTATCAACTAGCGACGTCGTAGAGTAACGTGTTACTCACTTGTTCATGGTGGTGCTGCTGTAAACAAACCTACTGGGCTGCCAGTCATATAAAAGTATTGCACATACAATTATGTACACTACATAATACTTGATAATGATAATAAACACTTCTGTTACTGGTTTATGTATTTATTATACTCTACTTTTTATCGTTATTTTAGAGTGTACTCTTTCTACTTATAAAAAAGTTTACTGTAAAACAGTATGCTGTGTTATGCCAGCAACAGCGTCATAAATGTTGTGATTACCGCATCTCTTGACTGCATCGCGGCTACACCATCTGGGTTTGTATACAGGAAGTAAACACTCTATGATGTTCGCACAACGACAAAATTGCCTAATGACACATTTCTCAGAACGTATCCCCGTTGTTAAG
This sequence comes from Scleropages formosus, assembly GCF_900964775.1. Taxonomy (NCBI): domain Eukaryota; kingdom Metazoa; phylum Chordata; class Actinopteri; order Osteoglossiformes; family Osteoglossidae; genus Scleropages; species Scleropages formosus. The sequence continues at coordinate 8,435,620 of NC_041807.1, forward strand.
TGATGCATGCCTGTATTGATGTTTCTGTCCTTTTGATATACGGTCATGTGACCGATAATCACACACTTACATTTACATTTATTCATTTAGAAGACGCTTTTCTCCAAAGCGACATACATCTCAGAGAAATACAATTTGTGTTACATTAGGAGAACGAGAGACATAGTTGCAGATGTGTGATTCTTAAGTAAATTTAGTTTGTTTCTTTCCACTTTATGCACCAATGTTCATCGCACGAGTAGCTGCACGCAAAACTCAAGATAGACTAACCCTCATTACATTTCTACATTTTTTTTTAAGGTACACAGACATTTACATACAATACAGGAGTAGCAGCTGTGTAAAGGCTTCTCTTTTAAAGCTTTTAAAATCGCCGTTATTAGACCCCTCCTGAAGAAGTCAGATCTGGAATGTAATAACCCATGTAATTATAGACCGATCTCCAATCTACAGTTTTTATCCAAAATTCTAGAAAAGATCATTACTTCCCGAATTGTAAAATATCTTAATCATCATAATATATTTGAAAAATTTCAGTCTGGTTTCTGCACTGGTCACAGCACCGAAATGGCGCTCACACGTGTTGTTAATTATATTCTCACCTCTTGTGAAGCTGGTCAGATCTCGATTCTTATGTTACTGGACTTGAGTGCTGCATTCGATGCTGTAGACCACAGTATCCTACTGAGTAGACTTGAAAACCTGGTTGGACTAAGAGGTACCATTCTGAAGTGGTTTGACTCGTATTTAGCTAACCGTGAGCAATTTGTAGTGAAATCTGATGTCTGCACCCCCTCCATCTCAACTACGGTTCAGTATGGTGTGCCACAGGGCTCTGTGTTGGGACCATTACTGTTCTCAGTCTATATGTTACCATTGGGTGACATTCGCAACCACAATGTGAATTTTCATTCGTATGCTGATGACACACAGCTATATGTATCGTTTAAGCCTGATGATCCATCAAATGTGGTGTCTTTAGCTAATTGTTTTACCAGTATAAAATTATGGATGAGTAAAAATTGGACAAGTAGTTGGGCAGAGTCTCTTGTGAGGTAAGGACGGATCCTGCGGATGTTGTGCAGGATGTACCTCATTGCAGACTGGATTACAGGCTAGAAAATGGTGGCAGTGATGTTCTAAATGTTGAATTAGATTATATTAATGTGTCAGAACAGGATTATGTATGAACAGACGACAGCATGAAAAGTGATTTTGCTAAAGAATCACCCAGTGAGAACCAAGATGGTATCATTTTTGTGATCAAGACAAATAAGACAGTTTGACAGTTTCCTTTTGTAAAAATCTGGTAACACTAAATTAAGACCCACAAAACCACAGATGCAAATGTTCAGTAGCTAGAAATGCCTGTAAACCTGCCAGCCACATTGCTGGAGTAGAGCAGCTTGACTGTAACTAGGAGGACTATACTGACAATTAATCTTGTGCAGATTAACGCTGAGAAAATTGATGCTCACCCTTGTGCTACTCATCCACTTTTGTTTGTTTTTGGTGTTACTTCCTTTTCGATATATGGTCCTGTGACTGATGTAAAGACACTTCCTGATAGTCATTTTGTGTTATTTAGCAAGGTTTTCTGAAGAAGTTGCCAAATTAATTTCTGTCTGAACCAAAAATTATAAGAGTGATATTTCAAATTTTGAATTTCATTTCATTACCAATATAACTTGCACCTGGAACTCTAAAACTTGGTGGGGTGAAAAAAATACAGTATAGCTAGTATGGGATTTCTTATGAGGTTGGCCTAGAAGGACTATATATGTGACAAAATGCCAAACCCTATATTCAGCAGGTCAAGTATCTGCTCCGCTAATAGATAACATAATTATAATCATAATTATATCATGTAATCATATAATCTATTAGCAGAGCAGAGCAGTACCACAACAGCCCAAGGAACTTATGTATAGCTGTCATATGCTGCAAAGGGCACACAGCTGCAGCAGAGCCACCAGACCATGGAGGTGCCTTCTTATGAACTTGTTATTTTTAAGAGAGCATTTTGCATGTGGTCAGCATTGCTGTGAACCAGTACCTTGAATCCACTCGTGTTTCTTCTTCTTGTCCGACGCACTGATCTCAAAGCTTTTGTCAGCGCATTTTACAATGAAAAGGCATTTCTTTCCCTCCTTGTCTGGTAACGACTGCAAAAAAATGCACCTTCAGGCTTTTGTTCAATACAAAAGTAGAAATATGAAAAAAGAATAGACAAAAAAAGCATAATAGTATACTTTTATTTATGGTTATATAATCTAATTGTGTTGATGTCACATAATCCAGGAACATTAAAGCAGAAATGGAAATCTTGTCATTAGATCACTCTAAAATGACAATTACTTTTCATGTGTGACACTGCAACGAAGAGCAATGTCTCACAGCAGCCGGCAGCCGACCCCTCACCTCCACACAGCAGTTCCGGTCCAGCACAATGTCGCCTTTCTTCTCCTTCAGGTCCTCGCTCACGTAGTAGGAGATGGAGCTGGGCCGCAGCACGAACCAGCGCTCTGTCCAGTTCTTTCGTTTGTGGCCTTTCTTCATCATGTAGCCCTGAGGAGAAAACGCCACATCACTCAACAAGACAATGTGGCTGCCTGCCGTTCCACCACTTGCACCAGAGCTTTCCCTGCTCACACAAATAAACCACTTCAACATCACCAGTGTTTAAAGAGAAGATTTCCCATGATCTTCTGGGTGGACATGCATGAAAACCCTTTGCCTGAATTAATAACATTCCAAAGCTATACAAATAAAGGATGTGGCCATGAACTCATGTCCCATTCAGGGTGTACCATGCATAGCCTAGCACCCTGTGCCTCCAAGACACGCTCCGGAACACCCATGACCCTCATCTGGACAAGTGTGTGACAACGGTTGAAGCACTAAAGATGTATGCAGATGGAACTCAGCCAGAATATTTATTGCTTTTATTTATGTGAGAGCTCCAGTAGAAAATGAGAAGTGCTACGCCTGTATGTTTTTTGGGTGTTTTCTCAAATTTCGTCTTATCAAATGGTTGGGTGACTGAACAGGTGCAGCAGCTTTCTAAATGTCAGTAAGATCAGCTCATCTAAGCACCTCGGGTGTCAACAGTTGTGTGTATGTGTGTATAAAGCAGCCCCTGACTGTGTAACGCCTTCTCATTGATCTTAATGGGTGTTTCGTAGGGAAAGCCCTTGCAGGGACACCTCTGAGCTCGAACCGGGAACTTCTGATGCTCCCCCAGCAAGAGTCCACAACTAGCACTACTTGGCACTGGGGGGGCCCTGGTGTTCCTGTGCAGCCCTTTCAGTCACGGCCAAAAGGAAACATCAAATAAGGAAGAGCTCAATGGGTGCCATTCACAACATGTGCAGCTCCAAGGCCAACGGCAGAAGAATCCAAGACACACAGAGAAGAATTCACCGAATACAACGCTGCTGTGAGCTCTGAGTGCTGAATATCAAAACTCTCAGCAAAAAGCTGATATCTGTTCTACCATTCTGTAAAAACATCAGAACACCAGCAGCAGGAACCCTAAACTTCAAATTGAATTTGAATTAAAGAAATTTCAACCAGGATGGCACAGGACCACAGTGGCATTGTAGCAGTTGCATGCACTCCTCATGTTCATGTAGGATTTCTCCAGGTACTCTGGTTTCCTCCCACTGTCCAAAAGACATGCATTCCCACTAAACTAATGACTAATTTTCCCATAGTGTGTGAATGTGTGAATGAATGTGTGTGAGATTGCCCTACATCCCATCCAGGGTCTACCAAGCTTCTCAGATATGATCCAGACCACTGTGACCCTGCACTGGAAAAGAGGTTATTGGTTATGGACATATGAGTCGAATTTCAATCAAACCTCCTTTTGGGAAAATACCCATCACTGGCCAGTTTGGGGTTGAAAACAAAAGAAAACAGTGGAGCACAATGGGGGAGGGGTGAGGTGGGGGTTAGAAGTTAGGCACTCACTTGCTTGAACACATCCAGGATGAGCTCCTGGAAGACCTCGTTGATGCCCATGGAGAGAGTCTGGCGGTCCATGCCCTTGCTGAAATGGCCCATCCCCACCAGCTCAATGAGCTCCCAGGCACTGAGGCAGTTCTGCTTCCTCGCCAGTTGTGCTTTGTAGGCATTGAACTTCTCCTGGATCCAGTTGCCACCCATGGCCTCTGTCAGCTTCCGCAGGAAGTACTCGATCTGCGGGGGGGAAAGTGTGACACGCCTGACTCATGACCCCTGCCAACCCCAGCTGTCAACACGAATGAGTCATTTCGCTCCAAAAGGAAGACCAGCATGGTCATCTCAGACGCAAACATTTGTCTCCAGCCCAAGGTAGCTCATTCGCCGCACACATTTTTCATGAATTTTTGTGCAAACTAACAAACTCAGCACTAGAAATCCCTCTGGGTCTTTGTTTTAAAGGAAGCAGCCTACTTCCTTTCTGCGGTTACCATTGAGGAGTTAAGGTGCTCTGAAAGGACCTCCTGTAGCCAGTGGAGGATTAAGGAAGTCTGTAACCTCAGAAAAGTAAAATTAATGTTTTCAAGAATGGTGGGGAGCATCACAACTGTTAAATGACATCCAAACACCATACCCTGGTCATCATCATTATGATATGATCATCACTGGCATCACTGGCAATTTACATTTATTCATTTATATATTTACTTTTATTCATATGGTGGAAAGAAACAAACTAACTGTACCTAAGAATCATGCGTCTGCATCTAAGACTCTTCCTGCTAATGTAATGAACATGTATTTTGTACAAGATGTATGTCGCTTTGGAGAAAAGCATCTACTAAATGAATATGTGTAAATGTCAATTTAGCAAACACTTCTCTCCAACGTGACAAGCAATTCAGAGTAAAAAAAAGTAAATTCAACAACAAACAAAGAGCTTTAATTACATTTACATAATGCATAAAACGCAGGATAGATGAATCCTGATACCCTCCTACCATTTTTTTTTTTTTTAAATAATATTAAGATACACAAGCAAGCAAATACAATGCCGGAGTAGTGGCTGAATAAAGGCTTATCTGGGGATGCTCATAAAGTTACAATGCATGAACATTTTACACCATAAATGAGCTGGAGAGATTTTGGGCGAAATGGGTGCGGAAAAGGTGAGTTTTCAGACCCTTCTTGAATGTAGACAGAGTTTCAGCAGTTCTGAGTGGGAGGAGAAGGTCATTCCACCACAACGGAGCCAGAACCCAGAACCTCCGTGCTTTACCTTTCGTGCGAGGGACCACCAAGCGAGCAGAAGTAGACGAGCGGAGGGGTCTGGCTGGGGTGTAGCAGTTGATCAAGTCTTATAAATAGCTGGGAGCAGTTCTATTGCAGACATGGGACTATAAACAATTGTGTGATAGCTCCATTATGTTGGTATACATCACTGAAGGAGTTGCCTGTATAAGTGGCATTCAAATAGCAAACGCGCAGATGGAAGTAACCGTTAGTGATGGACTACTTTACCCAGTGATATCATGAGAACAAGAGAAATGGGTCCAGAAGAACAGGGTTTTGAGACCATTCTTAATGCTGCGAGGGATTCGGCAGTTCTGCCATGAAGAGGGAGCTCATTCCACCACGTTGAGCCCGAAAACTAAGAACAGACGGGCTTCCAACTTCGGAGCCCTCAAGAGCCAGACACGGAGGAGCACGTCCCTCGCGCAATCAGTGCAGGGACTGCTCAGATCCTGAACTTATCAGGACACTGACCCTTTGGCCTATTAATTGTTGTACTTTGTTAGAACTATTCCTTTCACTCTGTTTTTGCACTATATAAACGCTTCTTGTACAATGTCATTCATAGTTTGATTTCGTTTATTAAACCATATATATGAAGACATGTTCCAAAATAAACTAGCTAAGAGGTATAAGGTAATAATAGAGTTTGGGGTTGAAAAGATGATAATATAATGATTTCTAAATGTAAATGATGTCAGAGTGCTGCCCACGAACTCTGTGTCCCTGTGGCTACAGTAGAAAGACGTAGGTCTGGTGTCGGCTGTAATTAAAGAGGGAACTGTGCAGCGTCTTTGTTTTCACATTTTCCCATGGACAAACTGGACATTTATACACACACAGGACCGGGCTATTTATGGCCCAGACAGTCCCTCCAAGTGATCAGAAACCGCAGAGTGGAAAAAATACAGAGGCGCTGGAGTGGAAGGAATGCCTAAGTGGGGTACAGCACACAGACGGGTCAGTCTGTCGAACGAGCGAAAACTGACATCTGTGGCACTTACTTGGCCTTGAACAAGCTACAAGTCTTCAACACCATTTTGAAAAGCAAATTATTTAAATTATGATCCTTAATATTTTTAGAGGTAAAAATTAATTTTAAAATATATATTATCACGTTTTACCGTAACGTGTCCAAATTTAAAACATCTATAACCAAATGCATATAGTTTGATAATTTTTAACAACAACCCAAATTAAAACCTTTTGAATTTGAAACAAGACATAGATTCAGTTAAAAATTTCAATCCATGATAAGCAACAAAAATACTTTAAGTGGAATTACGGTGTCTGGATACATTTCCCATTACTGTTACATTCGTTCAAGTGCTTCTCATAGTTACAGAGAGGGTTTAAATAAATTGATTCTTTCAGGATGTCTCATCGAGAAATGAAGACTGAAGATGAAGACAAAATGAGCTGATCTTTTGTTTTTTCGTATCTTAGAAAGGTCACTGTTTTCTGTGTAACCCCTATAACGCCACAGGTTCTCATTACTGTAAGAGAATGTTGTAAATCTTAAGGAAGTTCAAATTAAACGATTAATCATTCTGTAAAGCATTAAAGGGCCTAAGACAATGTTATCAAAATTTTTGCTAAATCATCACGACTGCCAACATAGTGAGCAAAAATGCTACAGATTCTCATTGTCATAAGAGGCAATTTTCTCATCTGCTTTAGTTTAAAGTCTATGAAACAGACCCAGACACGCATCCATCCATTGTCAACAACCGCTTGTCCCTAGCGAGGTCGCAGCGAGCCAGAGCCTAACCCGGCAACCCAGGGTGCAAGGCCAAAGGGGGAGGGGACACACCCAGGACGGAACGCCAGTCCATCACAAGGCGCTCCAAACAGGACTCAAACCCCAGACCAGCCACACAGGCAGGCACCAGCTGAACCCGCCGCAATCACAGGGATTGCAATAATAAAATACAGGTGGTCCCCGATTTACGATGGGGTTACGTTCCGCGAAACCCATCATAAGTCGAAAATATCGTAAGTCGAATGCATTTAATACACCCAGCGTGACATCGGGGACCACCTGTACAATAACACTGGTATCATAGTGACCGTTGCCTTGCAATCTGGGTTTAAATCCCACTCCCACTGTTACACCCTTGAGCAAGGTACTTACCCTGATTTGACACAGTAAAATACTCTGATGTGTTCATGTAAATAAACAAATAAAATATAATATAAATATACTGTATATTTATAGGGGGTGCAGTGGGTTTGACCAGGTCCTGCTCTCCAGTGGGTCTGGGGTTCAAGTCCCGCTTGGGGTGCCTTGCGACGGACTGGCGTCCCGTCCTGGGTGTGTCCCCTCCCCCTCCAGCCTTACACCCTGCGCTTCCGGGTTAGGCTCCAGGCTCACCGCGATCCCGCATGGGACAAGCGGTTTCCGACAATGTGTGTGTGTGTGTGTATTTATATAAATAAATTGTACAAGTGCATCATTGTAAAACATGTGGGACAAAGGCATCAATAGTAACGTCATTGAAAAAGGCCCGTTGCTCTTACCTCCTCGGCAACGATGACAAGCGGGTACTTGTCCTCGGAAAGGAAGTTGAAGATGCACCAGACCTTAAAGGCGTCCTCCTCACTGATGAGGAGATGGGTCCGGCTGATGTTCTTCCGCGCACACAGAGTCCAGCACATCTTGTTGAAGTCCACACGGTCAAAGTTGTCCTGAACCTGTCGCACAAAGAGCACAGCTTCATTCTTGTTCTCCCTCCTCCCCTGAATTCCCCGGGACAAAAGCGTAGTAAACAAGAGGCCTGTGGAGAGCTCCGTTTCCCGCGAGCAGCTAAAATTATCGTGAGCCAAGAAGAGAGCCAGATTGCCACTGAGACTGTCCACAAGTCGACTGTAAAACTCTTACGCTGAGGGCACATTGGATACTCGGTGAACTGGAAAAAATAAAGCTCAAGAACACTTGTACAGAACAATTTCTCCACCGGTGACTTGAGGAACATAGTGGCTTTGTGTGGTGTTCAACACTAAACAAGGAAAAAATTTGTTTCCTCACGACTGGTGCCTATTTTAGGGAAGAGAGTGAGATATGGAATCAAAGAAGAAACACACACTATGTACAATATACAATATTCCTACAGGGATCCTCTTGTATCTCTGTTCAGTGAAATATTTGTAGAAAAATGGCAGTTTAATTAACGTATACATCACCTAAAACTAGTCATTTGGACCATTTCTTCCGACAGTCCCACATGACATCTGTTGGGTTCACAGACTGAATTTTCAGAGCTGATTATGTTCCTATTGGATATCTCTTGACACTGTTAGAATCAATGAAGGAAAAGCACACTGGAAGGACGACACAGTGTGCATGCTGGGAAAGTGTGTTGGCTATGAAAAACTTGATGGAAAGACGAAAGAAGGACGACACAGTGCATGCTGGGAAAGTGTGTTGGCCGTGAAAAAGTTGATGGAAAGACGAAAGAAGGACGACACAGTGCATGCTGGGAAAGTGTGTTGGCCATGAAAAACTTGATGGAAAGACGAAAGAAGGACGACACAGTGCATGCTGGGAAAGTGTGTCGGCCGTGAAAAAGCAGTCATATTATCGCACACGGCGCCCCCTCCCCCAAGCCGCTGGCCAATCCAGGAGGCCAGCCCACTCTCAGCAGTTCCACAATAGCAGCCTTGTTGAGGACCAGGAACACAAGACCCGTCCGGGTCGAAAGAAATATTCATTTGCATTCGAGGGAGCGATGAAGCAATCTCCACACGGGTTTGATCGAGACGCCTAGAACCACAGGAAGGGCTGTGTGGTGCGGAGGAGCAAAACAAACACCATACTCACGTCAAACCCAAAGTATTTATACATGGCACAGAGTAACACTCCATTGTGCATCTAGAATGACCCACACGAACACACACGCACTCCTCTATGCGCTGTGAACATCCCAGACATGCCAACACACTGTAGTGTTCTTCATAGCAGAACAGGTCTGTACATTTTGACACTAAAAGTGTGGAGGCTAAACTCATAACTCATTTAGCACTTAAAGACAAGCAGGACTTGTCTTTAGTTTGTACTACTTTATTATTTTTATTTTCTGTTCTGGTGCTCCTGTTCCTCGCAGCTCTTTTGCTTTTGTTCCGGGTCCTACGTCGCTTTCGTAGCGCAATGGAAGGGTGCAGCAGCGTGACAGTGAGGAATAAAGCAGGAGGTGACCGAGCCCCATGCCCCAGGCTCTTCTAAAACTGCCACATGAGCATTTTTGGACCATTGCTGGTGGGATACCTGGAGCGGTCCTGTGGGGGAGGGTGGAAGACGGTGCACATGGCCCAAATGACACACCCCAAAGACAGCCTTCGAAAGCCTCCAGCAGAGAGTGCACTCACTCGAGGTCGCCCATGGACCGGCCAGGAGCGTGGTCGAAACGCTGCTACTGCAGCTGTGTTGCTGAGTAGCTCGGGCAGCTGGTAGGACAGTGGTTAGCGCTGTTATCTTTGCACTCAAAGGCTGCAGGTTTGATCCCTACCTTCAGCTGTAGTACCCTTGAGCAAGGTACTTACCATAAAACTGCTCCAGAAATATTACCCAGCTCTATAAACGGGTAAACAATTGTGAGTCACTTCAGAGAAAAGCATCAGCTAAATAAATAAATGTAAATGTTTCTCGCTCCATTCAACTGGATCTGACTGCAGGACTGGCGAGCTGTGCTCTCCAAAGCAGAAGTTCTACTGCACGTCTTCAGATCTTTTGGTTATTTACTATATTTATAAAAGGTTGATAGGAAGAAGAAAGAAGGATGACACAGTGCATGCTGGGAAAGTTTATTGGACATGAAAACGTTTCTTTAGAGCAGGTCTGGGGTTCGAGACCTGCTTGGGGTGCCTTGCAGTGGACTGGCATACCGTCCGGGGTGTGTGTGTGTGTGTGTGTGTGTGTGTGTGTGTCCCAGCCTTGCGCTCTGTGTTGCCAGGCTAGGCTCCGTGTACTATATTTAGACATCCAGTCATTTGGTTTTTTCAGCACCCTGCTTTTGTGTGCCATGTCACGGGCAACAACTATGCAAACATCCTGTGTGGGCAATTTCTGATGAAGCATTTCAGGGTGTGCAAGCGAGGTGGCTGCCTCTGTGGTCTTTACCTTGTCAAGGATGAACCTGTTCAGATAAGGCATGTAGCCCTGGTTGGAGACAGGTCCCTCATCATCGTCCTTGAAGTGCTCTTCCAGCGCTACGGGATCAGGGGGGATCTTCATCACAGTGCAGAGGTTGTGAGACAGCACCTGGTCCAGAAATGGGATGACGTCAGGAAGCGACACAGAGTTTGTAGAAAGCAGCGAGAACCAGAGTATCCCAAACAGCTCTGTCGAGCTGGCAGAAACATGATGCATTTAAAACTAGATGGGAATAAACATTCAACGCAACGCTTGTTTTCTGGAGACCTGGAAACGTCACAGACTAAGCCGCCCATCCATCATCATAATCAGTTGTTCAACACAGGTTCATGGTGGTCTGGAGGTTATCCTGGGAGCGCAGGTTATGCCCTGGACTGAATGCCAGACGGGGTGAGCACTCACTCACTCACACTAAAGGCAGTTTAGAGTCACCAGTTCACCTGAAACACATGACTGGAGTGTGGGGAGAAACCAGAGCACCTGAAGGAAACCCACGTGAATACAGGGAAGGACATGCAAACTCCACACAGACTGAGTGTGGTTTTAATCTGAGTCAAATCACACAGCCGAGGCTCTGTGAGAAACCACGATAACTTGTTAATAGATCGCAAATTTGTCTAATTTCGCAGTGGAATTAATACATAACCCGTGAATATCACATGTACCTGTTATATTTATGAGAATTAGTTAAAAAGAGCTAAATGAGCAAATGCAGATAGTCATACAATGTTATTATTAAAAATCCATACAATATTATTGAGTAATTAATGAAGGGAAACTTTTATGATAACCAGTGTTAATTACAGACGGTCCCCGACTTACGATGGGGTTAAGTTCCGATAAACCCACCATGAGTCTAAAATATCGTAAGTTGAAAATGCGTTTAATACATCTAACCTATCGAACATTATAGCCTAGCATATGTGCAATGGCCATTACGGGCTTGTTGCCTTCATGCTGGGTATTAACTTGAGTTTCTACTCAAGAGTAATTGCCTTCCACTTCTTCTTCTCACCAGTGGCAGGAGACACGGATCGGCATTTTTGTGACGTTACGGATGCACAAAACACAATGTAGACACGGTGGGGGTATCTATATAGCGACCGCGAGGCAGACTGGGAGATGCGGATTGCTGCTGCTGCCCAGCATCACAAGAGGGTATCATACCACATATCAATTGCACGGGAAAAAAAAAAATCAAAATTCAAAATTCGAAGTACGGTTTCTACTGAATGTATATCGCTATCGCACCATCGTAAAGTCGAAAAATCGTAAGTCAGACCATCGTAACTCAAAGTAACTGTGTCCATTATGATGGGATTTGGTGATATTTTATCATAAATGGGTGTCGGTTTTGGTGGTTCTGGAACACAAAAAAAAATGTTACCATTGAAACGAAGGGTTATTATATTTTTGAATCGCAAGCATTCAACCTTCCAAAGGGTTTTTCAGAAGCATTACCTTTGTAAGATTGTACAAACACACATTGTTTTCTCCAGACAACACATACATGAGTATATATATATATATATATGTGTGGGTATGTTGCAAGACTTGACAAAAATAATACAATATTTTGCAGCCTCCTACTAAATAATGATGCTGTCACCAAAACTGTGGAGAAAAATCAGTTCTTTAACCATACAGCAGATCAAAAAACAGTAAGAGCCAGTACTAATTTACCCAGAACGCCCTACTTTCTTGTCACTGTGTCAGCAGAGAGGCCTGAGGGTCAGCCCAGCCCAGATCTAGGGCAGAACACACGGTCAGGGGGTGGGGAGTCCAGCGGGACCCAATCTGGGAAAACCACACATATCCTCCATGGTACCATGGTGTACTGGATGTGCTGCCCACAGCCCATAAGACTCGGATGTTTCCGGAACCGCAGACCCCACAAGCACAGCAGGGAGGTTCCAGAAACTGGGAGCGCTCAGTGGAACCCGAATCCACACGACGCTACAGACAGTGTCACCAAAGGCAAGCAAAGTGCTGCTGATCATGGTTTTTGCAAAATTTCCACGGACATGGTTTTTGGAACCGAAAGTGCAGTAACACTGGTGAAAGAAAGACAAAAATAGCTTTCAGCACCTATGCGGATGTTCGCTCCAGCGGAGGCAGAGAAATGCAGATGGAGGTCTGCAAAACCGAAGAGGACACGGTCAGCGGGACAGCAGGGTTCCACAGGACACAGCCCTGGCCACGTAGTGCTCTTGGGCTCCACGAGGATCCTCCAGAGGGATCCTCCACAAGGAGGCTGCCCTTACTTCTAATTAAGCTGACATTCTTGTTCCTTGTGTGCCGAGTTCGTCAGGCACGACGAAGCAGAACTGAAACTGGCCGTCATCAGAAATATCATGAGAAACATTTGTGTGATTCATTGAAGGCTGCGGTCACAAGTGGCATGAGCTGAACCTGCTGGGATCTTCACTAAAAAGGGCTTGGAGACCTTCTGGCACAGCTCAGATACATTTTAGTGCTGCATCGTAACGTGTCTCTCTGAAAAATGGCAAGACACGTTAACTGCTTATTAAATATCAATTATAAAGACTCTGAAACAGAACAGATCCTCACAGCTTTAAACACCTCAGCTCCACTTGCTGGATGAAACTCCTCTGATTTTCCAAAATGAACATAATTAAATATCTTGTGTTCCTTCCTTACATACTTTCTACTATTCTCATAACTACCGTTAAAGTACCACATATACTATTGTACCACAAAGATCCCATGGAATAAACATGCAGAAGGCGATGGTACCTTGAACACCCCCCCAAAAGGAAAAGCCTACTGCAGCCTCTGTCCACATCTCTACGAGGGTGATCGCCAAGGGCCGTGTGAGAAACAATGAGAAGAGACATCACCAACCACTGGTCAACGGCCAAGAAGGAAACCGCAACCATTGCACGACACTGATTCGGACACAACGAGACATGAAAGTCTGACAGAGGTTCATCTGGTTGAAATAATAGATGGTAATAAAGAAGGAAGTCAAGTGTAAATATTATCAACAATTGTTATTTATTTAGATTATGTCTTTGACCAAAGTGACGTACAACACCTATTATTATAGCGTACAGCTCAACCCAATGTGAACAGAACCTGCAGGTCTGTAATGGTAAAGTTCCATAAAAATAACTTAAATCAAATTACTGTAAAAATCTAACACTGTGATGGATTGGCGCTCTAACCAAATGCTCAGTGATTCCAGGATAGGTTCCAGACCGTCGCAACCTTCACCAGGACAAGCAGGTAACAAAAGTGCATAAGTGTGTGGAAAAATCTAAAATATACTCATATAAATACATACAGACAGATATATGGGGTATATTGTGCATGATCCATTGTTCTGTCAGTAGAATTTGCATGATTTATGTCTTCATATTGTATTAATTGTGGTCCAACTTCTAAACAGAAAAATAACAGCATGCTCTCCTCCCAAAATACAGGTGATAAACACTAATGTAGCACTAATAATGCATATAATGTTAACTGTATGATGTGAAAAAGCATTCAGTCAGCACGCGCGCACACACACACACACACACACACACATTGACTGAGAACACTTGTCCCGAGCGGAGTCACGGGGAACTGGAGCCTAGCCTGGCAGCACAGGGCTGGGGTGGAAGGGGACAGACCCGGGACGGGATGCCAGATTGTCACAGGACATCCGAAGCAGGGCTCGAACCCCAGACCCACCAGAGAGCAGGACCCGGCCAAGCCCACCGCGCCACCATAACCCCCCGTTCAGTCAACAGATCGCTTAAATTACATTTACCATAAGGATACTTCACACACATCTGAAATATATCTGCATTCCAAGATCGGGGATGCAAGAATCAAGCATCAATTAATTTATTCACTGAGCAATCAATAGATCATCTCAGTTTTGATTAAAGGTACCACTGTTTACAAAGCGCTGTACAGACAATGTACATAATGTCCCTGCTCTCTTTGTGTGTGTGTGTGTGTGTGTGTTACGTCCTGCATGTACCATGAGTGAAAAAGCTGCATCTTCTAGGCTGGGTACAAAGTCAGGCTGCGTGTGGCTGGTTTTCCTCCATAAGCACAAACCAGGCTTTCTACCTCATCTTTTTTGCCTTTGGGTTGCGGAACGAATGATCGGGGCATTGATGCGAACCACTTCCTCCAACCCGTTGTGAGCACGAGACGGGTCCCTCGCAGGCACTTCAAGCCAGCATCCCTCTGTTTCTCCAGCATGCCGTCATCCCTTCCCACCAGAGCCACGATTCTGTTCCAAAGCCCTCGATACCTTCGACGTTCAACAGCTCCTTTGGCTCATTGCTCCACTGGCTTCCGCAACAACAAGTTGTTCCTTCTGTCAGCTGTGAAGGGCTCAGCGAAACGAGACGTAAGAGCGAGACAAGCCACGTTTTCCAAGCAGGACAGAGGCAAAGAAACTGAAATCATCTCTATACTTTCACAGCTCTTTCAAACAGAGGTCCTGGTGATCATTTAAGCACAGTTACCGGTGTTAACCATGGAGCAAGAGCATCACATCCCTTCATTCGATGTTCTTGGGAGAGGAAGAGCAAGGAACATCTGCTGAACATCACAACACCACAGAAACACACACACGTGTATGTGTGATGTCCTTTCGTCACGAAATCTGTTACTTTTTCGAGCTTTGCGTGAGTCCCACAACTTTGCTGCGAACCCGCGATCGGCCTGATCGCAGAAGCACGAATTATTATAATTCTTTTAATGACTAAGAAGAAACAAACAAACCTTGAGTTGCGACTTGGACACCTTGCCGCTCCTGTCCACGTCCAGCGCCGTGAACGCGTGCCAGATGGGCTTCAGCAGCTCGTCCCGCTGCCCCATGGCGCGCGCTGTGTGTGTGTGTGCGTGTGTATATAAGCGTGTGAGTGAGTGACGGAGTGTATGAATGTGTGAGTGTGTGAGCGCAGCTATCCGTTCTCTCTCTCTCTCTCTCTCTCTCTCTTTCTCTGCGGGAGTGGCGCCGCTCGCTCACGTGACCCGATCTCGAGCCGCCAAATCCTAACGCTGCAACACCGCTCAGCGATCAGCACTGAGCCCTCAGGTCCGCTACGCTCCCGGCTGTGCTCCCGCCATCTAACCGCGCTATGACCATTTTTTTCATGTTTTTTCAGTTTCGCTTCCACGTGAAGTTTTAGTTTCCTCTCCTCCGTTGCTCGTTGGTACATTATTTATTCTACTATATATATTAATAACGGCACTGAGGGTGCTGATGTACATTAATGTAAATAGTTGATGTTCGTGTCTATCCCTGTACGTAGTCCTGCGTTCTGGTCTGATTGGCTGTTATGTTGCTTATGCTAAGTTTCCCACGGGGGAATTCTGGGTGGTTCAAGGGTTGACCACCTAACCATTGGGTGGAGTAGATGGGCTCAGAGTGGCCTGGGGGAACTCAAGTTTCCAAAATTTGCTTTAGACACTCGGGAATGTTTTTTCTAAGATTGTTGTTGTGCACTTTTAACTAGTGTGGGTTTTATTTGTATAGTGTTTTATCAGGTGATTCTGAGCACTTTGAGTTTGATGATTACTCATGTGTATGCCTGTTTTGTATTCATTTGTTTGTTTTTAAGGGTATGATCAAGTTTTATATTGTTTTGAAGGAAGCATGTATTATGATGATGATGACTTTGATTGAACTGCTACTAGGGGACAGTCTTTTTGGGTATGTTGATGTGGGAAAGACATGGGTCAGTTATATTTTTTGAAGCCAGAAAGGGATTGTTATGGGAAAGACTTTGTCTTGACAATGTATTTTATGTAATGGTTGTTTAGTAACTTTGTTGACCAACTTTAGGAAAATGGTGTTGGGTTTGTTTAAAATCCACAATCAATGTGTTGTATTAGTTGTGTATTATTGATAACTTTATTAAATAAAGTTTGTGGAAAAAAAAAAGTTTTTTTTAAAGCTTTATTTAATAAAGTGTCAATAAAATCCACAGTCAAACAAACCCAGAACTGTTTTCCTACAGTTGGTCATCAGAATTACTAAATGGCAATTCTATAAAATACATTAACAAGACAGTGACAGTCTTTCCCATAACAATTCCCCTTCCTGGCTTCAAAAAATATAACTGACCCATGTCTTCCACACACCAGCATATCCACAAAAGGACTGTCCCCCAATAGCAGCTCAACCCAAGTCATCATGTCATATACATGCATCTTTCAAAACGCATAAAATACTTCTAAATTGCAGTATAAAAGGGGGGCGTGGCAGCGCAGCGGGTTGGACCGGGTCCTGCTCTCTGGTGGGTCTGGGGTTCGAGTCCCGCTTGGGGTGTCTTGCGAGGGACTGGCGTCCCCTCCCGGGTGTGTCCCCTCCCCCTCCAGCCTTACGCCCTGTGTTGCCGGGTAGGCTCCGGTTCCCCGTGACCCCGTCTGGGACGAGCGGTTCTGAAAATGTGTGTGTAGTATAAAACTTTTATCATACCCCTAAAACCATACAAATAAATACAAAGCAGACATACACATGATTAGTCATCAATATAAAAGGCTAAAAGTGCACAAAATTACCTCATAAAACAAGGCCATTAAAATCTGTAAATAAGATGCTATACAAATAAAACCCACACAAATTAAAAGAAAAAGTTAAAGTGCACAAACCCAACAATGCAGAACTACTGAAATCTGTGCATAAGATACTGTACAAGTAAAAACTACACATTAAACAACTACAAAAGAAAATAAATATACAAAGGGTAAGATACAAGAAAGTACAATATGTTTTAAAAGAATGCAGTTCCATAAAGCAGACGTCCATCCTCAGAGCTTCAGACACACTTATTCACGAGGCCTTTCCATCTGTCCTTTGCCTCATGGTAGCCCCAGGCAATCAGATCCCGTTTTCTTCTGAACTTAAGTTCAGCTCGGATTTTCAAAAAGACACCATAAGCTCCCGCTTTCAACACCTTTCGGACAAAGTTAATACGTGCATTCCACAATTCTTTCTTTGTCAAACTCGCAACCAACCAAATCCTACCAAAGGTTGCTTTGTTTACCTTGGGGGACAGTCCCCTCATGATATTATCAAAAGTCAATGCCATCTCGCCATCTAACTCTCCGCACAAGGGCTCAACCAATGACCAGACTGTCCCGGCATAACCGCAATCCCAAAAAACGTGTTTAATCGTTTCCGCACCCAAGCACTGGGGTCGCGGGCAGTCGGGACATCCGGTCAACCCGTACCTATAAAGTTTCTCCATTACAGGTAGTCTTTCATGGAGGCACTGCCAGTTTAGATCCTGCAGCCTATTGTCGAGCCCCTTTGGCTGAATTCGGGCCCACTAAACTCTACCCTGTAGACCTGTAAACGTGCTTACATTCTCAAAGCTTCGTTCTCCAAAGAGAATGCCAACACCTTTTGAGTGGACGCCACCCACATTCCAGTATGATCTACCTTTCCTCCAACCCGAAGAGAAAACAGCCACATCCTGCTGGTCTTGAAGATGGACTTCCTGTAAAAAACATAGCTGGAAGGCAGAGGATGCAAGCCTGTGAAACATTGCTGCTCTTTTCAAGACATTCTTCAGTCCTCTGACGTTTAAGGCTAAAATTTTAAAATCAGCCATAAAAGGGGCAAATTAAATAAATTAACCAACCATAAGAACAATAAAAACCCTACTAAAATTCATTAAAAACGGATTTAAAACAAAATCATTCCCCTCCCGACATTTCTATCATACCCTGAAAGTCTACAGCAACATATGGCTGCTCATTAACATCATTATTCTGGTCTGAATAAAGAGGGGAACTCATCATACTGTAGGGGGGTGCAGCCACAACCGCCAATCCATATGGCTTCCATCCCCTACCAGCAAACATCAGTTTCGGTCCTCCTCCGTCTTTGCTGCTGGCTTTTCCTCTTTCCTGCTCACCCCCTCCTCTTTTCTGCTCTTCTTGTATTCCTTTGGAGTAGGGCCTTTGCTCCTTTTCCTATTTGTATCCTTTTGGGTACTCTGGGCTTTGGTGGGCAAAGTCCTTGGGGTCACAAACATCGGGTGTTCCTTCTCTACTGCTAACTCTGCATGCACCTGCTCCTCAGCAACATTAGGTTGAACAAACATTTCTTCCTCTCTTCCGCCAGACACCCGGCTCCCCGACACGGCGTTGGCATAGGTGGGTTTCCTCTGAGAGCAGGTGCGGGCAAGATGATCTTCTGCCCCACAGATATTACACCTGCATGGACCTTTGCAATCTCTAGCCATGTGACCTTTCTCCAAACAGTTATTGCACCGCATATTGGTGCACTCAGCCCCTGTATGCCCAAACCCCTGACACACTCGACAGAAGGATGGCTGGTTAGAATAAAATAGATAGCTCTTTCTTGTGCCCAAATTAAAAGTATTGGGTGGGTGGCGAAACCTATCAAAACCTTGTGGATCAGGGAGCAAACTGTCTTTTCCCATTCCAGAAACCAAGTTCATCCCTCATATCTTTATGACCTGGCAAAACTTCAACATACCTTTGTAAAAATTCTCGTATGGACTCCGCCGTAGGAAAAGGGTTAAAAACATGCACACTCACTATGCGCTGGTTGCTAACCCAACGGTTCTCAACATCACAGAATTTCAATGCAGGATGATTGGCGAGGGTTCTGCAATTCTCAATCATCCTTTTAAAAAAAAAGTTCTATAGTTAAAGTGACATCAAAGAACTGCAGCGGGTTATTCTGTTGAATGCAAATAACATCCTCCAAAAAGATATGTTGTCTTACTGTATTATGCCTTCAGTTTCTCCAGGGGTATAGGCTACCAACAAGGGTTCTCCAAGCATTCTTAAGAGCTGAGATGTCATGAAGTTTCCATGTTGGTGTTTCTGTAGCTGGTAAGGTTTTTATAGTGTGGAATACTTAGCCCCACACTTTCTCAGCGGGGCTAGGATCACCATGGCAGAGTTAAAAGACAGTACGTGCTCAATAAAGAGCATTTTCTTGAAACCCTGACTCCTGAGCCTGCATTCAGGACCTCCATGGGGGGACGCTACAATATGTTATATTTGTTTAAATATTTAATCACTTATGTATACAGACATGCGTTGCTGAACGATGGGGGTATGTTCTGAGAAATGCGCCGTAGGCAATTTAGTCGTTGTGCGAATATCAGAGTGTACTTAACCAGAGCCTAACCCAGAAATACAGGGCGCAGGGCTTATCCCAGACAGGACGCCAGTCTGCCACAGGGCACCCCAGGCAGGACTAGTACCTCAGACCTGTCACACAGCGGAACCTGACTAAGCCCACTGCCCCCCCATTCTTTCTCACACACACACGCACACACGCACACACACACGCACACACACACACACACACACACACACACACACAAACACACACACAGAGTTTCTGAACCGCTTGTCCCATTCAGGGTCACGGGGAGCCAGAGCTTAACCTGGAAACACAGGGCGTAAGACTGGAGGGGGAGGGGACACACCCAGTACAGGATGCCAGTCTGTCGCAAGGCACCCCTAGCGGAACTCGAGCCCCAGACCCACCGGAGAGCAGGACCCAGTCCAACCCACTGCACCACCGCACCACCACACCACCGCCCTCCCCCATTGTTTCAGCTGAAATTAATATTTTAATATATTATAACGACCCCATGTTACTGTGTTTGAGCGGGAAAGGTGTGTGTTTTTTTTTCTTTTCTTAGGCATCAGAATAGATCACCAGCCCACCCAAAGGTGTCTGGCTCCACACACTGTCAAACTCGAAAGGAATAAATTTCTCCATTCATCATTTCCGGTAAATAAAATCTTTATTCAATAAATAAATTAATCCTAAAACTGCCATGCCAATAATAAAATTTAAAATTAAATAATAAAATGATAAAATCAGTAAGACCAACTAATATAAAGACTGCATAGCAGAACCTTTAAAACACACCCCAAGGCTTAAAACACACACACACACACACACACACACACACACACACACACACACACACACACACACTTGCCCCAGACAGGGTCGCAGGGAACCAGAGCCTACCCGGCAACACAGGGAATAAGGCCTAAGGGGGAGGGGACACACCCAGGACGGGACACCAGTCCATCACAAGGCACCCCAAGCGGGACTCAAACCCCAGACCCACTGGAGAGCAGGACCCAGTCCAACCCACTGCGCCACTGTGCCCCCCTGGCTTAAAACAGTACATAATAAATAATTAAAAGGAAACTTACCCAGTAACATTCACCACTCAAGATGGGCAGTCCCCTGGCCTGTTCCCAGGGTGTTACCATACACCTAACCTACCGTTTTTGGATGATTCCCTTTTCGCAGCACGTCTCCCCTACTGTTGTTTTTAGTGGGATAGGTGAATGATAAAATACATATGCAGAATTAAAACACAACATGCACCAACACAAAAACCTAATCTATACTACACTAAACTAAAATTAATAAATAACAAGAAATTAATAAATAATTAGTACAAACACATCACACGCGTAGTCATTTATACGTGACTACTGGAAAGTGCAAGAAGTGCTATGAATTATTAAAATAGTGCAATTAAATTAAATGAAACCCTACACATAACACACCACAAAACACAACACTTAAATTCACCAAAAATAGGGGTTACAGTATTTTATAAGTGCAAAAGGACGTGTGTTACTTACCGCAGGATGGAGGATCTGCCGCAAACCTGTGGGGTACCAGCCAGAAAAGGCCTTTCCACCTCTCTTTAGCTTCTGAGTAACCCCACTGAGTGACATCTTTTTCCATCCTAAACGTTAGGTCGGCCCGGATTTTATGATACACACTGTGGGCACCCAAGTTTACCCCTGTCTGGACCAGCTGGGTTCTTGCATTCTAAAGCATTTGCTTGGCCACTCTAATCACCAGCCACGTTCAGGCAGATGCTGCTTTCTGAACTCCAGGGTCCCATCCTTTCAAGAATTTGCCGTATGTCAAAACCATCTGCGGATCGATGTTCCTGCACAGGCGAGTCACCAAACGCCAGACCTCCCGCACCTGCCCGCAGTCCCAAAAAGCATGTGTGAGAGTTTCACTCTTGCCACACTGGAGTCGCGGGCAGAGTGGGTGGCTGGTCAATTTGTGCCTGTACAGGACTACTTTGACTGGCAACTTACTGTGTAGACAACACCAGTTCAAATCTTGCAGATGGTGGTCAAGTACCTTTGGCTGAATCCTGGCCCAAGTGCCCTCCTCGAGCCCCAGAAGAACTCAAGTTCCTCTCGTCTCAGCCAAGACTTATACAAGGCCCTGTGCTTAAGGAGGGTTTCTGCGTCGACCCCGGCTGCCGTGGTCTTACTCCACTTTACAGCGTTGCTGTAATATGCGGGCAGTGTCTCGGCCTTTGGCTCGGTGTTGGACCAAGACTTCACCCACTGGCACATCGGAAGGGCCAACCAAAGACGCACAAAGTACTGCTGGGGATGCTCGATCGGAGCTACCAGTAGGTTACATAATTGGGAGATGAAGAGACAATCCAATTTAAGAGGAATGTCAGGCACATCCCTCCCTCCCTCCCTCCTCCTTTGGAAGGTACATGACCTCCCTCCTCACGTACTCATACCTGCCCCCCAAGACGAGATTGAAAACATGCTTCGTGAGGCCTCTCCGCATCGTACAGGGCAAGGGGTACACCTGCGCAAGGTAGAGCAACGTGGGGAGGATGTCCACCTTCAGCACCAATGTTTTCGCTATTAAGGAGAGGGACCTTGTCCTCCACAAATCCATTTTCCATGTGGCTTTGGTCAAACGTTCTTCCCAATTAGCCCTGGTAGCACCTTCGGTAAGAAAGTTGACTCCCAACACTTTGAGAGGACCCTTGCATCGGGAGAAACCACCGATGCAGTCTTATCTATGTTTCCAGCTGCCAAAGAACTTGACAAGAGACTTGCCGAGGTTCAGTGCTGAGCCTGAGACAAGCCCGAACACCTGAACCAGGCCAAGCGCCCAAGCGAGTGACTGGTCCGAGCACAGGAACAATGTAGTGTCATCCATGTACTGGGCCAGCTTCACCACCTCACCATCACTATCAAGACTATCAATCCCCGGATCGGTGCGTATGGTGACCGCCAGCGACTTGATGTAAAGAACATAAAGGAGCGGGGAGAGCGGACAACCCTGCCTCACTCCACTCCGCTGGGGCACCCCCCGAGGGAGCCATTGATGGTGACTCGGCTACCTACCTCAGTATAGCGCACATGCACCCACATCAAGAAATTAGGGCCGAAGCCCAATCTATTCAAGGTGTTAAATAGGAAGCATTGATCCACTTAGTCAAACACCTTTTCCTGGTCCAAACCAACCAGCACGCAGAGGACCTTTCGGTCCTCCTCCCAGGTGATTGTGTCCCGGACCAGGTGCAAGTTCCAGAACACAGAACACCTGGGTACTCCACACGTCTGGTCCCGGTGGACCAGGTTGGCCATTACCTTCCTCAGGTGCTTGGTCAGGACTTTCGCTATGATCTTTGCACCGACCCAAAGCATCGTAAGGGGTCTCCAGTTGGCAAGATTGGCTTTATCGCCTTTCTTGTACAACAAGGAGAGCACCCCTGTCCTCATGCTTTTGGTAAGCATGCCCCTGCCCAGCACCTCCTCGACAACACGCAGAAAAGCCAGGCCCCAAGACATCCCAGAACGTGGAATAAAATTCCACTGGTAAACTGTCGAGGCCGGGAACCTTGTGCCGATTCATCTTACCAAGCGCCTCCGACAGCTCAAGCAAAGTGATGGGGCTCTCTAAGCCACCAAGGGCATCCTCAGGAAGCCATGACGTCAAATTATCTAAAAAGCTCCTTTTAGTTACCAGGTCTGTTTCCGTGACTTTAAAAAGATTTCTATAAAAGCAAGATGCAACCTCCAACATCTGTGTAGTGTCGGTGAAGGACTCACCCTGCTGGTTCTGTAGAGAAGTAAAACCTCTCTTATGTTTCAAGTCCTTCACCTTATTGAAAAAGTAGGAGGTACACTTCTCGTTCTCCTCTACCTCCTTAACTCTGGCATCAAACAGAAAGACTTTGGCCTTTATATAGCCTTTATTTCCACAGCCCTAGCATAATCAAAATTCCCTCTGTTATTGTGGCAAGAAATAATCCTGTGGAATTCCTCCTCGAGCAAGCTGATATCCTGACGTCGCAAAGTGGCATGTCGGATACAATAGTTGATGGTGAGGGTCTTGGCCTTCGCCTTGACCCCCTCCCACCAATCAGCCGCCAAGGGGTAAAAATCCATGGAATCCTGCCACAACGAAAAATTCTCAGAAAAAAGGTCTCTAAACTCGTTTTTTTGGAGAACTTCAATATTTATCTTCCAGTAGCCCCGGCCATGGATTGGGGCCAAGATGGAAGTCGTGGCCTCGACCATCATATGGTCCGTGGGCCACTGGGCAGTTAAGAGAACCTTCTTAAAATTAATGGAGGGCGATGCTAAAATGTAATCTAAACGACTACAAGCACCGCAGCTGTTGTGCCAGGTAATACACGGATCGGTGGGGTTGCAATTCCTAAACCCGTCAGTGAGCTTAAAACTGCAAAAAAGTTTTAAAAATGTTTAATACTAGCATCGTCCTTGCCCTCAAGAAAAATATTGAAGTCTCCTTCTATTATTAAATGTCTATCACAGATCAAGTGTAGTACTGCAGTTTTTTTGCCAGGGGGTATAAGAGAGTTTTTCTACAGCATAGCAATGCCCACGTCTTTCCAGAACTCCACGAAGTCCTGCAGCACACAGGGGTTCTGCAGTCAGCTTCATTTTGAGCCCGGAGCACATTATGGTGTGGGCAGTTTGTTAGACTAATAAAGTGTATATCTATGCAGGATGACCTTAATCACATCTACAGATCTGTCTTCTGATCACTGCACGGAAAACCAGTGGTCTGTCTGGGTGTTGATGGTCCTCGAGTTATGATGTTCCTCAGAAACATCGCTCTATACTTGCGACTGTTGATGGAAGACACTGGGAACTTAAGCGTGTGTTTTCTACAGTAACCCTGTACTGCTACGATGTAGGTATTATAGAACCTCCTAAAATTACTCAAATACAGTATAGTTATACAGATATCCTTACTAGGAATAGTGGGAGATCAATATACAGACAGCAAAATGTTTCATACCTTTAGAGTAGGTATCAAAGGTGCTGCTTGCTGTGCTTTTCACACAAAGTGTGGATTTGTACAGTGCAATTTAATGGTACCCATATTTTTCAGTTCTAAGTATTGTAACAGCGCTGAGGGGAGTTATAACAGCATTGTGTAAATAGTTGGTATTGGTGTCCATGTATATACATAGTTGTATGCATTGTGAGGGGGTGTGGTGGTGCAGTGGGTTGGACCACAGTCCTGCTCTCCAGTGGGTCTGGGGTTTGAATCCCGCTTGGGGTGTCTTGCGACGGACTGGCGTCCCGTCCTGGGTGTGTCCCCTTCCCCCTCCGGCCTTACGCCCTGTGTTACTGGGTAGGCTCCGGTTCCCTGTGACCCCGTCTGGGACAAGCGGTTCTGAAAATGTGTGTGTGTATATGCATTGTGCTGATTGGTTGTCATTCTATTTATGTTCAGGTTGCGAGAGGGGAATTCTGGGGAGTTCCGGGGGTAGCCCCTTAACCATGGGGTGCAGCAAGAGGGCTGGGAGTGACCCAGGGAGATTCTCTACCATTTGTACTGTCTGAGGTGTCTTTGTTAAGACTGCTACCAAACAACATGTACGCGTTCAATAAAGAGCATGGTCCTTTTACTCTAACTCCTGAGGAGGTTTCTAGTAGCTCTGGTGGGGGGATGCTACAGTATCTTTAAAAGATAAATGCTCTATAGCAGCCATAACACAAAAAGCCAAACAAATCTGCATTATATTCACACACAGGTCTACAACCACTTGTCCCGAGCAGGGCACTGCGAACCAGAGCCTAACCCCGCAACACAGGGCGCAAGGCTGAGGGGGGAGGGGACACACACCCTGTATTGTAGTTATCACAGTGACACAGAGCACTTTAACAGTGGCATAAGACAAGCAAAACAAATGCATCAGAACAAAGAAACAAGACAGTTGACTAGACTATCATAATACATATAATGCTTTTATAGAGCTATATAAAAAAATTTTAAAAAAGACTACTGGCTCTGGAGGAAAGCAACAAGAACTCCCAACCAAAAACACAGGGAGAAATAAAAACCTCTGGGGATCCAAGGCCCAGTGGCTACTCACCCATCCTGGGCATTCTAGGTTAAATAAGACTAAGACAATTTATTAAGTAATAACATTGCTGGCCCCTTGATTTCCCAGTTCAGCAAGGTATGCACATCTCAGTTTTAATGCTTTATAGCATCAGGTCCCTAAAACAAAAGGTCATTTTTTTGTAGGGGAAACTGCCACTGTACTTAATTTCACTAGTTTTATTTTTTTTTTTCCATCAGCACTGTACAGCATGGGCCATCCTATGTCAGAGGATACAATATTCTTGTTACCCTCACAGCTAAGATACTTTAGTGTGGTAATTTTCCAGTGTAGTAAAGAGGGGGGGGAAAAAAAAAAAAAAAAAAAAAAAAAAAAAAAACACACACAACAAAACAAGGTTGACAGTTTATTGGAAAACATGGCATGGCTGCTGAATGAATATGGAATAAAAACACTGTAGATAAATGTAGAAAATTGATAGAACTTCACATTTTGTTCAGAAACAGAAACAAATTAAAGACCATTTAATGCTACACACACATATTGATAATGGCAGAGATTAAGTATAATCATTTTTATTTTGCATCAAAATACTTTGATGTGAACTTAACAAGAATGCTAAAGCAAGTTAAAGAACACATTCCAACATTTCTATAAAGCAGATGCATCCAAAATAACTTGAATACATCAGTCAATTTGCAATAGATTAAACACCTAAAAATTTAACAAAACAGTATCATTTAACTGTTGAATTAAAATATTCAAAACATCTGAAATCCAAACTGGAAATTTAAATTATAAAAAAAAAAAAAACCCCAACATAGCAGCAGATGCTCTGGCAGATTCCCCGATTACCTTCAAAGTGCTCAGTTTAAAACCCAATCTGACCAGATGACACAGCTTCCTTACCTGATTTAAGGTACTTTAAAAGGTGCAATAATCTACAGTCCCATCCTCATAAAGAATGAATACTATTGTACATGACTTCCCTTTGCCAATGTATCCACTGTAGGACAACACTCATGTGCTTCAGGAAATTACAATCTCTTCATTCTGAACAAGGGAAAGTAGGTCCATCTTAAATAACATCTCTAGTATGAAAAAGGAAAGAAAAAAAATCTGGAAGCGACCCAAAGATATCCAACCTCACCCAAAAGGACAGGCAGCAAAGGAACGCCTTGCACACCCTTCTCAGCGGGGATTTGCACATTACTCAAATTGTAAGGCTGACGCAGCGGTTCATCCTCTTGCCAACAATCCGTGATGCTCTGTTGCAGGACTGGACAGTGGAGCCAGTTAGAACCTTCACTGTCTGGAGCACCTTCTCCTCTGCAGCTGCTTTGGCCATCTGTGCCTTTTTCAGTTCCCTGTGAAACAAGGACAAAATTACTACACTGCCAAGAGTTCCACATTCACCACAGAATTTCTAATGGTTAGCAGGGTTCTACCTTCACATCCTGCCATGAAACAAGTTAAGGTGGGGAAAGAAAATACATACTTTTGCAGCAAAGCATTTTTGAACTTTTCTGCGCTGAGCTCCATGCGCAATTGGTCTGTGTTCATCTTGGAAGTAGTTAGTAGCACTGAATGTTTGATGAGAGCTGATGCAGATGGTCTGCATTCTGGATCTGGGTCAATCATCAGCTACAAGAAACAACAGTTTTAAGTTCTAATTGTAAGTAAACAATACTTTTCAGTCTTCAGAGACATCATCACAGATGCTTACCTTCAGCAAACTGAGAAATTCCTGAGACAGTTCTTGGGGTATGTGGGGCAACATGCCATGTCGGATTTCATGCCACTTTTCACCATTTGGAGGCAGTGGTTCCGACCCTGAAGCACTGATGACTGTCAATGCCAGGGCAAAGATATCCGCTTTTGTAAGATTACGATAGTCCTGAAAGAACATTAACAATTTAAGTCAAATCCTTCAATGCATGACTCACCTTTGCCTGGTAGAGGCAAATCTTACAATATTTAAAAAACACAAAAGTAAGTGAAATGGACAAGTTAATTAATGTCTAGAAGTTCAGGAGAATTTTGATAGAGAGTCAATCTGGTCTCATGTAGCTGAAGTTTTGTCTGATGTGTTAGAAGAAAAATCATTGTGTTTTCTTGCTGAATGATGGTATTGTTTTAGTGTTACTTTTGGAAAGCAGGGTTCCTAGCACCATTTATATGAGTTTAAAAAAAATTACAACTATAAATGGAGACCCGTCTGTCAGTCTGACTGGCTAACTTGAGGAATATTAGCCCTTTTAGAAGTCCTCACAAAGAATAATATGGATGGTAAAAACAATGACACCCTAGATATTATTTTCATAAGCTTTACTGCAATTAATAAGATCATGTTGTTCTTGGGGAGGGGGTGCAGTGGCGCAGTGGGTTGGACCGGGTCCTACTCTCCAGTGGGTCTGGGGTTCGAGTCCCGCTTGGGGTGCCTTGCAACGGACTGGCATCCCGTCCTGGGTGTGTGCCCCCCCCCCCGGCCTTACGCCCTGTGTTGCCGGGTAGGCTCCAGTTCCCCGTGACCCCGTATGGGACAAGCGGTTCTGAAAATGTGTGTGTGTGTGTTGTTCTTGGGGAATTTTCTGGACAATTTTGTATCTAGTTCTTGCATTTGATAAAAGTAAACCAATGTTAAAAAAAAAATATTTACCTCTTGGAGAATTTCATTTGCCAAGAATCTGCTGTCACCTTCTTCAACTTTAGGGTTATTCACTGTGGTCACATGACCCAGATCACCTCCAAGATAAGGATTTAATATTAAGAAAATACCAAACTGATGACTTTTTTCAAATATAAAATAGATATTACTGCAGACCTTCAACAATGGACAGTTTGAATCAGTTTTCCCCTAATTATTGGAAAACAGCATTTCTAATATCAAGGATTTTTTTTAAAGCTTACCTATTTTGTAAACATTTGTAGTCATTCCATCATTGTCATCATCATCAGTAAAGGCAATGGTTTTTTGTGATATGAAGATGTTGCCTAAAAAAAAAAAAAAAATGGAGATAAACGCTACTAACTCTGACAAATGTCTGAAAACAAGATACTGACAACACCACTGAATTTTGGCAACTCACTTGGCTTGATGTCCATATGAACCAGCGACATAGAGTGAATGTACTTCAGGCCATGAGCTACCTGCAGAAGTAGGTCCTTTAGTTCCAATTCTGACAGAAAACACATGGTTTTGAAATTCTCCTTGATCACATCTGAGAGGGTTCCACCACTGCAGAATTCATTCTGTATCAGCATGTGGTCATCTTCTGCCCATGCAGAATAGTACCTGACCACATGGGGATGCTGGCCCAGGACAGCATGAGCATACACTTCTCGAAGTGCATTCTGCCTGCAGAGGGTAAACAAAAAAATTGCTTAATCTATTCATTAACATAGGTTTTTAAAAAAAAAAAAAAAAAAAAAAAAAATACTTGCAATGGAAATGCTCTTACTCATCTACAGAGCCAGCCAGAGGCTTCTTGGAGCGTTTGATGGCGTAAATGCAGCCATCCAGTCTTTTCACACACTTGAACACAGAACCGAATTCCCCACAGCCAATTTTCTCCAGCTCATGAAACTCAGCAGCATACCTGGACATCATGTTGCTTTCAACCACAGTGATCCTCTGAAAGAAAAGCATTGAACTTTAGTCTCAAATAAGAGTACAATAATAAAAAACAAGACAGAAAAGCAACTTCATCTACCTTGGAAGGAGGATGAATTTCTTCCAATTCACCATCACTTGCCTCCAAATCATCTCCATAGGAGCTGCAAATGGCAAAGTTTTTCCATTAGATCTGTGAGACATCCAATACTATAAACGGACAACCAGAGTCAAATGATTAACAATGTCTTATAGTGTACTCCCAACTTTTATCATGCGTAAGTCAGCCAATAAAGACACTACACAACAATCAGGCATTATCTGCCCATTACTGATATGAATTCTGTGGGTCTGACTATTAAACTTACATTTTGTTGTTTAGGTAATGTATTTAGCCTTCAGTTTGTACTTATAGTGTTAGTTCATCTGTGTTTTTTTTTTTTTTTAAAAAAGTCTATGTACAAAAATGTACAATCTCTGGTTTGAATATCCTCCAGAATAAAGACTAAATATAGGTTTGATTACAAGAGATTTTAGAATACAGGAACAAGCTATTCCTGAATAAATGTAAATGTGAATTTACTTGGATACCAAGGAGTCAAGATCTGCTACATTGCTAACTAGAGTAATGTCCAGAATTATACTGCATTTAGTTTGGCTTTATTAATCTTCGCTATTGAGCATTCCAGGGAACGCATGGATATGTTATTGTAACAATGAAAGCTTAAGCACATCACTCACGACTACAACAGGTTACTGGCAAAGAATGTTTAATTTACAGGTTAGTGTGCTTAACCACATAGCTGCACCCATCCCAGGTCATTGCCAGTTCATTAACATCACAGTTTTTTTTTTTTTTTTTTTTTTTTAAAAAAAGGGCACTTACTCATTCCAGTGTGAGCGCTTTCTATTACTCCTTTGCAGCGCTGCTGACTGCACAAGCAGCGAGTCTGGGGTGAAAGGATTTATGTTGATAAGGGGTGTCTGGCTCCCGCTGCAACTGGTGGTAGACCTCCTGGTAGATGGTGCGCTCTTAAACAGGGCAACTCTACGGCTGGAAAAGCCCGAACCTACTCTCCTGGCTTTAGACAGCAAACTCTACCAAAATTGACAAAAGAAGTGGGGAGGGGGTCAGGGACCTTTCTTAATCTTGCTTCCACATAGCTGCTTCATAATACAGTTACATTCAGCTTGGCATTGAATGAATTTTGGTGCACCTGCAGCTGAATGTGACCTAAAATATTCTATCTATATGTATTCCTACTGTTTAATCATCTTTCCCCACAGTGCCACCCAGTGTTCCAAATCTGGGAAACATCACGACTCAGACATTGAGTTTGTTTTTTGCCTTGTTGCGTTGGTACTTAGTATTTATGACATGTCCGGATTAAGTTTTCTGTCTCTGGCTGCTTCTTTTATCTTGTAGTGTGACTTGTAAGTAAGTTTAGGTTTGTATGAAGTGCTTCGAAAATGAAAATCAACAGTCCTGGATTGTGTTGCTGCTGCCCAAGACGCAATGTTTTTTCGTTATAAAAAAGTCTGTTGGCAACAGCAAAATTCTGAAATTCGTAGAAGTTTTCAGTACATTAATATTCATAACGCTGACGCTTTAAATTATTTAAAGCGACTCAGGTTATTCTACTTACAATTGTATTATTTACCCACTTACACTACAGCCGGTGGCGTACTTTTACTGGAGCAATTATAAGTACCTTGCTTGCTCAAGTACTAGTCTACACTACAGCTGCTGGCGCTAGTGATGTGGTCAAATATAAGCTTGACGTAGCTTTCATTTACAACTAGGTGAAGCAGCAGCAGGGGCTCAGCAGCGCGTCCCCCCGTTCTACCTTCGGGGTATGCGGGGTGTCGAAGAGCCGCAGATTCCTCAGCGTTTTATGGGGCGGCGTATCGGGGCAGTCGGGGATGGGCGAGCTGGAGCCTTCTCGGTCCTCTCGGACGAACGCCGGGCGCTCCGGGGAGGAGAACCCGAACCCGTCCCTTTCATAATACTCCTCGTCCCAGGAGGGCAAGTCGTCATCATGGTCGGCTCTCGCGCCGCCGGTCTCAGTGAAGGACAAGGACGAGGAACTGTGACTCTGACTGCCCGCCGCATCGGCATCCCCGCCCGACCCCCGCGGCGGCGAGGCCATTTCGGCGAAGCCGGACTCGGCTCCGGCGCTGTTGTTGCCCTCATCTTCCCGCTCCTCTTCCCCATCGCTCGGAGTCGGAGAGAAGAACAACTTTTGTCGGACGGGGTCCATCTCGGGAGTGGAAAAGCCGAGGCTCATAGTCCTAGATGATGATGATGATGATGATCCAGACCAGCGGACGTGTTGAGGTAAATGAAAATAAACGGCTTCACTTCACACGGCTGAATGGTGACAGCCTTAGCCTAGGACATTACTGTCTGTTCAGCGTTGATATGACAGACAGTCTCCTACTCGTCTCAACTGAGTATCTTCCAAAAAAATCTGTCAGTTTAGTCAGAAAACGTCCGTTAAAAAACGAACTCCTTGCCCCTAACTTAAGTTACGCCTTGGCGAAAAGAAATGACTTCCCTTCAAAGTCGGCAAAAACGTCCAAAGAACAGTTTGAACTTCGGATAATGTGTCCTAACTGGAAAAATAGATTAATCAAAACTGTACTTCAGCGAATCCCTCACCCTGCGTCTCCGTATTCAACACGTAACGATGCCCATCCGACTATTTCAACCACTCACTCCCAACTGAACTTTCTTCGAACCTTCCCGCGACCGTTGGTCATGTGACGTAGCACTCAGCCAATAGGCGCAAACCAACTGGGTTTCAAACGGAAGCAGCGCAGGGGTCTTGACACTTGACGCAACTTTGGCGCGAACGGTTACCTTTGATCGTTCACAGCTCCAGGAGGGGTATCGTCACACGACGTCGTTAAAAAAAGTTAAAAGATGCATCCAACGTCTCGCTTTAGGTGTGCTGGCATAGAACTACATGTGTGGTGTTTCAATCTTCATTTACTCTACGTTTCTGAAAAAAGCACTGTGCATGGGTGACATCATAATCACTTTACACAAAGAAAACGGTTTGACTCATTAGTACATAAATAGCATGATTAAGACCTTACTGTTAGGCACGTTTTATACATGTCCATACATATTGCCAAAATATTTCAACTACACCTCCAAATTTGGCTTTTCACCATGACACTGCCCTAACAGTTTCACAAATGTGATGAGATTTCGGAGTAGCGTCTTACAAAAGCTGCAATAGAATGACTCAACCATCAGTGGTTTACATGAAAAAATGTGTGTAACAGCATGTGTAACAAAAATAAGCAACTCTAAACCTTGATTCATAAAAGTCCCTTAGCTTTGGGATAATGTAGCAGTTAGGAGCTGGATTGAACACACCTTTGTTATCTGAGTTGTGCATTGCTGATCAACAGATTCAGCAGTTAATAGGGAACTGCATTTTATCCTGCAACACCTTGACAGACCAGGAACTTATGGAAGGGTCCTATTCGTGGACTTAAGCTCGGAGTTTAAGACCATCATCCCAGACCTCCTTCAGACAAAACTTATGCAGTTTTCTGTGCCCACCCCCATGTGTCAATGGATCACCAACTTCCTGACAGACAGACAGCAACTGGTGAGGCTGGGAAATTCACTTCCAGCACCTGCACAATCAGCACTGGTGCTTCCCAGGGATGTGTGCTCTCCCCACTACTCTTCTCCCTGTACATAAATGACTGCACCTCCAAGGACCCCTCTGTGAAGCTCCTGAAGTTTGCAGATGACACCACAGTTATCGACCTCATCCAGGACGGTGACAAGTCTGCATACAGGAGGGAGGTTGAACAGCTGTCTGGCCGGTGCAGTCAAAACAACCTGGAGCTGAACATGCTCAAAACAGTGGAGATGATTGGGGACTTCAGGAGGAACTCCCCAGCGCTTCCCCCCCCTTCACAACAGCACCATGTCAGCCATGGAGTCCTTCAGGTTCCTGAGTCCTGCAATCTCCCAGGACCTGAAGTGGGACACCTATATTGACTCCATCATGAAAAAGGCCCAACAGCGGATGTACTTCCTTTGCCAACTGAAGAAGTCAACCTGCCGATCCAGTTCTACTCAGCTGTCATTGAGTCTGTTCTGTGCACTGCCATAACTGCCTGGTTTGGCTCGGTTACCAAATCGGACAGAATTAGCCTGCAAAGGACGGTCAAGACGGCTGAGAGGATCATTGGTGCACTCCTGCCTACCCTTCAGGTCTTGTAGAAGACCAGAACAAGGAAGCAGGTGGGCAAAATCATCACTGATCCCACACACCCCAGGCACAAACTCATCACACTTCGCCCCCCTGGCAGCTGTTACAGAGCATTGTCCGCCAGAACAACAAGACACAAGAACAGTTTTTTTTTTTTTTTTCTCTCTTCCCCTCAGACCATCACCCTCATGAACAGTCAACACTTCCCTTTAGGCTTCCTATCAGTACAATATATCCTATCACTTTTGTAATTTACTTTGTATTTATTCTTTTTTACTCTGTAAATATGCTATTTATTTATTTATTTATTTATTTATTGTGTCAGCTGTCTGTTTTGTCTATTGTCTGAAAGCACCAAAGCAAATTCCTTGTGATCATCAGCACACTTGGCAGATAAAACTCCACTCTGATTCATGTGTATATAGTAAATAAATTAACAGTAATGTTACACATTAATGGAAAAAATATTCAAATAAATTTCATTTATGATTGACTATTCAAATCAACATTTTAAAATAAATGTAGTATTTTTATCCATCTTAAAGAGTGACCTATATTTCACTGCCTCAAGCAGAGTCATCGCCCCTCCCTAGACAAAAATGCATTTAAACTGACGTCTTTCTATGACATCACCTGGAAGTGCTTTGAAGGAAGTTTTCTTCTAGGGTTCGATTGGTTATAGCTCAATTTGTATCAACAAAGAACTCTGCAACCCCCTAAGAACCCAGTTATTACATAAATCAATATTCCTTGGAATCACTCAGTTTTTTGAGTTTTATGGGGATTCCAACTGTGGTGATCTTGAAAAAGGAAACAAAAACAATTTTTGGAATATTGAATGTCTCCTTTCATTAAATGTCAGTTTGTGAAGCTGCAATGATGAATCAGAGATTGTACTGATTTAATGTTAAGCACCAAATCCATATCACTTTTTATTTGAATACCATCAAAAGCAAAATATATGAATTTTAAGCATATTCTGTAAATATGTATTTAATAAGGTTATCACCTAGGTGAAAAATGATCAAATTCTGATATAACGTTCATCATTACATCCAAAAATAAATCCCTCAAAATTCTCATTCTTCTTTGGGTTTAGTGAACATTGGGATCAGTTTGCACCACTGGACCTCACACACATTCCCAGAATTTTTACATTAAAAGAATACACAATTAGATAAACCATCCAAGGAGAATTCATTTCAGTTTGAGGTGTTTTAATGGTAATGACTGTAAGCAAAGCAAACTGTGAGAATCCTGTTATCTTCTGTTTTGCAATGTCATTTTCCCAAACTACTTCTGCCAGAACAGTCCATGCTGTTGTGCTAGAGGACATGTGTTAATCGTCCAGACCGGGAGTCTCTCCTTGCTGTATTCTTGATGCTATTCTAATTGCTTCTTCTAAGGAAGGCTGCTCACTGAGCTGCAGAGAGAAAAAAATGGTGTTCAAATTTGTGAGGAAAAAATGCACACAAGAGCTACATCCATGCAATATCAATAAGTGCTTGCCCAATGCCAGGTCATAGTGGTCCAGAGCCTATCCTGAAGGCATAGGGAATGAGGCAACGTAAACCCTTGATGTGATGCAACAGTAAAAGTGTAGAAGCAAAGCACCAACAATATAGACAGAGAAATGTATATACATTAGACCAAAAATTATTTCAATGTGAACACAAATGCATGCTCCATGGTTTAGATGAACCAGGTCAACCCTCACCCCTCCTCCACCCCTTCTTAGACACACAAATCCCTACAAAGTAAACTACACTTTGGTGTGATTTGGCTTCAGTTCACAGTAACAGGCTAAATGTAAAATTTGAGGTAGAGTCTCCTGGGATGATTAGAGTGTTCACTTTGGTTTATGCCGTTATTTTATTTTATTTTATTACAATTAATGAAGCAAAATTGATAAAACAGAAGTAAATACATTCATATTTTGTGTCAGTAATACAGTTATTTGAAACAAAATAATTTACATTACACTACATGTACATAATCATCCTTGGTTAAAGCAGTTAAAATTTCTTTAACTTTTTCATCACACAAAATGTGTAATGTATTAATTTGTGTTTGGAGATGCAGCTATACAATAAAACATTAAGCTACAACACACATTTGTAAGAAACCTGACCCACTTCATTTTTGAAAATATACAGATTGTCCATCACACACTTTTTCCGTTAAAATAAAAAGGCTATACATTAAAACATATTAAGTATTGAACTGTCACCAGTATACTGTCTTCTTTGTGAATGGTTTCTAGAACATTGCGGGCAATACTTACAATGATTAAATGATGTTTCATTATTCCCAAAGACCTGACCTAGACTTCATAAAACCACTCCCTAGATTTCAGTAGTTTCAAAAAGGCTGGGTTAAAGAAGCTGACAAAACTCATAATGGCTCATTACTCCTTGTCATGACACACAGCTCAGAACTGTTTTCAAGGTGTCATTCAGTTGACCAACTAGCCAAGTCATTAGGGGCACAGCTGGGAATTCTGAGTCCCCTGAAAGATTATTCCCGAGAATAATTAGCAGCCAAGTACTAAAAAAGTCCTGCACTAAAAAAACCCATATTGTTTTTTTTTTTGTTGCAGTGGCCAGTGGTGGCGTACCTGAACTGCAATCTGTGTGCCGTTGGAAGTGGCCAGTAGGGTGACAGGGTGAGGACTGGCAGTTACTAGTTGGTGTTCCTGATTCAGCTCTGCCTGTGTTGTCTGGAATGTGGCCAGATCTGGAGTCACAATGGCAACCTGCAGGAGACATACAAAAATAAATGAACTATTAGGTCTGAATTTATCACTTCAGCCACTGTCCAAAACATAACAATTCTTTACCTCATGGTATTGCAGCAGAATGATGTCGATTTATTTCAACATTTATTCATCCAAGAGTCAACAATGGTGTCAAAAATTCTTCTGAATAAGCGATATCATTGCAAAAATACCTGGCCTTCTGTGCCGTCTGCTGTTACCATGGTAACAGAGTGTGCTCCCCCTGACGAGAGCATTGCTTCATGGGCAGGGACTGTAATGGTGGTGCCATCTTGTGTCACCATGGTAATCGTGTCAGCCATTGCCTGCATATCACCGTGAGAGATACTGACCTGATAAAACAGGAAACATCATCATAAACTTTAAGCAACACATGAGTAATTAGACCCTATTCTTCACTTCTTACTGTGTCCTTCCAGAAGCATGCAATCTATGATAATATGTAAGAACACCTGCACTGGACTCAACTGATAAAAAGAAAAAAGTATACAATATAATACACCCCTTGTATAACAAATTAGTATATAATGAGTATAAGTTAAAAACACCATGTTGATCATATACACACACACACACACATTTTCAGAACCGCTTGTCCCATACGGGGTCACGGGGAACCGGAGCCAACCCGGCAACACAGGGCGTAAGGCCGGAGGGGGAAGGGGACACGCTCAGGACGGGACACCAGTCCGTCGCAAGGCACCCCAAGCAGGACTCGAACCCCAGACCCACCAGAGAGCAGGACTGCAGTCCAACCCACTGCGCCACCGCACCCCCTGTTGATCATATAAACTGCTCTAAAATGTCAAGTACAGAAACGTTGTTTAAGTCTTATTCTTAAGCACAATTTAAAACTATTTTTAGAAACCTGTTGTGTTCCATCCTGTGTAATAAGGGCAACTTGCTGTTGACCTATGACCTCAGGGGTTCCTGCCGATACTAGTTCTGATCCAGAGTCCTCTTCTTCCACTCCTGGAACATAGGTGACCCCAGACTCATCGATGGCTTCTGAGTCAAGCAAACAAAATAGTAAGTTGTAACATATTACAGCTCTGACTGCTGAGTCCCAGTTGCCTTCTCTCCAGAAATGACAAACAGTAATATCAAGACAAATATAATGCAATGGATAACTGGCTGAGTCACACCTCAAGCAAAACACTGCTTAAAAGAGTCTGTAAAACTGTTACAGCAATTTTTGATTCATGACTTAGTGACCCACCTATAAATCTACTACTTTAATGATTAATTTGAAACTCCATTAAATGTAGCAGTGACATAACGTGTCATGACAAAGACTGCTACAATGCATTTTCATGTACAGCTATATTCGCTAGTAGATACAGGTCTCTATCAATTTAACAAGAATTAAAAAAAAAAAACACCAATCATGGATAAAAGTATTATTTGCAATAATCTTTTTAAATGTTTATTTTTAATGTGAAATTCATGCAGAAAAGTTGAAAATCTGGAACTGTTTAACTGCCATCAGTGATGCATCAGGAATGAGCTGTATATGTGAGGGTCACGGTATCCATGAGAACAAGATGTAGAGCCTGACCTCCAGGGGGCTCGAAATAAGCCTCCTGCTCTTCCTCAATAGGCTCTGTGTCGTTGTGTGCCGTGCGCTTGTGCATGGCCAGCGTGGAGATCTGCTTGTAGGTCTTCCCACAGTGATTGCAGTTGTATGGCTTGCAGGGTGTATGGACCACGTGGTGCTTATAGAGGCTGGAGTACTCAGTGAAACGCTTGTCGCAGCCTGGCACTGTGCACACATAGGGCTTTTCTCCTGGGGATGAGGGCAGACGCAGTTCATTTTCCCTGACTGAGTGTCTTGATGCCACACATAACTCAGCACAAGGTCGGAGCACAGCAAAGACTTCCAGCTTTCAACATCACTGAACCAAACTCCCAATTATATGCAAGATAGCAGGGTTTTGCCCATGGAATATCTTCATTTATTAATTCACTTAGCAAAGGCTTCTCTCCAAAGTGATTTACAAAGCTAGGTTTGTACACTACACTTCTTACAATTGTTTACCCATTTTTACAGCTAGGTAATTTTTAGTGGGGCAATTCAGGATAAGTACATTGATCAAGACTACTTCAGCAGGAGGTGGTAACTGAACATGGGTATTTTGACTGCAAGGCAATGGCTCCAAACACAATGGCATCAACAAAGAGTTTTCTATTTATATTATAGACTGAATGCCAGAATTATGTTCACTATAGGAGTGCCAACTTTAAGTCAAAGAGAAGAAGCTTCATGTTCCTGTCTGGACTTGATTGGAAAATTATTAAAAGTACAGAATCACTCCTACACTTGTGTACAGGTACAATGTCTGAAAAAAGTAAAAACTGTGCTTTAACGGTTTGGGAGTAAGATGGTCACAACATGCCTTTACTTATGAGAGGCCTTTTCCTAAAGAACCAGTAGCAGATAAGCAGATACATGCCTGTGTGGATTCTCATGTGATTCTTGTAGTTGGTAGCACTAGCGAAGGCACGGCCACAGCCCGGCTCGGAGCAATAGTAGGGTCGTTCTCCTGTGTGCGTCCGGATATGCACCTTGCGGATGTTGGAGGTGGTGAAGGAGCGCCCACAGCCTTCAAATGGACACTTGAAGGGTCGCTCTCCTGCAGAATCAGCAGAAATAGAGCTTAGCGAGATGTGAGCAGACTCCCTGGATAATGCAAAAAGCTTGAAGAATTGTTGTTCTATTTGATAAAGTACTCAGGCGAAAGGATAGAAACCTGTGTGGGTCCGGATGTGTTTCTGTAGATCCCCTGATGTTTTGAATGATTTACGACAGTTCATCTCCTGACAGCGATATGGTTTCTCTCCGGTGTGTGTCCGAATGTGACTCTTCAGCCCGTAACCTTTGACGGAAAGCAAAGCCTGTATTAGAAATCTCCAGCACAAAGGCAAAGTATTATTACACAAAAGCTTGGAGAAAGCCAGTCAAGAAAAACTGGTCACCTGTTGCAAACTTCTTCCCACAGCCAAGATGATCACACAAATACGGTCGGTCACCTGTGTGCGATCTTTCATGTACCTTAAAAGAAAAAACACATTTTAAAAAGTGAAGGTATTAAACTAAAACTGAATAAACTACATTGTCTCTATGTTTTACAAACATTAAAGTTGTGTATTTCAGAAGACAGAAGACATTTTTCATTACATTTACTTCACTACTTCATTTTTAAAAATATTGGATTTTCTTGTCTAAATACAACATGCATTTCTGCACCTAACCATTAGTTGGCAGTAAAATGCATCCAAACAGAAGTGTGGGAACACACTAATACAGCTCCACATTGCTTACAGCTGGTGTCTGGAGTTCCTGAGTGTTGGTGTTCGATAACAAGATGATGACTGTTGCACATGTTTATGGGATAAATTAGTCAAATATCGGCAACAGGAGTTTCCAAAGACTATGTATTTTTTATTTTTAAATCACTTTAAATACTTTAAAGTTACTACAACAAAAAATGTCTGAGGATACTTTTTATGATACCTTTAGCTGGGGTTTTTACAAAACCTAACCAGCAAATAAATTGAGAAATGTCTGTATTATCATGGTCTTCACTGTGACTTAGTGGTAAAAACTGACATTGGATTTACAAAGAAGAGTTTGTAAATTACAAACATTTGAGTTACAAACAGACCAATCCCAACTGTGTGTGACATGAGGAGCCAATGTAGCAGTAGTAACTGTAGTCACAAAAAAAAGGTCAAATAAATTTGAAGTAAAAATTTCTATACCTGAGCGATAACAGGCAGAGACTGATGCTGTGAGAAAATGAGTACAGCTAGAGCAACATAAACAATCTAGTGTGAGCCCTGCCTTTAGATGATGAGCTGTGGTGTACAGCTTCCCGCAGCCATCGTAGTCACAGCGGAATGACTTCTCTCCAGTCTGCTGGGCCTTGGCTGCATTCCGACTGCCACCTTGGCCCTGACTTTGGAGCACGATCTAGATCAGAGGGAGTAAGGGGCTTCAAATGGGATGGTGGAACAAACTGCAGCATCATTTCCTACGTCAGCTTTTCTTCATTCCTGTGTCGTTCTGGCAAAGCTCCAGGATACCTGCATTTGGACGCTGCCATCTGGTTCGCTGCTGGAAACTAACCCTGTGCTAGAAATGCACTCAGCGCTCTCGACCTGAGGAAGATACCAACCAAAAAGTTCATCCATTAGTTCAGATGCTCATAAAACAAGAAGCATTTACATGTCCACATCAGACCATGTTTCAGCTGTTTCACTTGTCACAGATATTTTTCAGAGCAAGGGAATGGTTTGGGACTTTCCTTTATGTAATTAAGATTATCAAATTTCAATTAGCAAAATATGAATAAGAAAAAATCTAACAGGACAGTAGCGCAGAGTACAGCTGCCTCGCAGCTGGGATGTATATTTGGACTTGTGTTCGAATGTGGCTCAGTATGTGTGAAGTTTGTATATTCCTCCCATGTTTGCACAGATTTGTTCAAAGTTCTCTGGTTTTCTCCCAGAGTCAAAAGACACGTGTTTCAGGAGAACTGACCTGTGTGTCAATGAGTATGTAACATTTCTCTGCTGTACAGATTAAGTGGAAGATTGCAGGCAGTTCAGTGTAATATATCTAGCACTGTAAGTCACCTTCAAAGTTAAATACTACATAACCACTGTCGCTTTTGAGAAAAGCACCTAATAAATAAGTTAACTTTAAAATGTGGATTTAATGAAAGCATATTTTGTTTCTTGACTTTCTGGTTCTAAAAATTCTGGATGGACACTGCATATCAGTTCTGTATTAGGCAGCAGGATGAAGTGGCTCACTTTGGTGGTGTACTGCTCCAGCACACTGATGGTCTCTGGGTCAATGGCACTGTCTGCATGCAGGTCTGACACAGTACCATCTGCCTGGATGGCCAGAATCGTGTTGGACTGCGGCATCTGTACTGTGTGCTGAATGTATGCCGTGGTGCCATCTTCCAGCTGCACCGCCTGCAGGGCACTCTGGTCGTACACCTCTGAGAAAACACGACGTGGGAAACCAAGAAGATATTAGTAAAAACCAGCTGTCGCCTGGTGCTTACTGATGTCAGGTTTAGTGACTGAAACAACAAAATTACACTTTACCTGACAGTTCAGTTTTCAGATAAATCATCACAAACAAGCGTTCTACTTGAAGATGAGAACATACCTTTGGGTGTGTGGTGAATGTAAGCAGTTGTTCCGTCCTCCAGCTGAACAGCCTGACCGTCCTCAAGTCTGAGACTATCCTCTCCTACAGGATCACACAATGGTAAAACCATGTACTAATTCACTTCCTCTTTAGAAAGAGTCTGATGAGGAGTGATGTGGGAAGCAAATAAGAGAACTAGCTGGACAAGACAGCGTGAAAGGTTCTTTAAGACCTGTCCGGAATTTAGAAATTTTGAAACAAAAACCAATCTACAGAAACAGAAAATCTTTAGAAGTAAACCTTTCTTTTCACTATATTTATAATACAGTGATTTCAGATTAAGAAGAACAGAAGAATAAAAATATCATTCATTCACTCATCCTTCCATCTACTATTATTAACCACTTGTTATATCTATTCTGGATGCATAGCACACAAGGCAGGGTAAACCCTGGACAGGACCCCAGTCCATCAGAAGACAATCGCTCACAAAAAAAAGAGGAAAATTAGAGTCAGCAGTTCACACCAAAGAATATACCTGTCTTTGGCATTGATACATGCTGGACATAGGCGGCAGATCCATCCTCCAGCTGGATTACCTGCCCATCCATCAACTTCCCATCTGAAATTGAAACTGTAGTTTTCAATTAGAGCAAGTTCACCCCGATGGTTAGCAGTCTCCCTATCATTTCCTCCCTTGCGCTTTACACTGTTATCATTGCCATAACATGGATTTTTGCTAATTTCCTTAATCACGACCTCAGTGCCCAATGTTGAGTGTTTTAGAAGTAAAATTGCATTGGCCTGAGCTGTTGTGATTTTTTCATGACTCGCATCAGCTGTTGATTTTTAAGTTGGTGGCCATGGTAAATATGGAACTCACCTTTAGGGCTGTGTTGAATATATGCTGTAGACCCATCTACAAGAGTCACAGCCTGCAGACTTACAGTGTCCATGCTCTCAATCTGATCACCATCTAGAGGACCAATGACAGACAAAACTCTTCAGCATAGAGCGCTCCTGGATTTATAACTGACAGCTACCATTATACATACTGCATGTACACTCAATCAAAAGGTTGGTGTTTCTTTAGCCATCAGAGAGCCCACCTGCTACAGCGACGGCTTCTGCCAGACAGAGTGTAACGTGCTGGGCCTCCCCCCCTCCGGCCTGGAACTCTGCCATGCCCTGTGAGTCACGGTTTATCTGAGCCAGCAGCATGGTTGCCCTGCATATAAACACACACCGCTCAATCTTACTGCAGTCGGCAGGACCGATTAAGGACAGCGAAGAAGCAGAAGTACCATGATAGCTTTCGGCAAAGTCCATCAGAGGAGCAACATACGTTGACTCTGAATTCACACATGAATACATATCATAGTGACACACCTGGGACACGAATCTCAAGAGTTCTCAGTTGAAACCACTGAGCTGTAGAAAAAGATTGTGGAAACTTGTGTCACATCCAAAGGAACCACGGAATCCACAGCACAATTTAATAACATGTTATAATAATAAGTCCTCCTCAGCAGCTATAGAAGAGTTTAACTGGGGAATAATTATACATGTAGTTTCTCTGTTTTGTGCAATAACTACTTTAATGAGTTATGGATGATGTATGATTTCCAGGAATGTGCTTTAAGACCAAAGAAAAATTGAAAAAATTAAGTAAATGGTTAGGAAAATGTTTCTTCAAAGTTACGTGTACATTTATTCATTTACTGCATGGTTTTCTCCAAAACGACATACATGATGATGAATATATTTAAGTTCATTTTAGAGCCATTGTTTATTACATTTATTTTCTTCAAAATGCAGATAAATGTATACCCTTTTCCAAATTAATATTTTTATGACAAATTTGAATTTAAAACATCAGGTTAAGCTGCAAAACGAGTGTTATACGTAACATTCTGAAGAGACTTCACCCTTCCGAGTTAACAGTTTTAAACAAGTAAAACGTAGCCAAAATGAACTATTCTTAAAGGCCCTTTAAGTACTGTTAAAACAGGATAAAAATGTATGTTTGCTTCCATCTAGCTCCATCACAGATGGCATACTTGTGCATGGAATACATCAGTTTTAGGTTTTAATTCAACAGCAATTACATAAAGCAACTACAGCAAGCTATTTCGGTAACAGAGGTATATGGAAGAAAAAAAACCGCCAAGATCAGACTGTGCAATTACAATACAGTCTATATGTCAAGATTTTTCATAAAAATCTTGTCACAAAATCCCACGGTACGGTATTGGTATGCATTTATAAATAAAATTCATATAGTTAGGTTTTATCATGTTTTACTGTACATTATATTTAACTAACTAATAAAAATGCATGGCTTGATTATCAACTACTTTCTTTGCATAAAATCTAGTAAAATTCACAGAACGCTGTAACATTACACATGTAGAAATATATAATATATGTGAGGTCATGTGAAAAATGTCAATGAAATGTAACAAAACAAGTGTTAGGCACCGGGTTCAAGTTAAACACAGAATCTTGCCTCAGAAACTGGACATTTCACCACTTCCCTGTGCTGTACAGTGTACTTCATTTTAAACAGGTTTAATCATCATGTGGGGGAAAAGAAACACTACTTCCACACAAATCATTTTAAACGTCTAAAAAACGTTTAAAATCCAATCGTTACACACAATTTTTCGTAAACCTGCTGCGGAAGATACATTTGCCCATAGACTAGTGTAGCCTCGTGAATTCTGTTCATAATATTTAAATTAAAGCTACGTACTAATACAGCACGGATACTTGTGCTAAGCAAAAATGTACGTGTTTTAACAACACACAGGTAACAGGTTTGTTCAAAATTTACCGTTTTATTTTTACACTCACTGGTCTTAAACCAGCTATTATATACGTATACATAAATAAAAAATATATGAAAGGGATCATTAAGTCGCGCCAAAACAAAATGAAGAAAACTGCGAGAGGCCGGCTGACGAACCAAGTACAGCGGCTACCGGCGGGCGGCTAACGGGAGGCTAACAGCCGCTTAGCTCGCCGCACTCACGCGCCTCGGCTCCAGCTAACTGGATTCATCGGGCAAAACACCTCCCAGAAATTTGAATCAACTTCCACATGCACCAGTTCTGTCTTACCAGTGCGTTTACATAGTTACAACTAAAATTTGCATATCTTCCTTTTTAACCTTGCTTGACTTGTCTAACTAGAACGACGACTTTTTTGTGAGGAGCCGCACAAGCACGAAAATGTTACAAAGGAGCAAAGGTGGCGAGCACGGCAGCAAGAAGAACAAGAGCGCGCAATCCATTAATTAATAATAAAACACTGCAGAGTTTCATTGTTTTTATTGCGTTTTAATAGAATGCACGGCCATCGAGTTTCCCTGACTCTGGCTCCTACTGCCTCTTATCCCTTCGGAGATGGCTGTTTGAAATAAAGGTACACTGGGTACAAACACATTTATATACTAACCTAAATTTTCCAACAATTCCTTCGTCC
The DNA here is from genome assembly GCF_900964775.1 of Scleropages formosus. Lineage (NCBI taxonomy): Eukaryota > Metazoa > Chordata > Actinopteri > Osteoglossiformes > Osteoglossidae > Scleropages > Scleropages formosus. Next base: position 8,480,469 of record NC_041807.1, read on the forward strand.
GACCACCATGCATCAGGGCAGGAAACCGTCTCCGCGTTGGTGGCGCCCTGAAACATGTATGGGAACAGAAGTCGGCGGTGACATAGGCTGACCCCAAGTCACGACAATGATTCCGATTGGTCTAGAAATCACAACAGAACTCTTAACGCGGTCACTATTCGCCAGCTTAGCCTTCAGTCGCGCGTGCAACGCGACCCGTCCGCGAACTTGCTTATTGTCATACAGATTGAAGGGCGACGTTTGGTAGCCATTGTGGAGTACAGTTTGACTTGACGTTTGAAAAGTGTGGTAAAGCGTGACGAATTAATCGTGAATTTATTATTTTACACACTTTCTGTCTTGTGGTACATAGAGGCTTATTACCGCTACTTCCGAGTTTATGTTCAGGGGTGGTGGCTCTCGCAGTGCTGTTAAAAACAGCAGCGCGCCCATGTTTGCGAGAAGCGGCAAACGGCCATTTTGCGAGGAGGAGGCGCGCGCGGCGAGAGCGGGGTGATGTGGGCAATGCAGTGAAAGCTCCACGGTGGGTCCCTCGAAGCAGGAAGCGCTAGCGCGGAGCTCCTGGCTCCGGTAGCAAGAGCCTCAGAACTCGGGCTGACGAAGCTGAACGCTTGGGCGTTTCCTCCATGTACCAGTCCGGTTGTGACAGACATATTCAGCGTTTGTTTAAGTTTAGCTACGGACATTACGTATTCTGTTCGTAGAATTCCCCTTGTTCGCATGTAGACGACGTCTTAATTTTAAATGTGAAAACATTGGCAGGTGATAGGTGTATAGCTATCGCCTTATCCAGCTCCTGCTGCAGTAGCCGTTAACTGGCATTTTACCCTGCATCGATACAGCAAACATTGATTTACCAGCTTCTTAGTGGGTAAATCATTTAATTTCAGACGCTTTTCTCCAAAGCGACTTCCAGTGAATTATGTAGGTAGTGTCAGCCCACACACCTATGCATCAAGGTCATTTACACTGCTAGATACACTGCTTAATGGGTCACTCATCCGTGCATCAGTGGAACATAGTCACTCACTACAGCACCGATGAACCTGACCAGCATGTCTTTGGACTGCCAGAGGAAACCCACGCGGACAGGGAGAACATGCAAAGTCCACGCGGGTTGAACCCCTCTATTCACAGCTACTCGCTGTGCTACCCATTTTCAGTGGTTTCGGAGAAAATCAGCAAAACACCTGCGTGATGTGGTTGGTGTTAATTTCCATTACATACATTTCTCCACCTTATACAATTTTTGTGACATGTGATCATGTTACAGTTCTTACATAAAACACAGTAGGTGGTAACTTTACAGTATTCCCTCTAGAGTTGATGGGTTGGTGTGGGTCTCCGCAGTGTGATTCTTATGTGGAAAGTAAATGAAGGTTAACAGTTGCAACCACACAATTTTCAGAACTGATTTGTAACAGAACACAACTCTTTTAGATATCATTTACCCCCTTTAACACACACAATCCCAGGTCTTTATTTTGAGCATCAACTGGTTACAAATACCACCTTCCTCCCCTTTGCATACCCATCCAAATGTGCAGCTGTCAAACTTACCGCTTTGTACATGTTGCACTGCACAAGTTAACACTCCCATCACTTGTATCCCAACTTTTCTTTAATATATTGTTGTATATATAGATGGTTTATCCATACATCAACCAAATGCTAGGGCTCCATGATAGTCCAATTGTACATGCTTCAATGAAGTACTGAACCAACTGATCTTGTATCCAAACTGAACACAAAGAGCATTTTTTCAGAATCCCAGAGTGTTGCCATTTTAGCATAAAAATGTCACTTAACTACTTGACACAGTTAACCAATTACATGTAACAATTAGCCATACCCAGAGGCTGCTGGCAGAGTAACAATGTTACAGCCATTTTATTTATTTATTTATTTGTTTTTTTTTTTTTTTAAATAGTCTCAAATGATTCTTATAAATCTGCAGTCTGAAACAAGGCTGGGAGAGCTGAACAATATGAAAGTGCTAGTCAAATTTACAGATATCAGGCACCACGTAGTGCTATGAAGTATCCAATATGCTACATATGAATACACTCGCTTATACCTTCCGAAGGGAGTTCAAGCCAGGCTACAACCTAGCCTCGGCTTATTTACAAAATCTTAGGCATTTGTTAATGCATTAACATAGACAAACACCACTTCCACAGGTATAAATTTTAAGGGTGCCATTCTAGCATATACCATGAGACTGATGTAACATTAAATTGTACTTTCAATTTGGAATTCTGTTGTCCCCATTTTGTGTGAAAAGAGCTGCTGTCATGGTATCTTATCCCAACTTTGGACTCCATTAGACAACGTTCGGCGCTTTTTTGATTTCATTCTTGCTTCATGATCAAGTTCTTGGTTAGTTTTCCCAGCCATTGGTTGCATTTGGTTGCCTTCTCACATCTTCTGGTGCTATGTCCAAGTTAATACAGTCAAATTGAAGAATGAGTGAGAAGAACCAGTTCTGAAACCACTACTTGAGGGAACAACACAAGCTTTGTCACTTCACTACAATCAGTCACAGAGTAAGAAAAGGAAAGGAGGACTCAATTCATTCCTGGAGCACTGCCTCCAAAGTTGAAGTTGGTTGGCACCACTGGAGATGTGAACTTGTATCCACCATGCTTCTCAATCATTTTTGACTCTGGAATCACAATGAAAACTCTTAGAAGCCCTTCTTGAAGATAAGTCAAACTCTGCCGCTTCGCATGCAAAGGGGAACTTGGAGAACATACCATGTGCAGCCCGCCTCTGGTCTGCAAGCGTGGCAATGTCTTGAAGATGTTTTGCTTGCTCCTCGTCTAAGTTCTGCGTCAATGCCTGGTACCATGCAGGGTCACGAGTCTGGATATCTGAAAATAGACAAAAGAATAAGCCAGTATTCATACAGTCATTTTTAATGGATATAGTAAACAGAGTAGGAGGAATGTCTGAAGGTTATCTGCTTTGACTTACTTTGGAGAACAACTTTGAAGATCTGGTACTCATCCACTAAGTTGTCTTCATCATCCACAGCAGTGCCGTACCCCTCCAGTGCCGTCTCCTCAGCATCATCCTCCTCCCAGTCCTCATCATCTCCATCCTCACCTGCCTGCTTCGCCAACATCTCCAGATACTCCTGGCCTTCTTCATCAATGTCATCCTCATCACTTCCCAACTCCACTGCAGACAAGTACAGTGATAGCACCACCTCAGCCTGGAAGCTCAATTTGTGATATTTCAACTGCTCCATGGGGGTCTGATGCGAGACTGTCCCACCCAATTTTCCTACCATTTTCCTCATCTTCCTCTCCATCATCCTCTTCATCATCCTCTTCATTCTCATGCTCAGCCCGGCAGGCATACGCTCTCTTGAGGCCATTAAAGAGCAGGATGGCAGCTGGTAGCAGCTGACCAGCCACTTGGTTGACAGCCTGTGGCCTCTGTTCCATATCTATGAGGGCGCACAGGCCCAGCACGCACATTTTTCTGTCGTGAAGTCTGACAAAGACAAATAACTCAGATTTACAAAACCAATAAGGTAACCTATTTTAACCTAAAATCCACATTTTTGCATTGAGCACTATGAATTTTCAATCTACAGCTTGAAGATAAACATACACAGCAAAAAACAGAAGTGTAAGCAATCTTACCCGAGGAAGCAGTCAACATCTTTGAGCCACTGAGAGATGAAGTGGTTGGTAATGGGTTCAGTGTTGTTGGGGAAGCGCAGATTTTCCAGTGTGTTGAGCAGCAGAGGAGGGTTGTAGTACAAGGCAGCAATGGCTACCTGGAGGCACATGGTTCTCAACTCGCTGGTCTTGACTTCTCGCGTTAACCTCTCCAGGGCAGCAGCCACAAAGAGGGGCACGACCTGCACAGACAATGGAAAATGAGCGCAGTCAGATAATACACAGAGGCTAAAAGAACCCATGAAAAATATAAAGCCTTTTAAACCCATGCTTCATTTACCAGGATTAGACCATTTACCTGGTCAATGCCACGCCCTTTACATTGCAGGATAATGACCTCCAGCAGCTTAGCTGCATGGCACTCTGGGTCTTCCCCTGGATCCCCTGTCAGAATCTGCAACAAGCAATAACATGTTCCAATAAAATTTACTGGACCCCCTTTCTGTAGTCGAGAACCCAAATTTCACTACACTGTTCTCCTTTCAGTTGCTACAAATGGCAGTTACCTTCTTGCACATGCTGTAGATCATTTCAAGGTATTTGGTATCAGACAACAGAGTGTCCGTGTCAACAGTAACATAGTTGTGCAGGAGAGGCATCATGTCTGCAAGACAAAATCATTCATAAATATGTAGCAGAATTTCCTTGGAATAAACTGTCAGAACTTTCAGGGGAAACTCCCTTTGTCTTATGCCTTTGTTCAGCGCTCTGTCACAGTGTGAGAAGAGCACTCCATAAAAATAAATTCAATTGAAACTCCACAACTGAAATTTGTCCAGCATTAGTTGTGGCATCCTCGAAGAAATCTGAAAATTAAGACCTAAATGTGGCCAAAGTATTAAACAAGAGGTTAATGGACAAACTCCATACCTGTGAAATAATCAAAGCCATCTTGCTGGAAGACCTCGTAGACCAATGGCAGTAGCTGCCACATTTGTGGGGACACTTGGTGGCAAGTTAGACTGTGGGCCAGAGAAAGGATCTCCTCGTAGAACTCTGCAAGACGACCAACAGTCAGGAATATGTAAGAGAGTCAGTCTTCAGGACGATGTACTTGTGCATCACAAAGCGAAACTCACCCAAGACATGCTGCTGAAGAACCGTTCCTATCACCTGAAGACAGATACCCTCCAGCTGTTGCGTGATCTGAAATAACAAACCATTCAACTTAAAGCTATCAGATGTCTCCAATTACCCAGTAATTTACATACTTCTTTGCATGCCTCCATAAGGTTTAAATCACTTAGAATATATCATGAGTTATTTCATGCTGGCTGAGAATTTGTGTTCCAAGCATGAATGTTCTAAGCATAAATTAGCTGCTTGGTACTGATTGACCATGATGACAGTCGGGCCACGGATAAACATTTCAAACACAGCATATCACTATTTCAGAAACCCCACTTATCTCTCATGCCACTTTAAAGAGTTTGTGAGCAGCTGGAGGAAAAAAAAAAAAATTCTGGCAGTCTGATGGAGGAAGTGGTAGAAGTTCAAAGCAGATGCACTGAGTTGAATGTAGAATATACCAACCTCTTTGTGGTCCTCCACAACATTGAGTAAGGTGTCAATTGTGTTAAGGATACCCATGGCTGTGACCGCCTTGTCATCACCACCCTCCTCATCAGGACCCGTCTGGATGACCTGGTTAAAGGTCATGGCCTGTGGTACACAGGGGAGAGACAGTAACAAAGGAGCATTCAGAGAGGGTTAACAGCCTTCCTAAAATTTAAAATGTTTAACTCAAACATGCAAGTTATGTACACAATCTAATATCTGAGGATGTAATTTAGGAATTAAGTGATTAATAGACTATTTTCCAGATTATATGAAACTAGGTTAAAGCAGATTACAGCTCAGCAACTAATTACTCTTCCTCACCAGGTGTTGGGTCATCTCTACAGCTATGGGCGTGACTTCCTCACTGTACTCGCAGATCATCTTCTGTATGACATTAGTGAGGTCATCATTCTCCGTCTCTCGTACGATGTGGAGGAGTGCCTGCATCACTGGCCGGATGTAGGGAGTGATGTATTCCTTTGCTGGAGGAGCACCAGACAAGCATGATTAGGTGCCAATTACATGCAGAACTGTTTACAATAGTTCAGCCAACACTTAAGCATAAACACTGCACAAGATCACAAGGAGCACCTTCTAAACTCAATCAAGAGAAAATACATAGATTCCAGAAACTTGTACCTTGACTGAGGAAATTTTTCATTCTTATATGAAGAAGATAAAAGTGTAGGAAGAGTTTGTAACAGACATTTGCTACAGAGAGAAGCTTGCTACATCCACTTTTTAAATACTGCACAAAAATGGGCTCAACAAGTATCTATTTTTTTTTGTATTTCAGCCCTTCGATAGTTTGATTCCTTTGTTCATATGTCCCTACTTTGTTGTCCTGTTATTTTATCTAATACTGGTATTGCTGTGCTTACAAGTGAAAACATGTTTAATACTTATAAATTAAAACGGTCCTTGTTTCATGGTTACAGTTCAATTAATGGCTTCAGCTGTTTGTGACATCAGAACCTGTGACATGTCCTATGCATTGTATACGTCACTCTTCACGTGATATACACGCATTCTTGAGAGCACATAGCCAAAATACATTTTCATGCTAGTTATTTATTGCTTTGTATAGCTTAAGACCTCTCACATGTATATATTTTCATTTTTCCATCACCTCATGTTCTAGTAACCCATGTGATACCTGTAAGCAATGCTCCAGCATGTTGCCCTGTTCAAACTGTTGTCTTAAGAGATGCAAGGCTAGTGATTGAGAGTCTAACATCTGCCTAACTGCCTACAGCTGTAACATCTGGGTGCCCTAACTTGCAGCTAAAATTACTATAAGGCTTATGACAAAGATGCATAAACTTCTGGGTGTACAGATCCCTAAACCAAGTCAACCATACCTTTCTCCTGGTTGCTAATGAGCACCTGAAGAGCAATGGCAGCTTCCACTTTGACAGGCATCTCATTGTCATTGATCAGACGCATGCGAGTCAGATCCAGGGCTGTCTGCAGGTTCTGATCATTCTTGAACTTGACTTCACAAAAGTAGTGCAAGACCCAGCATGCCTGGACATAGTGGGACAAGTGAAAACATAGTCCTCAAGTTCTTAAGCAAACAGTTACCGTGAAGCACAATCTCACTTTAACATCCGCCAACTGTGCGTAACTCAGGCACGCAATTCCTTACCCTCGCTCTCATGTAACCCAGCTCGCTGTGAAACAATGGAAAGACGTGATTCTGCAACATAAACTCCATCTGGTCCTTGTAAATCTTTTTCTGTGGGTTAAAAAGTACATTAATACTTAATGCAGTGGAACAGAATCTATCACATCTGAAATGATCCACATGGTCACTTATAAAGTACAGATAATCTCCACCTTGAGCAGAATTTCAGCCAGCGAACCAATCATGTGCAAAGCGCCATCTTTCTTCCGTGGGTCGGCACCAGGTTCCGTGAGGATTTGATAGCAGAAGCCCATGGTCTTCTGCAGGACCTGTTACATCAACATCATATTTTAGAAATCGGCATCCAACAACACATACCTCTGTGCCTGGTCAACCACAGCTGGTCTTCACCCAAGCTGCTTTATGGAACACTTTTGCCGGGGGGGGGGGGGGGATTGCACGAGGGGGAAGAGAGTGTGTGTTGTAGGAGAGTATGGAGGCTGGTCAGTGGTGGGATGTCAGGAAGACGTCACTAGACCAGTACTATGATCTCCAGTGTGTCTATGGCTGCAAGTGTGGAGTGAGCACTGCTGCACCAACTGTAAGACACAGAAGGGCAGCAGTGCTAAACACGGACAGACACCGTGCACTCCAGCCACTTACAGCCAGCAACCTCTCTTTCACATGCTCGTACACTCTCTTAAGGGGGAAAAGCAACAGTAGTCCTCTAAATGTGCAGGGTTTTAACATACAGGCAGTCCCCAGGTTATGAACGTCTGACTTACGTACAATCCATAGTTACAAACCACCCCCTGTAAAGCCTATTATATTAAAAATTCGAGTTACATACAATGGCTCATAATAAACAGGCGCTACTTTGCAACGCACATCAAAACATTGCACGTCTACAGCGGTTCATCGGGCCGAGGTAAGAAAGACTTTATTCTTTTCAGTCAGACCACGTTGCTGTTAAGCGTCTCATGTTACTGTATTTGGCTTTGAATTTTTTTTGTTGTTTTTACCCTCGTACCCATGGCACCAAAGCATAAATGTAACGCAAATGATGCTAATGCAAAGAAAAGGAAAAATTATTACAACTGAAACTCAAGCGGAAATAATAAACCAATCAGAAAAAGGTGAAACACCAACGAACACTGGAGAAGCATTAGGCTACAGTCGGTCAACGATCGGGAGAATTTTAAGGGATAATAAAGGACCGTGCAAAAGGCTCTGTCCCGAGGAAATCTACAGTTATCATTAAGCAATGCAGTCGTTTAATTATTGAAATAGAAAGACTATTCAAAATTTGGTTCGAGGATCAAAATCAACATAATATCCCTACCAGCCTTGCTTTAGTGCAAGAAAAGGCTCACAGCCTTTTCCAAGATTTAAAAGCTAGTGAGTGCAGCAAGTGAATGTGAGGAAGAACTCGGTGAGTAGGGGTTAGTTCAATCATTGTAAGTGAGGACAAATTTACACAATATTAAATTGCAAGGCGAAGCAGTGAGTGCTGATGTAAGTGCTAAGAGTAATTTTCCCCAAGTTTTGGCCAAAATTAAACTGTTCCGATTTACATACAAACTCGACTTAAAGACAGAATTAAGAACAGAACTCATTCATAATCCGGGGACTGCCTGCATTTAAAGCAAATAACTCAAGAGATCAGCACCAAAGCCAGGTGAGCATGCAAGATCCTCCCCTACACTCACTTCTTTCCTCTTGTTGCATGATGTGAATAGTAAGGTTTGTGCAGCAATCGTGGGGGAGATGAAATCCTCAAAGACATCTATGCAAAAGAGAAGCGACAATCCATTTTTCCAACAGTTGTGTGAAAAATGTACAGTAGTACAACCAGCGGCAAGTCCCCTTAAGACACACTGCAATTTGACAAGCATAGTAAATAATTTGTTTTCAGCCCATGTAGAAACAACTGAACTTCCATAAAGACATTTAAGTAAATTCTATATTTTTATCCACACTGGAGGTTGGAAAGGCCAATACTCACCAAATTTCATGCGAATGTACTCATATGGGTCTTCCTGCCACAGCTCCTCATCACTATCTGTGTAGCACATTAGGGGGAAAACCACGTCCTGAATGATCCCCTGAAAAAACAAGGCAAAAAAATAACTTACTATTAGAACCTTTATGCAGTATATTCCTGCAGACGTGTGGAAATTCTAGCCAATGGTCTGACTCGAAATAAGTAACTTTGCTTCATTTGTGAAAACCACCTAGAACCCACACAAGACCCAGAAACACTGGTGATGTAAACACTGATGTGTTCTTAAGTATCACATTTCTCCGTTTTAATTTTACCTAGTTTTTTTAAAAAAAAAAAAAAAAAAAAAATCCTTATACTTCTTTCCCTGAAAGCTGCACATACACTGTGCTGCCTGCAAAGTGACTGCTGCTAAAACTACTGGTTTAGTTTAACACAATATGGATAATGGGCCTTCTTTTATTTTTATTACCTGCACCTTTATTTACTCCATTGAATTTTTTAACCAATTTGTGAGCCAGCCGGAACACCACATAAAAGGGACTGAAGCGTTCCTTTTCGAAATCTTGACTGTGGCTTAAACTACGCAAGAGAAAAAAAAAGTGTCTGGGAATCTTGCGTCAACTCACGGAAGCAAAATGACCGTGTAATGGGGGGGGGGTGCTGTTGTACTGAATAATAAGCTCTGTTTGATGAAAATGTCTTCTTCTAGTCCATTTTTGTTGTATGGGGCCCCATTATGAGGGCCAGCTGTTGTACAATATTTGTGTGGTTAATATCAGGGATTCTTCAGCATTCAACAACAAGAAAGAAAGTAGCTCTTACATGTGATTTCTACAAACAGTGACTTCCTCACATGTGTTTACCCCTCAAGGCATCATGACTGGCCAGAACTGACATGAGAAGTTTCAAGACACTTTCACACCGCATTGCGGTTACTTCCACATCAACTCAGAACTGCAGAGTAACATGACAGGAAGACCATGGTGAAGCAGCAGGCATCACATACCTGGATGTGGGGTTTGAGGTTCTTCCAGGTGACTGCATGTCCGATTCCCTGGTTTATGTAGTTGAGCGTCTGCTGCAGGACCCTGGGAGCTACGTATTGCTTTTCTTTGTACTGATACAAGACCTTTAACAGCACCTATCGACACAATTGAACCCCTTTGTTAGCCAGATGATATACATACACTCAAATCTAAGAGAGTATGATATCTAAAACAGCACTCGTATAGTCTTCAACTATTTTTATTACTGTGCAGACACAATGTGAATTTGACAAATGTGTTTTGGAAACAGACATTCCTCAATGCATGCAGAGATTAAACATGAAAATAAAACATAAAACATGTGAATGCCCCCCCCCAAATATGCATTTGTCACATGACGAGCACATGCGGAAAAATATCTACACATGGTGAAGAAGGCCAGTCCTCCCCTCTGTTAGCTGTCATTTATTTCAACTTTGCCCCGAAGGTACAACTGAAACACACCATACCTGTTGAGCAGAAACTGCATAGCCCTTGAGGAAGAGCTCAGCGAACTCCGTGTACTCTTTGGTGGTGTTTCCTGGGCTGCCATACCTGGGGATGGGAGGAGGACATGGCCTCTCAGGCTTTTATACTGTCGTCAGGCCAAAGTTTAATCACACAAAACATCAATATTCCCTTAGTTCAAGACTCAACATCCTGGAGGCTGAGAAGGAAGTCAACATCTCAAGAACAAATGAACACATACCTTTCAAACAGACGGGCAAGAATATGAAGAGCCCACTTCTTACACTTCCACCAGGGTAGCTCTGGCCGATCATCCTCGTCCACCTGCAGTGTCTCCTGTAACGAAAATACATCAAGATGGTGAGGAACAAAATTTAACCTCTACACAATACATACATACAATAAGTATTTTCTGCTGTGAGAAATGATTGTCTCAGTCTTATACATCATCCTAGCAACTCACCTGAGGAACATCCCTGTCTACTACAGTCTTCAGAATCTCCATCCACTCAGCCAAGTTCTGCCGATTAATCAGCTCCAATGGCAGGTTGTACTGGAGCAGCAATGTGGGAAGTGCACCAAGAAAATGAAAAACCATACAGATACATGAAAATACAGCACAAAGGGTAAAAGATTACAGTATTTAGCAGAAGTAGTCATGTTACATGTTGGTCAACTTCTTTCAAAAAGCTGATTATTATTAGCTGTGAAAATGTGTTGATGCACGGATGAGTAACCCCTTGTAAGTAGTGTAAGTCACCTTGGTGAATAAGGTGTGTGGGCTAGTAACATTACATAGTATCCGTTGTAAGTCGCTTTGGACAAAAGCATCTGCTAAGTGAATAAATGTAAATGTAAAAAAGTACACGGAGGAAAACCAGTGACAGATAGCTCTGTTTTGCAGTGATGTCAGACAGCACCACAAGCACCACGGTGACATCACACAGTAGTCTCATCAACAGAACAGATGGCTTTTTGGATCTCCTGCCCACGCTACTGTCAGCAGGGCTGCCAAAGACTGGACCAGTTTCAGCAAACCGAACCAACCATAGCACACAGAATTCTGCCTTCATTAACAACTGAACACACCAGCAATAAATGACCTGGCAGTGAACCCTAAGGCTTGAGGCGTGCAGCTAGTCCCACCAACAAAACAGTGCACTGGCACCAAAGGCAGAGGAGACCTCAGCTCATTACCTGAAAGAGTGCATAGAGGATCTTGAAAATCTGCTTCTGCACAAGAACAGAGTCGCTAGAGGGATTTGGCAGAAGCTGAATGAAGCGGTCCTTCAACATGGGCATGAAGATCTGCATAGCGGCCACCAATGGGCTGCGCTCTTCCGGCTTTTTGTACCTGCAAACCAAAAACCCACCCCATGAAAAAAACATCTTCAGTCTCAGAATAACACCGAACTTCCAATTTCAGAAGCAGCAGTGAGGGGACTCACTCGTAGTTCTTAACAAGCTGGTAGAGGCACAGCAGGATGCCCAGCCAGCCAGTGCTGTCGTCAGAGTGCAAATAAAATCCAATCTTGTCCACAATAGCCGTCCACTTGCCAGGGTAATCGTGCTTGATCATGTGATGAATGCATGTTGTAAGCTGAACTCTGAGTAGATAAGCACAAAGGCAGGAGTTGAGCATGGTCAAGAGCTGTGATCTGGATACCCCCAGGGCAAAACAGTACATCATCTGCCCTCACCTGATGCGCTCAGGGGAGTGGATGATGGCCTCCACAATGGTGTCTCGGATGAACTGCCTGTCCTCCTCTGGGATGTTGGTGGCAGCATTCTCTCCACCTGCAGGGTCCCCTTCGCTCCAGTACTGGGTGACCATGTTCTTCAGGTAGATCACACCTGAGGATCATAACAGGGCCAGCAATGGGACAGGTAATGAGGCAGCGTAACAGGGACAAAGGCTACTCATCCATTAATCATCATCACTTTTCAAATTCAGGGTTTTTGTGGTCCACAGCCTATCCTGGATGCATAGGGTGTGCAGCAGGGTACATCCTGGATGGGATGCCAGCACATCATAGGGCAATCACACACTATGAACAATTTAGTCACCAATTCTTGTGAAATATGTCTTTAGACTATGGAAGGAAATCACAGCACGTGGAAGTAAAACAATGGAAACATGCAACCACCACAAAGACTCTTCCAGACACAATAAAGCTTTTCTCCCTCAATTTTAAACTCAAGGCCATTGTTTTTCTACCTTCTATTCATGTTACTCAATGCCTATTACATACCCTTCCCCCTTGGCAGACATAGCAAGACATTAATCCAAAATCACTGCTTCTGCAGACAGACAGGAGGGAGTTGAAAGGCCAAGATGGGTGATACTACAGCCTCGTGAGGCTGAATGTTGAGCGAAGCTATGAATTGTACTCCATCACTGCAATGAGAGGTGACCGAGGGTTGGTACACCGGGGACGAACGTCAGACTGCTGACACAGGCACGTCTGTGCTGCTGGACAGAAATAATCCTGCCTTTTGCTGCTGACACGGCAGGGTGTCCTGAGAGCAATGCTAAACACCCAATACCCTTTACGCTGTCCGCCACTTCACACACACCTCACTACACAACACCTTTTCTATCACAGCACACCAAGCCCCCATCAGTTCAAATGCACCATAACCCTCATCCAGACCATCCTCACGCTCTTTCATTTTGAATCCCCCTGACACCATTAGTCATCCTTCATTAGCCTTTGCTTCCTCTTGCAGACAGGAAATTGCACGACAAAGACAAGCAGTTAATATAATTCTACTCGCGCGCAGGTAATTTCACTCAAAGCAGCTCGCAGACATGATCATTAACAAGCATGCCAAGTAGCACATTTCTCTTTGTTTTATCTTACGCAAACCTCAAAGTAACCTTGAAAAATGGGTGGCGGGGCAAGAAAAGTCAAACTAAACACATTTTATTAAGATATCAAAAATTAAGAGCTTCCCAAAATGCCGATTTCTATGCCATGTTCTTGATAGGTATGAAAAAGACATGTTCCCTTAACATTTCCAGAGAGAGCTGCTGTCACAATGCATGGAACTGTTTCACCCAGCTATGGCTGCCTTCCCTCATGGGTTGTGGGGGTCACATTAATATAACCAAACCTCATTCACAGATCACCTGAGAGTCAGTGTTCTGCACACCAAGACTTGTACCTTTCCGGGATAGGGGATGGCATAAGTTAAACGGAATTAGTTAACTCATTTAGCAGATATTTCACACCAAAGCAACATATATGTCACAGAAGTAAATGAAACAAAAAGCTTTACTGAAGCAGTTGGTCTGATGCTGATTTTTGCAGTTAAATCATCTGAGTTGCTGCCCACACAACAGAGTACAACAAGTAGTATACATGGCTATCACAGATGCTGCTGTAAACTTAAGTATCTGACAGATAAGGAGAGAAGCGGTTCAGAAAGAAATGTACTTTGACATCCAACCTGAGTGCTGAAAGGGATTCAGCAGTTCTGAGGGAGCGCATATTTCACTATAAGGATAAGCAAACAGAGGTGGGGGAGTGCAGTGCTCCTGCTGGGATATAAGGATTGAACTGCAGAATCAAGAATGTCTAAATCATGTGACGCATCCAAGTCCTTAATGGGAAACCACTCAACTGGAATCGCACTAGTACAATAGTAAACTGCCACCAACCATTAAAAGGCTCAAAAGAAAATAAAAAGCTCCTTTTTTGTGGATTTTTTCAACTCATGAGTTAGTTTAGTTACTCAGTGTAAAATGATTACTGCCACCCTGAAGCAATAAGGAATACACAAAATAGGCGTTTAAAATTTAAATAAAAAAGCTTGTAGAAGCCATAGAGGCTAGAGCCATCATTTTTCAATCAAAAGATCCAGATTTACCTCCAGCTGTTGAACCCTTGATCAAGGTACTTGCCCTGAAACCACACAGTAAAAACTATCCAGCTACATAAGTGGATAAATCATGCTAAGTGGGTAAGTGTATAAACCTCACAGTGACAGTCGCTTTGGAGAAAAGCAGCAGCTAAATGAATAAATTGTTTCTCCAACACACGACAGACTGAAGAAGAAGCTGGTGCTTTTCCTGGCGCAAATTCAGTTCCATCTGCAGTACTTTCTTCCTGGCAATTAACCCCCGCAGGACCTCCTTGGCCTTTTAAAAACCTCAGCAAACGACCACTTCTTTTGCTGTCATTCAGCCAGGAGCTTCAGCTCCAAATGGAGCTTTGAGGCCAAAGTCTAATTTTAGGCCTTTTCAATCATGCGTCATTTTAAGTTTCTGCCAGAACTTCTGTCACAAAACCCAATCTCCTGGGACCCGTCTTGCTGTCACTGTTTTTTTTTTGTAGAGAACATACTCCTGGGTTAATGAAAGTTCATTTTCTAGCGTTTGGAGACGCTACAAACCAATTACCCCGAATCCCAAAAAGCCACCGCATATCAGTTAACAACGAGGGGATCCTGACACGCAGAACATAAAAAAAGCAAATTCCTCCCACCCAGACCCTCTCTGCTGGCAAGGGCATTGCTCACCTGCTTGTCGGACAGGGAGGTCAAGATTATCAGACATGGTCACCTGCAGCAGCGTGGAGACAAAGTTCACTTGGCTGTGACCCTATCGAAAGAGAAATAATGGCAACACAATGGTCAATTCTGAGGGAAACATGTACACCATGCACATTCTGATGCATCTTTCATGAAGACCAGTGACAAATGTCAATAAGAATATCAGCATATGATAAACATTATCAAACACAAAGAGAGCAGAAACTTTCAAAAATGGCAAGAAAAACAAGTTGCAGCGACGTGTAAATTTGCTTTTATTTTGGCATCGTTTCCAAACCTACGCATGAGATGAACAGGTACATGATGATCAGGTAACACCAAACAGGCCTGTTTAAACAGTGCTATTCTCTGGATCAACTGGGATTTTACATTCAGATGTGATAAAGAAAGCTCAAGGGTGAGATCACATCATTGCCAAATTCCACATCCATGAATTCCCGGGTCACATTCCACTCCATCAGTGATGAGCGGAGCATGAGCTTCCTTCCTTGGGCCATCTGCAGAAAAGAGCAAACTCCCGGGCACCCGTGAAACAGTGCTAGAACGAGCATGGACCAGTTAAGCTGAAGATCAGCAGCGATAGCTGGAGAAGGCAAGCAGATGAAGGCCTGCCACTGTGGAGATCTACATTTGGTCCACATCTCAGCTACAGCTGCTGCTGAAACTCAAGGGAGCTGGGGCAAAAGGACTGCCAGAAACCATGGACATCTCATCCCCTGCAGACACACACATCCGAGGCAAAGGAGCATGCCAAGCAGACTCCAGTGATTCCACACCACCTACACATTCTCAAATAAGAGAATGAAGAACCACCTTTCAGGTGTTGGCAAATCAACCCATATTGACTAAGCAAAGCTAAAGAAAAGCTGTCCTCCTTGGTCACTGTCACTCCTGGCACATTCACTGCGGGATGCACCAATCTTCCTTATGAGGAGTGTGACATATACACAATGCTACAAAGGATCCATGGCAATTGAACGACAAGATAAAGGCGTCACACAGACACAAATACGAACCGCAGCGAGGTAACGCTCTCCAATGTAACTGGAAATCGATTTCAAATTACAGAAATCAACTTTTAGTGGAACAACTATCCGCCATGGAAATGAATTTAATTATGCTTAACATGGTTTTAAATCATACTATTTTGTCTGCCAAATGTTGCATACTGTTCGCAAAACCATTATTTTGTTCCATGATCAATAACCTTGTTATAAATGCGGCCAGTGGGCAGCGTAGTGACTACAGCCATCACCTTCCACGAAGGACCTGGGTTCAATCCTGACTCCCACTGCAGTACCCATGAGCACAGTACTTACCCTGAATTGATACAGTAAATATTATACAACTGCATAGTTGGGTAAATTGCTGAAAGCACCTTAAAGCAGAAGCTGAAAGTTTTAAGTTGCTTTGAAGAAATGTGTTAGATAAAGGAATAAATACATGAATTAGCACATACATGACTAATGATTTCACCCATCAGCCTGGGGTCCAGCGGAAGGGGTGGCGTGGTGCTTCGTACTCACTAACAGAAAGGATCCAGGTGCCGTCTGCTCACTGCCAGGAAACAGTCTCCCTGGCCAGACTCCTGCAGTATCAATCACAGCTCCCTGACTCAGCTCATAACGGGTGCTCGCGCCCCACCCCCCACATTGTTCCACACTCCCTGTGAGCTTCAGCTCTTCAGTCCTCTGATTGCGGGGACTAGGATCAATTTTCCTGATCGTGGGGACCAGGAAACGTCGGCATGCATAGAAACGTACACTACAGGTCGACAACGATCAGCGGCAGTTCCTTTCGATTCAGATAATCTGGACTGCACCAAAGTTGGTAGCGAGCACGTACTTCAGAAATATGGTGCCCTTGAACACCTTATGGTTGAGTGTATTAAAAAAAAAAACAGGATGGCATACTGAGTGGAAATCAGCACAGTGCTTCTCGCTGCTCTCTGCCACCATCAACACACTCTTCATCCCCTCTCTGCATACCACTAAATGACTCACACATCCATATCGGGACTAACAGCTCGGCGCACATCCACCAGCCTGAACACAGAGGTAACCCTGCTTACACGCAGGAACTGTGCTTCATATACACCCATTTTCTTCAACACTCACTTTTTTTCATTAGCAATCAAGAATGTCGATTGATTTCAAACTTTGAATCAAAGGAGAGGGTAGAGAGTATTCTAACCCATATTGTGCAGTGACCTCCTGCAGGGCTCCTCGTGGATCCATCGAGTTTAACTTGAACCTTTTTCCTTTCTTTTTTTTTTTTTTTTTTTTTTTTTTTAACTCTCACGCTGATTGAAGTGAAGTAACGTAACGCACGTCACCCGCTCACGTCACTCAGGACCCACGGTGAACCGTGACGACTCGGCACGTACCGCGTCTCGAGAGCAGGGAGCGGGAAAGCACGTGGTCTCCCAATGTTCGAGTGATGCCAAAAAAAAAAAATAAAAACACCGTTCAAAACGGTACCGCCGGGAGTTTGGAAGGCTACGGAAATTAACCAAAAGTCTTGGCAGTCCAATATTTATTTTTAGTCTAACGTGTGAATCCGTGACAAAGTGCCAGCTTGAATTTGCAACGGAAGATAAAAGTACCCTGCAGAAATGACGAAAATTCCGCCTCCGACACGGACTGAGAAAGAGTCAGACCGATGAGGTTATAAGAACATGATTATACGTCATGATGTCATAAAACGACGTGAATTATGAGTCGGCAAAAAGCCGCAGCGCAAGCACGTAAGAGCGTCAACTCAAGTGCCTTAAACTTGTTTAACAACTTGTTAAACTTAAACACGCGCGACCAGCTCGCGCACCGAGGACTCCAGGAAACTGAAGTGGGTTCAGCCGAGTTCATGCTCTATCCAAGTGTAAAATTAGCCGAAACTGGAAGCGGGGCCAACAGTTAAACACAAACAAGTGGGCGATCAGTCAGCCAAGGAACTACGCGTCTCGCCGGGAGTTGAGGCTAACGTGCTAAAGGAGCTAACAGGCTAGCAGGAGCTAAGCTAATGTGCTAAAATGTCCACGTTTCGACCCGCTACTGTACTGCCGCTAACAGCTCTAACCCGATGACTGCCACATCACACGTATCATCCTACGGTTACGCGGACAGCAATTTCGTCCTACTTTCAATCAACAGAGCCGATTAAACGCATTTAAATAAACCGATTTCATGTACATCACGGCAGCCTCCCCCCGGAGTCAACGCGCCTCCATCGACGAGGTAGAACGAGGCCCAAGTCACTGTACCCGACTCACCTCGTTCAGTTGCCTCTCTGCGGCTTCCCGCAGGTTCGGGTCCATGGTTCCCCGAAGGGCTTCGATAAGAGAGTTGGGATCCATATCTGGGCTGTGGCGTGGCTCGGTTTCGGTTGATTCTGTGAACTATGCAGTCCCGTTCAATGCGCACATGGACGCGCTGTTCCCCAGCTACCGGCGCGAAAGGAAGAGCCGCTCAGAGTACCCGGATAGATGAGTACCGTGTGACACTTCTTCCTTGACTGCACAGAATTCTGGGAGTTGTAGTCATTCAAATAAAGAGAGCAATAAGGACAAAACTCCTAACAATTACGTCATACGCATTTTTTTTTTTTGGTTATGTTGGCCTGTATACTTTCACCAATAAACACAATTCTGTCTCATGTATTATTCGTTTCATCGATATTTTAAAAAAATCAAGAAGTTTCTTGCGTTGCCAAGATTTAATCCAATAAAGTAAGCATATTCAGCAACAGCTGCCTTCAGTGCTTTACCCCTTGTACTGGGATTTTTTTTACATACCGAAAAGCTGACAGGAAGTCTCCTAACTCCTCATACTATGCTTAAAATGTGAATTATGTGATGTCATACGAATAACTTCAACTAAATCAACATATAACAGACAGTAATTTAAGTGCAGAACATTTCCATTGTGAAACTGTAGAATTTTTTACTTTAGAAATGCTCAGGAGCCTCGTGATTTTAAAAATATAATTAAATTATTTGAAATATGGTGATATTTTTAGAAAAAAATTAAGAGAAATTAAATATTTTGAAAATTTATACACTTATTCCTAAACTAGTTGATCTGTATACTGCATTGTACAGTACAGATATTCCAGATATTCGTTTTATCAATTTTATTTTTTATTTCAGCAACTATGGTTTTCTGTTACAAAAGACATGATATATATTTTCAAAAGTATACCTTTTTTGGACTTAAGTTCCATCTACTTGTAAAATTATGGTACTCTCAATTTTTGATGCGTTTTTAAACTGAATGAACAATTCAAGAACTCACAATACAAGAATATTAACAGAATTAAACCAATTTTGTAATGTGACCATTGAACAAGTTCAATATGGTATTAAAGTTCCCACAATGCTTTGGGGAGGAGGGCCGTGTCCAATTGACCACGTTAAAAAGGAGACGTTATCTCAAAGAACCGCCCCCTCGCATGAGCAGTAGGGCTGTCCGATTGGGCTAAATCGAGACAGTGCATAAAGGTCCGCCGCTTTTGGTTGGGGTTATTATCGTTTGCCGGTAAATGTTCAATTGGTTGAGCACAGAACCGCCCTTTGCGGATTGGCAGTTCTCTTTACCAATAAAAGCTCATCAGGCTGTGCCGGAAAGGTGACACTGCTTCGGGGACCCAAAAGCACCGCCCTCTCTTTTGAGTGTCAGCGCTGAGAACCAATAAAATCCCACACTTGATCGTTCGTTCACCGCTTGCTCTCCGGGTAAAAGAGGTTAAAGGTCTTTGATTTGTAACTGACGAGGAACCGGTCGAAAGTCACCCTGCGCCTCTTCAACGCGTCTTCTGATCACGCTGACAGGAGAAGCGGACTAAACAGGCCAAGATCGTGTAAATACAGTAAAGATGGCCAAAAAGCGAAGAGAAAAGGCAGAGGCGGGCGGCAGTTCCACAGAGACTTTATCGGAGAAGCGGGCGAAGACAGATGATGAGACATTTAAAGGTACAGATGCGGTTTCCTGTGTAACTGAACGATAAGATCGTGATCGCAGTACGAGGAAACCGAGAGGAAGGAGTGAAGATGCCCTTATTTCTCTTTTTAAGCGTGTTTATGAGCTCTTATTTAGCTCCTCACACATAACGCTTGTGTTCCCGGGACAGGACTCCAGCAGTTGGAGTTGGCTGGTTTAGACCACCTTATAAGGCTTATTTTGATCTTCACAGGGGATTAATTGTCCTTTTTTTTTTTCCCTCCCCCCAGCTAGTAAGGAAATATTCTTTATATTCCTGTGTAAGTGCTTTGTTTTCCTCAGCCAGTTGAAAGAGTAGAAATTGAGTCTCTTAATGCTAACCTCTGTTACCGATGGGTAAAACTAAAAATCTTTTACTCTAATCTCTAAACATTGGTGATGTTGGAGTTTGTTGAGAGAGTTAGTTTTTCCACCCAATGTATGTGGTGTATTGCCCTGTTCCAAGGTACAATGGAAGGACCCCTGAAATCAAGTCTCTCTCTGGCCAGGTCCTTAACTACTTTCCTCGTAGGTGTCCTTGAGAAGTGTTCCGCGGTTTTGTTTTACCCCCAGCCCCCTCACCCCCACCATGTGACACTTGTTCTTTTTCTACAGCCCAGCTTCTCAATCTGAGTTCCTTTTGTCCTCCCTAAGGGCACTCATCTCCTGTTGGCGGGTCGGCCCGCGTCTCCCTCCTTATCCTGCTCTGCATCTTCACGTGCGCTGCCTCCGTCATGTATCTAGTGTACCAGAACTTCCCCGAGCTCAGTGAGTAAGTCTTCTCCCTGCCTAGGAATGCAAACCCCCTACGATGGATCCTGAGTCACCAGAGTGTAACTAAAAACCTGACGTTATGTAATGAGTCACTGAATATACAAGTGCTTATGAGCTTCAAAAAAAAAAATTAATAGAACAATGTACAGACAGAAGTAGTGTATGGAGAAAGCACAAATGCATAAAAATACATTTAATAAAGCAGGAGAGCAAAGGGTTACATTAGTGCACATCTGCTTAATAGCTAAGAAATTCCAACCGCATAGAATTCCTTAGTTATGATGCAGATCAAATATTAACTATTCTAGCAACAATTAGACCTTTTGTGTCAGCACCGGCATATTTGGAAGGGGAGCTTCTGTTGTGGACCAGGGCACTACGTTGACTTATACTTGTACATTTCTTAATTTAGCAGACGCTTTTCTCCGAAGAAATGCAGTACACTTCATTACACCAGCACAAGGAATGTAGATGCAGACATGTGATTCTTGGGTACAATTTGTTTAATATCACTGAGTAAACCAGTACATATTACAGAAGTAAATGCATTTTTTTTTTTTTATTAAATAGACACCATTTATGTTTAAATTTTACAAGCTTTATCTGACTTCACTGTATTATCACTGCTTGCGATTTTCAGTGGTCATTGTGTTTATTCGCCAACATCCCACCTTGATTCTAAACCCTTATAGCGACAATACTCGCAGCTTCTTCTTCTCAAAGCCTTACTTTGGCACGGGTTCCAGTTTCGGGTGTGTTGTGCCTTTCAGCACTGAAACAGTTGCACCCTCTTCCTTCCAAACAGAGATGAGAGAGAAAAGATAAAGATCCCCAAGGACATGGATGATGCCAAGGCCTTGGGCACAGTGCTCTCCAAGTACAAGGACACCTACTACACCCAGGTGTTGGTGGCCTACTTTGCTACATACGTCTTGTATCCTTTTGTTGTTCATTGGAATGGTTAGGTAAGAAGTGGATGTTAAGGTGACCGTGTCTTTGTGAAAATGTCAGGTGGTCTTTTCTGTGATGGGAGTCATGATATGAGTGTGTGGGTGTGATGACTGTAATCTCTGGATAGGAAGGAGTGTTACATATGAGATGCTGTATGTGTGCACACAGGGAGCAAGAAATCTTAGTTCTCAAGGAGGGGGATGTTTCTACTGGGTCAAAAGAATAGGCACTTTCTGTTCGGAGGGTTATTTTTACGCTGGGCAGATAAACATGCACTGGGGTGGTGTTCATCAGAATGTCATAGCTGCAATAAATGTATTAAAAGCCTGTTTCCCCCCCCCCCCCCGTATTATTCACTGTTCGAGTGCTTGTGCACAGACCCTAAAATATTTAATTATGATCCTGCAGAACACTTGAACACTCTGCACATGTAATAAAGCAAGTAGTTTTTTTTGAAAACCTGCAGCGACTGTGAAACTACCTCACACAAGTAGTCAAAGGAACTGCAAAAGCACTTATGGCTGATGGCATCCCAGACACATATGCAAATAGCTGTGGTTGACAGGCCATTCCTTCTGTTCCCTGTAGCACATGCTCTCATTTTAGGCTGGTTCTGCAGAACTTGCTGCCCTTGTAGTGAGTCCACCCAGCGCTCCCCAGTGTGACCAGATTTCCATAATCGTATTAGACATTGATGTTCTAGGCTGCTGCTGGACCTGAATTGGTCTTTTAATTGCACATCCAGGACATGATCAAAACAGACATCCTTTTATTATTTTTGGGGGGCGCAGGTAGAGTAATGGTTAAAGCTAAGGTCTTGTTTTTTTAAAAAAAAAAAAAAAAAATTCTGGATTCAAGGTACTTGCCCTGAATTCATACAACAAAAAAATCACGTAATTGTATAAATGGGTAGATCATTGCAAGTAGGTTAACAGTATGAAGGTCTTTTGAGAAAGGCATCAGCTAAATGAATCAATAATAAATATTGTTCCCTCAGAAATCAAAGTACAAGGCTTTGTTATTGGGGACCATCAGTAATGTAAATATTCATGACCATTTTTGGAGTTAGCCTTTTGTTTATTACAGGTTTGTGTGATCAACCACCCATCCCCATTCCTGGCTTATAATTAGAGGTCCACAGTCAGCCTGGCCATCTTTTTGCCACCAGTGTTCTCTTGCTGTGAACTGCTCAAAGCAATGCCATTTACAGGAGAGCAGATTGCTGGTAGGGAGCCGGAAATCAAACGCAGTGGGCTTTGCGTGTTTGTCTCGTTACAGCACTGCTTTGCATGTCTGTGGAACTACTACTATGTTTTACTGCAGTGTCAGCATTAGACACATCACTCCCCCCCCCCCCCCCCCCTCAAAATATAGTGAAACCCGGCAATAATGCGAATTCGGATAGAATGCAATTGCTTTCTGTCCTCCGCCCGCAAAGGTTCTATTAGTATTAATAGTAGTATTATTTTTTTAGTTATTTTATTATTGTATGTTATATGCATTGCGATGTTTCCTGTACTTTCTCCACATCAGATAAATGAAAACTCTTTTTTTTTTTTTTTTTTTTCCTTTCCCCCCACACACTAACTGGAAGACTGAAAAATATTGTATCTCATTAACCTTACAATAATGCAATCCCACATTTAGTGTGATTGAGTTTTTTTTTTTTTTTTGTGTGCAACTTATTGTGTAATGGAGGGATTTTGCTGTATAGCCTATTAATGGACAGTTGGTAGCATAATGGTTAAATATGCTTTCTTGGGACCTAAAGGTCACAGGTTCAAATCCTGCTTCCAGCTGTTGTACCCTTGAGAAAGGTACTTACCCTAAATGGCAACAAACGGTTCTCATGCTGACACTGTAGTCCATGATGTCAGATGTAGACTGTACACATCTAAAGCAGTGCTATTTAGTTCTTACAGGTATATGGGGTAGCTGATAGCATAGTTTTTAGAGCTGTTTCCTTCAATTCTGAAAGTTGTAGGTAAAAATCTGCTGTAGTAACCTTGAGTGAAGCATTAACCCTAGGTTGCTCCAGTAAAATTGCCCAGCTGTATAAATGGGTAAATAACTGTATGTAGCTTAACATTGTAAGTTCCTTTGGAGAAAAGTGTCAACTAACTTAATAAATGTAAATATTGGATACAGAACCCCTGGAGATTCTCGACATGGTGGAGAAATGCCACTTCAACTTCATGGTGAGGCTTTCCTTTCCAATTGTAGCTCTTTCACTTTATGCATTAATTCTTGATCAGTAACTGTGTTTGCAGTTCAGGGTTGCTGTGGCCTGGAGCCTATCCTATAAACACTGGGCATGAGGGAGAGTATACCCTGAACAGGATGCCAGGCTCTCGCAGGGCAATCTCACACTATGGGCTATGAAGTCACCACTCCATCTGAAATCCATGTGTTAAGTCTGTGAGAGGAAACACTTGTGAACACAGAGAACCTTCAAACTCCACTCGGACTGAGCCAGATTTGAATCCGCAGCCAAACCCTGAGAAATTGAGAGGCATCAGTGCCACACACTGTGTGCCGCTATGCCACCTTGATTCAGCCTCCTCCAAATCTGTTTGGCTATTGAGAAACATACCTACACAATCAGTAAATTGATCTTAGTTGTGATGTACTTTGGGTTTTGATTTCTGATTGTTGAATTCATCACCACGTGCATATTTTCTGTCTGGGCGCTTTGTCGTGTCACAGTTCCAGTTGGTTGGTTTTGTGTGACTAACCTCGCTGTGTATGTGCATGTCTATGCTGATCCCCTGTCATGAGCCTTAATCACGATGATTCAGCCTCCAGACATTTGCGATCCCCGGCTCCATCTTTCTCAGCATCCTGTCTGGCTACCTCTACCCCTTCCCTCTGGCCCTCTTCCTGGTCTGCCTGGTGAGTAGAGAGGCACTGCCACATTCATGGATTTTCACAGGAGGAAAGATATTCAGTTCAGTCCCTTATAGCTGTCAGATGAATGGAATGGATTCCAGTATGCCATTGAGATAGTCAGACCAGACTCCAGACTTTGATTCTTTGGGAAGAGTCTTTGACTTGAAATGAAGCAGTTTAAACCATAAAGCAGCATGATGTCTGACTTGTCCTGCCTTTCCACTGACCATTTCCTGTGTCCTGGTAGTGCTCTGGCCTGGGAGCGTCTTTCTGCTATATGCTGTCCTACTTGGTGGGCCGGCCAGTGGTCTACAAGTATCTGACGGAGAGGGCTCAGAAGTGGTCTCAGCAGGTATGGCATCGTGTTTAGAGCTGTTGCTCTGCAGCTAAAGGACCTGGGTTTGAACACTTTCTGCTGTAGTAACCTTAACCAGGATACTTACCTTTAACTGATATAGTAAAAATTACACAGGTGTATAAATGAGTAAATAATTGTAGGTAGCTTAGTGTACAAACCTAAAATTGTAAGTCATTTTGAAGAAAAGCACCAGATAAATGAATTAATGATAATTGTGTGCTACCTTGAAAACCTCCTGTACTAGTCTGGTTTTTGGAGGGTTTATGGCAATGAAGGCTATATGCGGGGTGTTGACTTAACTTTTTTCCCAGTGATTAAGATGTAATTAATGCCTGGACAGCTGTGCATTCTAAGAAGCACACACACATTTTCAGAACCGCTTGTCCCGTACGGGGTCGCGGGGAACCGGAGCCTACCCGGCAACACAGGGCGTAAGGCCAGAGGGGGAGGGGATACACCCAGGACGGGACGCAAGTCCGCCGCAAGGCACCCCAAGCGGGACTCGAACCCCAGACCCACCGGAGAGCAGGACTGTGGTCCAACCCACTGCACCACCGCACCCCCTCATTCTAAGAAGCTTTTCTGTCAAATGACTTGAAATAGTTGGACCCTCAGGATGGTTTTTGGTAATCACTGCAATATAACAATTTCTGTGACTAATAATCCGGTTTCATAAGGATCATTTGCTCTGTGGAACTTCTGAAAAGAATCAGTTGTGTGTCTGATTTTACTTTTACTCGGTTTTTATTGCAGGTGGACAAGCACAGAGCGCATCTCATAAATTACATAATCTTCCTGAGGATCACTCCCTTCCTCCCCAACTGGTTCATTAACATCACCTCCCCTGTTATCAACGTGCCTCTGGGGGTCTTCTTCCTCGGGACTTTCTTTGGTGTGCCCCATTTTGTTCTTTACAAAACCTTACCACATGTTTGTGCCCAACTACCCCCATGAAGTCTCTAGATGATTAGTTTGTTTTAAAGCTCTTTTGATGTGCATTGTCAGTTTATCTTTACCCCACATTTTCATTTATGTGCCACATTGTTTCAACTGATTTATGGAATACAGCTCAATTTACACTTTGGATTTTTACTATTTGAAAACAAGTTTTATTATTGAGGCCAGTGGGTAAGTGTGGTTAGAAGTGTACTATATACTAGGTGTCACCTTCCACTCAAAGGGCCTAGGTTTGAATCACTGCTCCTGCTGTATTGTCCTCGATCAAGGTACTTACCCTTAATTGATGCAGTAAAAATGAACAATCTTTGTAAATGTTTAAATCACTGTACATAGCTTTGTCTACAAATCTAACATTTTAAGTTGCTTTGGAGGAAAAAATCAGAATTATTCTATATAAAAGGTTTTCAATTGTTTATTGTTATAGAGTGCTCTTTTTACACAGTGACAGAGCACTGAACAAAGGGATAAGATAAATAAGACAGTTGACTACATACTAGAGTACTACATTATCCATGCAGTTATTAAAGCTGTAAGCCTGCTGTAGGCCACAAAGGAAAGGAACAAAAAACTCCCAACCGAAAGTCAAGGGAGAAAAAAAACCTCTGGGGGTCCAAGTGCCAGTGGCTGCCCACTCCTCCTGGGTGTTTTAGATTAAAAAAGACTTGAGTAAATTTACAGCTAATAACGTTGTAGATGAGTGAGGTCCCAGTCCACACAGGTATGTTTTGTCAATTATGGCAGGTGGCCGTCAGCATGGGGTGCTGGTATGATGGCCAGCCGGCCTCCTCAGGTCTTATCATAAGGAAACAATGCTCAATGAAAAAGAAATTGTTAGAAAGAGATTAGAGAGGATAATACAGAAGGAAAAAAGCACAGCCAACTAGAATTACCTGTCACTGATATGCCAGAGTAAACATGTAAATCTTAAACTAGGATTTAAAGGGTGAGACAGACGGGGCATTCCTGACAGTAACTGGCAGACTATTCCATAGTCTAGGTACTCTGTAGCTAAAGACATGCTCTCCTACTGCAATCTTATTGATCACAGGTACTTTAAGGTATCCCGCTTTCAATGAGAGGAAACACTGTCAATGTAAATGTCTTAGAATGTATGGATGAATAATTTTGCAAAGGTAAGATGGAGCAATGCCAGAAGTAAGGTTTTATAATCAACTCTGAACATAACCGGGGACCAATGCAGCAATTTACGTGGTGGTGTTATGTAGTCATACTTCCTAATTCTAGTAACAATTCTTGCAGCAGCATTCTGTACCAGCTGTAGCCTGGATACAGTCTAGTACGGACAGCCTGAAAATAAAGCATTACAATAGTCCAACCTACTTGAAACTGATGTTGTTGAATCTGCTTATCTTACTGTTTTGCGCACAGATTTTTCACTGAGGTGTGGGACTGCGTTACGCTTTTATGAGCTATACGTTGACCCATCTGTATTTGTCTGCTCTATTTTACAGGTGTAGCTCCTCCGTCCTTCGTGGCGATCAATGCAGGGACCACCCTCTACAAGCTGACCACAGCTGGGGAGGCCGTGTCATGGAACTCTCTCGCCGTGCTTGGACTGCTGGCCGTGCTTTCCATCCTGCCCGTCTGCTTCCAGAAGAAGCTGCAGCAGAAGATGGAGTAGGTTTTCTCTGTGCCCTACCTGTTGAACCTGTACAGCCTGTCCCCTACAGCCCGCGTATCACCTCACAACACAACCTCAAGTCTGGGATGGCGATAGGCTGCTGTTATACACACAGCTCTGTCCTCGTGCCCTATGGCTGCAGTTGACAGGCTAAGTGCCACAGCCCTTACGCTATTGGTCATCAATGACCGTAGTGTGCCTGCCCCCGTTCAAGTTCTGTGTGAATGAGATCTGGTTTAAGAAACCATTGAAACCCGGTCATTGGGCTGTCACTGCTGATTCCAGATGTGCACACAGAGGCACATCTGTCCAGATACACAGCTGGTGAAGCACAGTCTCTGTCTCCTCCCAGAAAGACTTGTCATCCTTGAATTTTTATTTTTAATCTAGCATTGTTCTTAGTGCATGTTTGAATGAGTTAAAGAATAGAAACGTAGAAGCTATTTTCACCAGCAGTCTTTTCCCTCTCATTAATGAAATGCGTTCCATCTTTTTGCATTTTAATGTTTTTAACGTTTCCTGTACCCACCTGGTACTGGAGTGTGTATGCACTTCATATGAATGACCTAAGCAATATTTTCCCCGTGACTTCAGTTACATCTTTTTGGGGAAGAAAACCTGGAAGGGTCCCCCCTCCCTTATGTTTTCATGCATTGGTGACTAGAGACCATTATGGTATAAGGAAAAAAAACAATTCTTTGGTTGCATCTGATGAAACTTGAAATGTTAAATAGTTACTACTTGCCTATCACGGTGACTGCAGTGAAGTATAGTTTTTAATTAAAGTTAACAACTGCATTTTATTTGGCCCAGTCAGATATGAATGGTATGAAATGCTACAACTCATTTTATGCCTATTTTTGTTTCTTTTTGTGCGTGTGGCATAATGAGGCATGATTGAAGAGCAGCTAATAGATCCATTGCAGTGTTGAAGAGTTTGATAATGGTTTTATACTTCTTCAGACTGAAACACTGATGTAGATTAATGTAGTATCCTAATTATTAAATAATCTACTCCAGATCCTCAAGTCTTACTTAACAACTGGGACACGGTTGACTTTGTATTAAGGGTTGACAGTAGACTGATACTTGTCTTGCTGTTTTGCTCCAAAATATTGCTGCCTTGTACCTGCTTTTATACTTTGTTTTATAGTGGAAAACTTGGCTACCAGAGAACTTCTTTCCTTGATTGGACCCTTACAACATTTTTCTTTGCTCTCCATCTTACAGTGCTAATGTGATTCTGTGGTAAGAGTTTACCACTCTTACCTCTCTAGACTTCGCCAAAAAAGAACACACTGTAAATTTGGAGCGTCAGGATGTTTTTTCCTGATTTGAGTATCCATAATGCTGTTGTCCAAGTTCTACTTTTACGTTCCTAATTCTTTTGGACATTTTGCGGTCCTGCAATATCAGTGGTACAGACTGTACTATTCCCTGTGTTGTTTGGATTCCAGTTGTCCATTTTTTTTCTTTGCATTTTAAACCTAGTTTGATGGGTTCCGAAGTGAGAATACTGGAATTTTGTTTATCAGATGGAGGAGACTGCACGGGAAATATGATAAGGATGGGTTAGTTCAAAAACCATTGTGAAATTTACTCTGTACAAACTTGAAGGTGGCAGGGTTGGATTGGTTAATGTCTGATTGGATAGTTTGTGGCGGCGTCTGAAATTTGTCAGTACCGTTAACATTCACTAAAGCCGGTTCTTTATTCTTTTCCTCCGGAAATATATTTATTTATGCATTTAGGACTGGATTTTTTTTTTTTTTTAAATAAATCTTGAAACAAACAGGGAAGCAGTTGAAGATTTAGCAATTTTATGGGTGAAATAATCTGTGCTACTTTTACGTCTTAAGTAGTGTAAGAAGGGTTTTCAGAAATTTAATTGTTGAAATTGGAGCCGCCCCCCAGCACCACTGTTATTAACAATTAAGCATATTCAAAACCTTATTTAAATCATGAATGTGTCACAGCAGCATAGCTGGAATTACTGTGGCCCAAAGTACCTGGTCTTAGCTGGAAGTAAGGGCTGTGTGGAGTTGGTGCTTGTTGGTGGAGCCTTTGCAATAATTCTGCTCAATCATTCCATTAACAATGGCTCCAAACCATGGGGAAAAAATGTTTGGCCCCTCTGAGGAGGAGGTGTGGCCACTGTTCTCTGCATCCAGATGGAATCCTCTAATGCATGTGAGTTTGAGAATTATAGTGTAATCTGGGAAGTTCACATGAATATCTAATTTATACCTTAATTACACAACTTCATATCCAGTCAGTCCCCTTCAATTTTACTTTGGCTTCTGAATGTCAGTTGCTCTTCTGCAGAAATTAATTTTATGAACATAGCAAAACATTAACGGTTTTCCTCTAATGTTCATCTGCAGAAGTTTTCTTTTGTGTTTTTGCATTATACCTTTAGCAGGTGGTGGTGTTGTCCAGATGGTACTGTTACCTGCTTTTGGCATGTAAAAATGACCTTGACTTCCTGTCACTTCACCATGTCTTAAACTGCCTCATTTGAAATATATCTCTGTGACCACAGTATTACATCTTAAAACAAACTGTATTGCAGAATGATGCATTTAAGTCCCTTTTTGTCTGGTTTAATTAAATGACTTATTTATTACGAAAAGGTAATAAAAAATCAAACATTGAAGTCTGCCTGCTGTTTTATTTATGAGTGTTACATAATTGATGCCCTTGGACTGAGACACAACGGTGTCTTACAAATCTGACCTTGTAAAATAAAATCAATAGGGGGAGGAAGAGATCAGAATTATGGCTTGTGTGTAAAAACACTATAAATAATTAAATATATTTAAATCAAGTTAAAACACATTCCTCTGTGGGTCTGGGAATATGCCTGACTGCTTAGGATACAGCAAGGTGATCTGGAAAAATAATTTTTATGTAGAGGTGGCAATTTACACAGTACACACAAGGCTTGTAACAGGGTCCCATATAATGGAAAAACTACGTTTATGAAAACATACTCTTTGTACAATGGGTTTTTTTACTCAGTACAACAGCATTTTACCCATTGAGCAGTTTTTCATCCACAAGTATTTTACTCTGCACAACAGCCTGTATCGAGTGCTCCTGTCAGACTGTTTGAAAGAGTCTTTTCAGTGCAACACTAACCTTTACACTAACTACTGCTCCTTAATAGTAACTTTGAGGATGATGACTATAAACATGTAATTGTTAAATTATTTAACTAGTACACAAAGTTTTAACAAATACTTTTACACTAGTGTAAATAAAGCCTTAACATCACAATCAAATGAAAATAATCCAAAGTCAAAGATTTGTTAGTAACTCGCCCCTAATGGCATACTGCCCAGCACTTTGGCAGTGAAAGATAAAGTTAGGAAAAAAATAAATACCTGTATTTCTTTACCATTACCTATAGGCCAAATTATCAAGGTTTCCCTGCACCCGTCCATCCTATGCTTTCCGGATTGACGCTGGATCTCTGAATTCTGGACTGGACAAGTGGTTACATTACTTAATGTATGAATTGAAATAGAACATTAAAATACAAGTTAGATATAATTTTTGTTACAGATATTAAGAAATGGTGCCATTGTCATGTATAGCATACCTTTTATTTATACATTAACTCATTTAGATGACACTTTCTGCAAAGTGACTTATAATTCTAGCCTACCTACAATGTATACAGCTGGGAGATGTTACTGGAGCAATTTCAGGGTAAGTACCTTGCTCAGAGGTACTACAGCCAGAGAGATAGAACCTGGAACCTTTTGGATCTAATAATGGCAGCAGCTCTAACCACAACGCTGCTAACCCCTTTTTTCATGTCTAAATTAGTTTTAGGCGTTATATTTTTCGTCGATTTACTATTCCCCCACAACATAAATAATGGTAATTCGATCCCCTTCAAATTCGTTCCCCACAAATTTCCCTAACGGGGCTGATTTCACGGAACGAATTAGCCCCGTTATATGAGGAATGGATGTGTACAGTAAACGGTTGTATTTCACTTTTTTGACACTAGATGTCGCACAAAGGAAAAGGAAACGATGTACGATGCGGTTGCGTTTATCTGTAGCACCGTAGCGAGGATTTTGCTTGTGTTTATCGTCTGCCATTCAGTTTCAGTGACGCCGTCACTACGTTTATTAAATACTGTTGAAGTAGAAGATAATGTGTCGTTAGTATAACCGCTTTAAGTGCTTTGTTATACACGAGGGGACGTGTTAAGAAAATTTTGATTTTGAAAGTCTCTCTAGCATAGTACAAAAAACGTTATGTAACAAATTAGTATAGGTAAATGTTCAATGTTTCGAGATATATTCGTAAAATAACAATCTGTGCTAACATGATTTCCCTCAAAGCTGTACACTGACTGTCCATTGAGTGATGAATCACTGATCAGTGATGTGGCGCTCACTTGTCGCGCGCGGCGCCCTGGGTTCGAACGGGGCAAAGGACTCGCGGACAGCGTTCATTGCGAACGGTTATTGGAACACCGGCACATGATAGCGAGTGGTGACGGGAGTATCAGTGGAAATAATGCTCTCGGTCCGAGGAGCCCGTTTCGTCAAGGACCTGCACCCTTTGACGAGGCTTTGACAGCCCTCTCTCCTTCCCCACACTCGCCCCCGGCCATCGTTTCTGGCCTCAGCCCACACAGCGCTTGAACAACTTTTACATTTTTCCCAACATTCCCATTACTCCAACTATCGACAATAAACATCTTTTCCCACTCGAACGTGACGCTCTTCAGTCACTCGGGTCGTTACAGTATTTTGGTGATACAAATACAAGAGCTCATTATAACCTTTCACTCGCTAAACACACTACGTTGCGGCAGCGCAGGGGTTACACGCATGACGTAATTAACTTTCCGAGCCCGGGGCGCATGCGTCATGCGCATTTCAGACCCCTCCCCTCCTCCTCGTCTTCGACCACGCCCCCACGCCTGCTTTTCCGCTCTGATTGGAGGAACCCTGTGCCACATGAACACGGCCACACGAGAGGTGTCACGGTGCGCTGTAGCGCTGTCTCCGCCTCGCAGCTCTTTAAACGGGCTCGGCCGGTGCACGCTGCGCTTGCTGCGCTCGGTGGTGTCCTGAGCTCAGCTCAGCATGGCAGATCGAGGTGAAAGCGGTAGCTCCTGACGTGCTCTCAGTGTCCTGGGAGCAGCATCAGCATGATGAGCTCCAGCTTCAGCTCGTGCAGGTTCGCCGATTATTTCGTGGTGTGTGGACTGGACACGGACACGGGGCTGGAGCCAGACGAGCTTTCCGGTGGGTGAATGATCGGTGATGTGATTTTTTTTTTTTTTTTTTTTTTTTTTTTGTGAGTGTTGGTGATGATGACTTACTGCGATTGTGACTGTGATGTGGAGTGCAGCCGTAACTGATGCGATGTAAGGACTGTCATTACGACGTTGAGTTTTGGGGTTATGTATGAACCTGTCGTAGATGTTCATGATGATCTGTTCCATCAGTGGCATTGCCACACTGTATGTGCTCTACGAGTAATGTTCACCCCACCTTTCCGTACAGTTGTAAATGACATGAGTAGATTTTTAAATGAGAAGTTACAGAATGAGGTCATGATGTGTAACCTGCACCAGGTGACTAGGTAGGTAACAGAGCTGTTAAAGCCACCAGACTGGAATCCCACCTCCTGCTGAAGTACCCTTACTAAGGTCCTTACCCAATTGGCCTGTGAAAATTACCCAGCAGTTTCAATACATTTTTGTTATGTGATTCAATGCTTGAAGATGCTTTAGAGAAAAACAACTTCTTATTTGCAGGACTTCACCCCATCATTGTTCATATGCAATGTAAGCTCCTTAACAGTCAATAAAAAATAAATAAAATAAAAGAGAAATGGATCCTGGATCTTCCAGCTGGCCAAAATTATTCTGATATGTGAAAAGTGGAGCTAGGGACATACTCATGTCTTTTAAGAAACACAGTGGAACAGTTCCATTTCCCATGATTTACCATTTTCATGACCAATACCACACTGAGGATTAAAACATATAATAGTACAGGAAGGTGGAAAGCTGTAAAATAGATTGTTGGAAAAGCAGATTATTAATGAAATGTTACCTTCATTTCACCTATATTGAAAATATCGGGAAGATCCCTACAGATTGTTTTGTCCCCGAGGCCTAGACATGTTTGAGTGGAGGGCCTCATTAACCGGGAAGTGTAATGTTAAATACTCACTGGCGGATTAGTGAAAATGTGGTTAAGGCCTGTGGTTTGAACACTTCTTCTTTCAAACGAATGAAACGTTTTGAGGTTTGAACTCCATTGATCTTTACCATTTACGTGCACTGGAAATACTCATTTGAACCCAGCAGCACTGAGCAGATTGGTGGAAGCTGTGGGACCCGGCTGGGGGTGGAGGTTGGTTCTGATACGATTCTGCTGCCATTGGGGAAACACTCATTAATTCATCAAGTCTGCATCAGGAAAATTAAACAAAAGCAGGCTTGGGTTTTTTCCCCCTGGGGGGCTACTAAGGTGGTGGGGGGTTGTCTATTCACATGTGCTCCAGTTGCCATCCCCCTAACAAGAAAAAAACAGAATGATGTCATTATAACCATGACTTGACCTCAGACATCTGTGAATTGTTACCTCCCCTGGTGGGGGGTGAGGGGACAATACTGGCTAATTCTCTGGGGGGGGGTGCCAGGCGGTGTGCAGGTAGGGCTGTTGGCAACAATCGTTCGTTCACCGTAATTTCTGAGCACATGTGGCATGGCTGCAGTACGTGGGTTGCAGTTGGTCCAATGGTCACAAGTTCACCATGCGGAGAGCCGACTATGACCCCAGGTTGAGAGTGTGTCACCCTACTCTTTCATATATATTTAATCTAGAGTGTGTCCCCCCCATTGCTTCCACTGCAACACTGCTCCTTCCGTGGGGGGATATGAATATTTTCTGCCAGGCAGAGTGGTAGAATCGGAAGATTCTGAGCTCTTCTCGTGCTGTTTTTTGTCAGCCAGTTTTGGTTGTGTTGGTCTTATGCTCAGGGAAAAAGTGTCCAATGAAAGCTGAATCAGGCCCATATCGATTACTGCTATTGCCAGATCATAGTTCTTATAACGGTTATCAAAAGCGTATTAAAAATGCACTCTTTGGGTTCAGATCCCACCTTCTGCTGTAGTACTCTTGAACAAGGTTCTTGCCCTAAATGGATGGTTAAAATTACTCTGCTCTATAAATGGATAAGTAATAGTAACTTGAGGTACAAACCAAAAATTATGTCACTTTTGGGAAAAGCATCAAGAAAATGATTAATGTAAATGAGTCAGATTGTGCCTCCCTTGATGGAAGGATTTCCAATTCATGCTGTCAGGAAATGGATCAGTAACCTTTAGTGCTTAACCACACTGGACTCTCTAGATAGGACTCTAGATCTACATTCTGTCCTGTGTGTGTCTTTACTTGGTTATCTCCACCACTGTTCAGATGCAGCATTCATAGAGATGGTGTTAATACCTGCAATATTATAGTTTTATTTCTTTCTTAATAGGAGGGTGCAGTGGTGTAGTGGGTTGGACCAGGTCCCGCTCTCTGGTGGGTCTGGGGTTAAAGTCTCGCTTGGGGTGCCTTGCGACAGACTGGCGTCCCATCCTGGGTGTGTCCCCTCCCCCTCCAGCCTCACGCCCTGAGTTGCCGGGTTAGGCTCCGGCTCCCCGCGACCCTGAATGGGACAAGTGGTTCAGACTGCGTGCGTGCGTGCGTGCGTGCGTGCGTGCGTGCGTGCGTGCGTGCGTGCGTGCGTGCGTGTGTTATTTCTTAATACCTTCTGCTCCTGGAAGCAGCTGTCTGGCTCTCTGCCAGTGCAATTTAACAAAACAGCACAGCATGTCATTACATCTCGTTCCCTCCTTCAGCTGAAATATACTTTTTGTACAGAGAGGAGACGTATAGAACTCCTTTGGCTGTAAATCCCAGGTTGACGAGGATTGGCCTCTTTGCTATGCCGATGAACACGTTACACACTTCAGACACGTTTGAATTCCTCTCGGTGCAGTAGGGGCCTTTAGATGTTCCATATTTTCCACTGAATACTGTACGGCTTGATTTGAATGTGGCTCAGCATGTGTGGAGTTCGTATGTGCATGCGAGATCTCTCCAGGTGCTCTGGTTTCCTCCCAAAGTCCAAAGACATGTGTTTTAGGTGAACTGGTCTCACTAAATTGTGTGATTTTTTTTTTTCTTTCTTCAGTAAATGAGTGTTTGTTTGCCTTTTGGACTGTCAACCAGTGTGTTCTGTACCCTGCTTCACACCCTATGCTTCCAAGATGGGTGCCAGACCACTGGGACCCTGCACTGAACAGGCAGTTAATACTATTATAATGTGTCTTGGTGAGGAGTGTCTTTTCCACCTTCCTCCTGAGCCGTCCCACATTTATTTATCCTGGCGGAAGCAGCCCTGGAGCCATGTGCCAGGGGAGTCTGCTCCTCGAAACCCCTAGACACCTGAGTCAGTATGGGGGGACGTGGTGGTGGGTGTTGGGAATGACGTGGCAGATGGATGCCTGCAGCGCAAGTGTCTCCCAAGGCCTCTGCGTAGCCTGCCAGCAGGGACTGTGCTCACTTGTCTACTCCTGCTCTCCTCCTGGCGCTATCGCCCAGATCTGGGAGCTGAGACTGCTGCCGCTTCCGTTGCGGTTTTACTTCCAGCTGCAAGGGCCACACAGCTGCTGTCCAGCTGGATGCGCCATCTGGGGCCACCGCAATGGGGGGAGGAGTGTCTGTGAGACTTTCCGTCGTGATGAGCGGCAGCAGTTGTTGTAGTGGTTAGAGCTGCTGCCTTTAGACCCAAAGGACACTGGTTCGAATCCCCCCTCCAGCTGTAGTACCCTTGAGCAAGGTACTTACCCTGAATTTCTCCAACAAAATTTCCCAGCTGTATAAATGGGGAAATAACTGAGAGTAGTTTAACATTGTAAGTCATGTCAGCTAAACGAATAAATGCAAGTGAGGGGTCAGAGGAGTCCATCAGGCCCTCAGAGCTGAAGGAGCTGTGGGGTAAGTTGTCCACTGCTCAGGCTTCTGAATTTTATTTCGCTTTTTTTTTTTTTTTTTTTCCCCCCAAAGTAACTTGGTGGTAAAGTACCTACTGTGATTTACCCATTTATACAGAATTTTTTTTTTTTTTTTTAAATCTATTTATACATTATACTGGTGCAATTCAGCATAAGTACCTTGTTGATGGTTATTAGAGCAGGAGGTAGGGTTTGAACCCACAACCTCTGTGCCCAAAGGTGGGGGCTCAAACCTGTCCTCTGTGTCCCGTTCCCCCTCTACTATGGAAAGGCAGTCCAGTTCGAACCCATCTTACCTTTGCTTTTTCAACTACTGTAAGCCAGTAGGCAGCATAGTGTTCAGAGCTGTTGTGTTCCCATCGAAAGACACAAAAAGCCACTTGTCCCAAGGAGAGTCACGGCAAGCCAGAGCCAAACCCAGCCACACAAGGTGCAAGGCTGGAGGGGGAGGGGACACACCCAGGATGGGACGCCACTCTATCACAAGGCACCCAAAGTGGGACTCAAACCCCAGACCCGCCAGAGAGCAGGACCCGGCTAAATCTGCTGTGCTGCCGTGGCCCCCTGTCCTGTTTAAATACTCGGGTTCCAGTTTCCTGCTGCAGTACTCTTGATCGTGGTACATACACAGAATTGTTGCTTATTATCCAGCTGTAGGGGGCGCGGTGGCGCAGTGGGTTGGACCACAGTCCTCCTCTCCGGTGGGTCTGGGGTTCGAGTCCCGCTTGGGGTGCCTTGCGACGGACTGGCGTCCCGTCCTGGGTGTGTCCCCCTCCGGCCTTACGCCCTGTGTTGCCGGGTAGGCTCCGGTTCCCCGTGACCCTGTAAGGGACAAGCGGTTCTGAAAATGTGTGTGTGTGTGTGTGTGTGTGTGTGTGTGTGTGTGTGTGTGTATCCAGCTGTATAGATGGGTAAATAATTGTAAGCAGCCAGTCTTTGAAAGGCTTAACCTGTGTTGTGTTTAAATGTATAATAGACGGTATGTAACAGAAAGGTTTGACTAATTAGCACTTAGGTGAAAAGCATGACCTCAGCAGGGAATCGTAACATCTCGTAGTTCGCAGTTCTGTCATCTGTGCCAGAAATGGGTTTG
This sequence comes from Scleropages formosus, assembly GCF_900964775.1. NCBI lineage: Eukaryota > Metazoa > Chordata > Actinopteri > Osteoglossiformes > Osteoglossidae > Scleropages > Scleropages formosus. The sequence continues at coordinate 8,518,092 of NC_041807.1, forward strand.
CTGCACCCTGTGGGGTCGGGTTGTGAAAGATGGAGGAAAGTTTTTGGCTTTTAGGAAATTCCAGCTGTATGACGATTCAGAGTGACAGTACCTCGGTCCTACCGCGTGGAAACCGATACAGGTTACGTAGAAAGGTGTGAAAATGCTTAATATACACTCCTGCTCGTTCCTCTCGCTGGGAGTCCAGATTGAAAACTTGCCTGCGTTCAGTTTTGCCCCTGATGTGGATGAATGATCTCCCTCTATCCCTCAGAGCTGCTGAATTCCCTCCGGCATTCAAGAAGTGTCAGAACCCATTTCTTTCAGACCCACCTCCCAAAAATGGCAGCTTTGTTGAACCATAACAGTATCAATAAAGCGCTCGGAAACATCCGGTTTCTCGACTGCTAGAATCTTACTTCCCTCAGTCTAATTTTGAGTAGAGAACGGCTCGGGTTTGACAACAGCTAGGATTCTCACAGTTTAATCAATAATGACACAGGATGGTTTCCTCCTGCTATGTGACCATGTGGGCATCATCGTTTTTCTCATTCCGTATCAGTTCCATCATCCATTACTCTTTTTAAATTCAGATTACACTTGAGAACTGGTTAAATGGCTTTTATTGTTTTCATGGGGATTTAAATTTGGAATTGATTACTGGAGCATAATTCGGTTTTCGACAAATTGCTGCCCGCGTTGGCCGCTGTCCTGTTTCCAGTGAGCTGACAAATTTCTCCTGCAGCAGCTTCTTCCCTACAAACAGGGCAGCAGGTGGCGTGCCGGTTAGAGCTGTCACTTTCCACTCAAAGGCCCTCAGTTTAAATCCCATTCCTTCTTTAGTTCCTTTGAGCAGGGTACTTACCCTGAATTGATACAGGAAAATGGGTAATAATTATGAGTAATTAGGATAGGAGAGAGGCTTATTTGCTTTACACAAAGGCATTGCATAAATGATGGTTGTTAACTGAATCTTACCATTTAAAGTAAATATTTTAAAAAGTTAGATTGAGATAGATGGCATGTTTAGCAGCAGTTTGTTAGAGTGCCCGTTCTCCTTACTACCTCTGGGTGTGACCCACTCGCAAAGAGCTGCATTATTGGAAACTCGTGGGGTTTTATCGATGTGGTCTGCTTTCTGGCTTGTTTGCAAGGGATTAACAGCTCGTTGGAATATATTGGAGTTTATTGAAATGCAAAGCTGTCAGTTCTCTGCTGGCATGGCGTGCCAGACAGAAGGTCTACTTAATGTCACGGTTCTAAGTCTGGCTGGGTGCGAACCGTGAGCGGAATGGAAATCTTTTAACGTGATTATTTCCTGGGCAACTCACCACAGGCACCCTCTATCTCCCTGGTAGGAAATAGCAAGATTATATTAAGAAGAGGTTCAAGCATCAATGAGATTATTAAATGGTTATCATCACTTTTTTTTTAAGCTGAGGAAGGAGTTTTCTCTATTTAAAATGTCCCAAGTCAAATAAAATGGCCATCTGAACCTGGGTCGGCATTGTGGGCTGAGCAAACTGGTGCGGATGTTCAGGTCTTTGTGTGTGTGTGTGTGTGTGTGTGTGTGTGTGTGTGTGTGTGTGTGTGTGTGTGTGTGGGGACTGAGCAGCATGAAAAGGAACCCATCCAAAGGTACTTCCGTCAGAATGGAGACGAGGCTGCCTGGAATCATTGCCCCCCCGACACACACACACGCAGGCTGCACTTCCCATTGTCACGGCAATGTCGCCCACGACAACCAGACCACGCAGGGATCCGTTCTGGTCCGTCTTTCGGCGAGTCTTTGGGATTGGGCGGACGTGCGGCAGTCTTGCTCGAGGCACCGAGTCTGGCCGTGCACCCACTCGCTGTGTGCGTACAAAAGACGGACGTCAGAACGTCTCCCTTCCGTTAGCTCATCCCGCTCCTCGAAAAGGCCTTTCTCTCAAACGTGTCACTTCCCACGGTGCTGCGCTGACGCCATTCCCAGCATGTATTCCTTTCTCTTCCGCCGTCCTCCTTGGTCACGCTCTCCTTTCAGCGCGCTCTCCTCATCGGACCGCTTACGAGGAGCCGAACGGACCGAAATCGTCAGACGACGCGTTGGCACGTGGCGTACGTTACTCTCCATATGGTGTACTTTGCTCTTGTCGAGGTGAAGTTGTGTACAACCTGTTCCCGCATCGAGCGTAATCGATCGCTTACATTTATTCATTTAGCTGATACTTTCCTACAAAGCGACGTACAATCTTAGGCTACCTACAGCTATTTACCCAGCAGTGTAATTTTTACCGGAGTAATTTAAGTACCTTGATCAAGAGCAAAACCGGCAAACCGGCAACCTTCAGATCCAAAGGCAGCAGGTCTAACCGCTACCTTTGGATCTGAGCTCACCTTTGTGACATCTCTAGACTGACCATCCAGTACACAGCTCCTCTTTATCCTTCATCTTCTGCTCTTTAGTTGCACCATCATCATCAGCAGCACAGCTATAGGTAAAATGAGTCATCACATTGTCGGACGAAAACTTATTAGGCTGAAGGCATAAAGTCGTCTCTGATCCAATTTAGTTCACACATTTCATATTAGATGCATTAGGAATGGGGGGGACTAAGTATAAGCTTTAAAATATATATATTCTAATAAATCACCATAATCCTGACCAGGATAAGCAGTTAATAAAATGGATGGATAGTATATATGTCTGCGTACATATTTCTATTAATGTATCTTAAAGGCTCCACCCACCTACCCTTACATACAGTGTAGAGGTTTGTTGTATTCACTCATGAGTAGATGCAAGTTTGTGAAGGTCCAGAGTCTATCCCAGAAACACTGGATGTGAGGTAGGGTATCCTCTGCATGGATTACCAGTCAATTTCAAGGCAATCTCACACACACACACACACACACACACACACACATCAGAAACCAGAACACCTGGAGGAAACCCACATAAACATGGGTAGAACATCTAAACTTCATTTAGACCGAGTCAGATTCAAACCCAAACCCAAATGCGGTTTCCAGGTATTGTGAGGCACCCGTGTGCTCCCATCATGACGTTGTTTCAAATATTTCTTTTTCTGACCTGCGTTCTAATTTTATTTGCGTGTGAAATTTGAAGATAATTGGAGATGCCAATCATGTGGTGTTCACCGGGACATGTGTGACGCACTGGATTTTCAGACAAAAAAAAACCGGTGACTGCGGTTAGTGGTTGAAATTGAGTGCACTGCGACATTTGGACCGAGGAAATCCCAGCATAGAGCGCCTTCGGTTTGAACTGCTTGGAAATCAGAAATATTTCCCCTAAAAACCCCAAGGGATCCTCTCTGTATGTGAAAGTATGCTTTTTCTGAAAAACCCACCTGGTATGACATAGGCCCATCTACGTACACACACCACAAATAGTTGTAGAAACCTACATATTATTGAAAAACTAATTTTTTTTTTTTTTTTTTTTTTCCCTCTGAGATGTATGTAACTTTGGAGAAAAGAGTCTGAAAAATGAGTAAATGTAAAACTGGCAGTCAAAAAATAGGTTCTGAAACATCAAATTAGTTTTATTATCTGCATGTCCAGATTAGAAAGGGCTGCCTTGTAATCTGAAGGTTTTGGGTTTAAATTTTACCTCCAACTGCAGCACCCTTAATCAATGGACTCACCTTGAATTGATACTGTAAGAATACTCTGCTATATAAATGGGTAAATCATGGTAAAATTAATTATCTGGTACTGAAAGTCATCTTGACAATTTTTTTTTTTTAAAATCTGTAAATTTATCCACCAAATGTACAAACCTTAATTTAGTAATTTTGATTAGTTCAGTGTACTTGATGCTCGTGCTTAATTCCTAAGGCCTATGTGTTGTCCTCAGTGGTCGGTACCAGTAAATAAAATCTGGAGATGTAGAAGTCCTTACAAATATTCCCTGCAGGGTGTAACGGGCTGAAAAAGACAGAAGCTTCCAGATCAGGACTGTCACTAAATCTCATAATGGTTCGAGTCCTCCATCCGACCTTGCACTTTTCCTACCGTCTTTTGATAGCGAAGTTCTGCAACATAATTGACATTCGCTGAGCTTAAGTCAGCATTTTTCCGCTTGTAAAGAGGAACCATGTTACACAACAATATCGGCGATTTTTCTAGCTTCCTTCCTCCGTGTGCAGCCCTTGATTTTGTTCTCCGATACAACGCCTGTTATTTTGTTCCCTAGGCACCATGGCGCTTTTTAATTTATTTATATTTTTTTTTTTTTTTTCAGATTTTTGTTGAAATAAAGGCATCTGAGGACTGCAGCGCAGTTTGAACAAGTTATCACACTGCAGTCTTGTTCTGAATATGCATAATAGTTTTTAAAAAAAAAAAAAAAAAACATCAGCAGCAAAATCGCAGGTTAATGCTGGAAATGTGTCCTTTATTACATCTTCAGTGGTAAAACTGAGCTTTTTTTTTTTTTTTTTGGGTCATGAGAGGCACCTAAGGCAGCCATCAGAATGACAGAACGTCACAGGGAGCTTTTGAATGTGTAACCTGTCATCTGTGCTGTGTAAAAATAAGTGGGGACCATATGGTCGTCTCCGTATACGCGCGTCCCACCAAACCCTGACAGAGACCCATCATTTATACCGAAAGACAGGGGTGACATGAGGCGAATTACAGGATCGCTCTATGGATCGACAGTAGCGTTGCGACATGTTTCCAAAGGTGGAAACAGTATGAACGCTACACCCTCCCACAAACGCATGCGCCGCACACATGCTTTTTTTTCAGTCTGGTGCCATTGTAGCACTGACATCTGCCTTTTGATATGGAGAGTCAGATCCCGAGGCTTTCCTCCCATCGTCCAGTGTTTCTCACACACACATTATGGGGGGGGTCCTCAGGTGCATGGCATTTACATGATGTGTAGGCTCCTCTCACTGTGGGTGGCTAAATGCGTTGAGTGGCCCCTCGTCCGCCCAGGCAGTGGGAGCTGGCAGCCAGACAGCAATGAGTCAGGCCTTGATCGCAGGAGACCAGCCCGGTAGCTGCTCCTCGCCACAGGATGATGATGTGATGATGTTTATTCCTGTCCCCCGGTCACTGTCCAAGGAGTATCTCCTCATCCCTATTAATGCTGCCTTTTGTTAGTATGGCTTTCAAAGGATTAGGATCAGCTCTGTTACATTTATTTATTTAGCTGACACTTTTCTCCAAAGCAACTTGGTGTTAATCTACCTACAACTACTTACCCATTTGTAAAGCTGGGTAACTTTTAGTTAGTTATTCTTATTGGAGCAATTTTAGGGTAAATACTTTGGTTAAGGATACTACAGTCAGAGGTGAGATTCAAGCCTGCAACCTTTGGGTCCAAAGGTGGTGGCGCTAACCTCTACGCTGCCAGCTGCCCCTGGTGTGAAATACTTTTCTGCATCTTCTGAAGATCTTCAGCAGGTAGCGCAGTGCTTAGAAACACTATTTCACTCAGAGGAACCAATTTCATATGCTGTTCCCACTGTAGAACTCCTGAGCAAAGTATTTACCCTGAATATCAATATCAACTCTAGAAATTACATCTCTTCATTTCTCTAATGCTTTTGCTCAGAGCAACGTGCAGTGATTTACCCATGAACTTTTTTTTCCCCTTTAACTGCAATCAACTCAGGGTGAGTACCCTGATAAAGTGGACAGTAGTAGGAGGTGAGATTTGAACCTGTATCCATCAAGTCCAGAGTGAGCTGCTCTAAGCATTACACTGCTAAGCCCAAGTGAATAAATAACTGAATCGTCCAAGAAAAGGTCCCATTTCTGTAAATTTTGTACCACACAAGTCACCTTTCACAGTTTGAAAATAAAGCCCATCCAGGTTGTAGATCGATGCTTTTCTTTTCTATTGCCTCTACCCATCCCCCCCATCTTATTCAAATATACAGCTCTTGAAACAGTTGGTTTAGCTGTCAGAACACAACATGCTGAATGTTCATAGGCACGTGGTGTCCTTATGGCAGCAAAATAAAACATCTCTCTTTACAGTGCATGGAGGGTTAGCCTTGTGCTGTCTTGTGCTAATGGTGTCTTTGTGTGCTGGTGATTCCTCTGTTTGCACAAGGTGGTATTGTCTCAATGGGGATCCCTGCTGTTTTCAGTTTCCCTTAAAGGGGGGGGGCTCTGCACTCCTGGGCTGGACTCATGGGATTTGAAGTTTTAGTACCCCTGTAGGCCACTATGCCCCTTGAGGAGCCTTTGTTCTGATTTTTTCACCACAAGCTACGTGATCCTGTTCCAGTGTTTGAGCCAAAAGCTGAAGGAACTTGTGTGATTCGATCTTGAGGAACATCATCCTTGTTGCTATGTCGCTCTTCCTTCTAAATATGAGACAGACATGGTTGGACATGCTGCTTTTTGAATGAATGGCACAGACAAAGCGTGGGATTAGCATAATTTCCTGTGAGAGCTTTACTGAGGTTCTAGGCTGTCTCACGATACATTTAAAATGTCTCCCATAAAGAGCAAACCCAACATTTGTCATCTTGTTTTTTGCTGTGCTGCAGGAAAACATAATTTAAAAAAAAAAAAAAAAAGGTGGTGCATTTTTGGGGGGATGCCCTGCCCGCTTCAGTTCGATTAACTGTTGTTTTGTTTGTCGTAGCTTTGTATCGGTACATACAGGCCGCTAAATTGAGAGATGGGGCCACACGAATGTCGGCGAGTGAGAATAAAGGTAACGCCCCCCCCCCCCTTCACCCGCCTTCTGATGGCATCCTGCTGATTTCCTCTGTGCTCTGCTTGTGACTTCTTGACCTTCAATCTTTGGATCCCTAGATCCGCAGCACCAACGTTTTATTTGTGCCCCTGAACTAAGCTCTGCTGCACGCTCGGCCCTCGGCCCCCCCCCCCCCCCCCCCCCCTTCCTCTGCCCAGCAGCTACTGAGTGACAATCACTGCTCCCGCATCTCTTGTTAGCATTGCTGCCATCCTTTATTGTGGTCTTTCCCTCCCCTTCACCAGTTGTCTATCAGAAAAGGCTGAATGCACCTAAATCACAGCCACTGTACTTTTGGGTTTGGCTTTAACTTACACCTTCGTGTTGTTATAATGGCTGCCACCCTGCGCCCCTGCGCCCCCCCCCCCCCCCCCCCCACAGCATTCCATGTATATTTTATTATGGGGGAGCGGGTAGCACAGTGGTTAGAGCCACTGCTGTCCAAATAAAGGAACCCGGGTCCAAATCTCCATTCCTAATGTAATTCTCTAGTCAAGGTACTTGCACTGAATTGATACAGTAAGACTACCCTGCTGTATAAATGTGTGTAAATTGGTGTAAAATTAATTATTTTACCAGTGCTAGTCCTGTGCCAGTTGAAAATATTTGACTCAATGGGCTCCACACCCAGAAATGACCCCCATTAGGGTTGCTGGGTCCAGTTTTGGAAAATAAGGAACAGATGAGGTGATAAATCTTTTGTTTTTAATACATTTACATCTATTCATTTTAACAGATGCTTTTCTCCAAAGTGATACACATCTCGTAGAAATACAATTTGTGCATTACCTTAGGAGAAAGAGATACAGCATATAGCATAATGGTATATATTCCTGATATATACACACATGCATACAGTATGAAATAATGTCGAAGCTGGGAGACTCCACCAGAATGGTACAATTATTCAGACAAGCCCTGTATCTAACATTCCAAGATGCCTTGAACAAAGGCATCAGCTCTGCGCGCGCACACACGCACACGCACACACTTGTCCTAAGCGGGGTCACGGTGAGCCAGAGCCTATCCTGGCAGCGCAGGTTGAGGGGCCGGAGGAGGAGGGGACACACCCCGGCCAGGACACCAGTCCACCGCAAGGCATCCTCTGGAGGACTCGAACCCCAGACCCCTCACATAGCAGGCTTCGGCCAAACTTGCTGCGCCACCACGCCCCCCTTGTCAGCTTTCCAATGGTTAATAATTATAGGTTTTTTTTTTTAACCTCCATAATAGTGGCCTTTCAGATTATATTTATTCATATATGCCATTTTTAGCATCTTAATTTGTCCCCCCTCCCAAATACATTGCTAAAAATGTCAAAATCACTGTATCTGGTCTGCGGTCTATTGTGATCCAGTATTCTGGAATAAGGGGGCAGCTCTTCTGGCAGAATGATTCCCTATGGTGTTCACATTATGCTGATTTTCTTTAAGCTCGCCTCTGACTGGATGCTTCCGTCCACACGCTCCACCTATGTTGCGACTCCCCCCCATTGGCCTGGGTGCTGCCTGGCTAAGCTTGCTCCTTCTTTCTCCACCTTCTTCTGTATCCCCTGCAGGGGAAAATTTTGAACAGAGTCCACTGCGCAGAACTTTTAAATCCAAAGTCCTGGCACACTACCCTGAGAATGTGGAGTGGAGTCCCTTCGACCAGGATGCTGTGGGCATGGTGAGTGTCCACTGGAGGGTTGTGGATGTTTTCCCCATTTAATCCATTGATTTACTGGTTGGGTTTCCCCCCGCCGCCCTAACCGGCTTTCTCTCCTGCTTGCGCCTCAGTGTTCACTTCACGGTTCGAACATATAAATCCTGATCGCTGCTTGGGGGGTGATGTCAGCAGAGACCACTGGACAGGCCTCGCTAACTTCCTTTCCTTTCCCTCCCTAGCTTTGTATGCCCAAGGGGCTGTCCTTTCGCACCCAGGCAGACCCCCGTGAACCACAGTTCCATTCCTTCATCATCACTCGGGAGGACGGTTCCCGCAGCTACGGCTTTGCCCTCACATTCTACGAGGAGGTGACCAGCAAGCAGATCTGCAGTGCCATGCAGACACTATACCACATGCACAATGCTGAACAGTACGACATCTTGCACATGCCCTCAGCAGGACCTCCCGCCAGCCTGCAGCGCTTCAACTCCTACGACATCACCCGCGACACGCTCTATGTCTCAAAGTGCATCTGCCTTCTAGCGCCCATGGCCTTCCAGCAGGCCTGCCGGAAGGTTCTGGAGCAGCTCCATCAGGCGATCACCTCGTCCCAGCCGCCGCCACTGCCCCTGGAGAGCTACATATTCAACGTGCTCTATGAGGTCCCGCTGCCCCCAGCCGGACGCTCCCTCAAGTTCTCGGGGGTCTACAGCCCCGTGGTGTGCCAGCGGCCGAGCACGAGCGAGCTGCCGCTCTTTGACTTCCCGCTCAGTGACGTCTTCCAGCTGCTCGGGGTGGAGAACGTGCTGCAACTATTCACCTGTGCCCTGCTGGAATTCCAGATCCTTCTGTACTCCCAACGTGAGTCTGCCACTGCCCCTTCCACCATGATGGAGACATCGTGTTGTGTGTCATACTGTCACCCACAAGTGGCATCACGGACACCGCGTGACTTTCGGATCTAGATTTATTAGATTACTGCAAGGTTCTAAATCTCTGCTTCAGTTGATGTAACACACTTTTTTTTTGTATTTTTCTTGAAGGTGTACGTTGCTTTGGAGAAAAGCATCTGCTACATGTAAATGTAAATCTTCCTATCAGTTGCATACAAATTTGAAATTAATGAGTTTTACACTGTCAAGGTGCCTTAATCTTAAAAAGAAGCTAAATTCAAACCAGTTTTTTTCCTCCCCAGTGCCAGATACTCAGCTGTATAGATATATGTACAGATAGATAATTTAAATTATTTGGAATAGATAAAAATTCAAAACAAAATGCACAAGGTTACAGACACACATTTATACAACTGGGAAATTTTTGCTGTGTCAATTCATGGTAAGTACCTTGATCAGGGACTCCAACCTGGGTCCTTTTGATTTTTAAGGCCACAACTCTAACCAGTCTACCACCTGCTGCCCATTAGATTCCATGCAGACCCTGTTTTAATTCAGATCCATAACTGAACAGTATTGTCTACTGTATTTAATGCAGCACTATCTTTATCTAATCAAAATGTCAAGAAAGGATGTATGAAATCATAAGATTTATTTGGGACACCACTTAAATTCACCAACTCATATGCTTGACAGCTTATGTGTTGAACAAAAAGTTGACAATACTCCACACTGACTCTAGCTGACCATGGTTCGTGCTTCGTAATGCTCATCACAGGATAGCTTCTAAAATGCAGCTGGGGAAATGCCAACACCATTGTGTTTCACAACTGTTCACGCATTTCCTCAGATATCAACAGCTGTGTGTCTTGCAGTCATCACTGTCACATTTCAACCAGACAATCTGCTTATGGTGCAGTTCTGTGCCATAAAGCAATGCTTAGCCAGCTTCTTGGTGTCCCCAAGGTTCTTTTTCATAAAAGGTGGCTCTTTTTCTCATGCTGTATCCTTGTGCTGTCCTGTGCAGAGCTGTTTTTTTTTATTATTATTTATTTCAGAGGCTGCTGTCTCCTGCATGTGTGTTTGCATATATCCGTATTACATATAGAACAATACAGTTTTCTTTCCTATGGTATAGACTGACTCCTCATGTTATTAATTCAGATTATGTTTATTTTGTGGGTCCAGGCATTTTCCAGTTATTTATTTTTAATAGCATTGTCTTCACCTATTTATTTTCTAAAATTTCCATCTGCTGCAGAGCATACACGAGCATGACCTGTATTTACATGCTAAGCCGATTAGACCCAAACAAAACGGTTACAAAATGATCATAATTAACAGGCTTTTGGTCATTTGTGTTTGTCAGATGAGGAGCTGGTATACTGAAATTTTTTCATGTATCCTTGCAGTCAGATATATGAATTTAGCTCAATGTTTGTTCTTTACAAAATGCTTGTTACCTTAATTTGGTTTAGTTCATACACAGGGTTGAGTTCTTGTATAAGCTTCTGTAAGGTGATTATTTGTATGGTGTCGCATAACAGTTATTGACATTGCATTTTTTTTTTGTAGTGTGATTGAGTCAAAAGCTAAACGTTGTGTCCCGAAAGAGGAGTACTTGGAGCCTTTGTCATTTTGCTTTCCTTTGTTGTGATTTATTGACCCATTGCAGCTTGTTCAATTTTTTTTTTCTTTTTTTTTTTTTTTGTTTCCCCCTCACCTGTTAACTGGAGTCTTGTTTTTCAGTCCCAAAGATCCTCTCTGCTTTTTGAATCCAAGGCTCCTGGAGCTTGTAGGTAAACAGCTCACCATCTTTGCAACTGAGCTAAATGTGACCTTTCCTCTCACAGCAAGAGGGGGGCCTTCATCAACGTGTCAAGTACTTACACACATTCCCTGTTGAGCCATTTGAACCACACCCTCTTTTGGCAGAACTCTGTAAATCAGTGTCTTTTTTTTTTTTTAAACAAGACACTACAAATGCCCATTTTAAAGCATTAAACACTGCCATTGAATGTGTGCCATCCCCCCCATTTTACAGAGAACCCATGAAGGCACTGGTTGGTGAGGTGGTCATAGACTTCAGTGCGGAGTCCTTCGTGTATCTTCCATCATGGCACTAGAGGGTTAATGATTAAAATGCAGTCTCTTCAGGTGCATCGCTGTGGTGTTGCTTAGCAACAGTCTCTAAAAAGGATGATGGCGCAAATGCAGCCCTAATTCCATTGGTTGGAAATTACATCATTCCCCCCCCAAGAACTTTAAAGCTGCAGAATCCCTACAGGGTGGACTTGAGAGTTAAATCCATGTCGTACCAGAGAAAGGGGGTAGCAGAGTAACTACGGTAGCTCATGTGTAAAGACAATGTTTTGTCAAACGTATTTAAATGGACTTACAAGGGTTTCAGAAGTGATGTATAAAGCCTTGCAGATGTCTTTGTGACCACCATAGGAATGACACAAGTACGCCGACATCCATGCATCTGTGTTTCCTGCGCTGCGCACGCGTCACTACAGGCTTTCTGCTGACTTGTCATTTTCGCTCTGTGTTTTGACCACTACTTCTGCTGCGAGACCCAGAAATAGATCTGAGTGACCTCAATTTCCCCAGAAACCCCATGTGGAGGAGAAAGCAGGCTAGGGAAGGGGAGGGATGACTGAGTTGTCACTGTGGTCAGATAGGTGCTGCATCTTAGTACCACCCGTTTCACTAACCAGTACTAAGGGACTGCGTTCTGTCTCAATGGGATCCAGGAGGAGGGCTGGGCCCCCACGTTGGAGGCACTGAGTTGATGCCATGCAGTAAGGTGTGGTGATAGCGGATTTCCCCCCCCCCCCCCCCCCCCCCAGACCGCCTGGATTAGCATTTTTTGCCAGGTCATTCCACTTTTTTCCTAGCTTTCTAAACAGGAACAGAGGCAGCCAGAGGGACACGGTCTGCACCATTTCAGGCGTGTGGAGATAGCGGCGCAGACTGCAGGGTGGCTGGTTGGCTGATCTGCCATCGGAAGAGAAGCTAGAGAGAATGGGGGGAAAAACCGATGGAAGATGGTTGATCAGAAACTTAACACCCTGGCCAAAATTGCCAAGACTTGGCATAACATGCAAAGTCTTACCCTGTGTGTGAATAACAAAACCGCTATGAATGCGTGCTAATGATGTATTACATAATTAGACCTTAATATGTTCAATGTTGCTTTGGGGGGAACCAAAGGATAGGCTATGTGTGTGGAAGAGAGGTCTGTTAAAAACCCTCAATGCTCTGTGAATGTAGCCCCCATTTCACTCTCCGGTGATCCAGTCTCATTATGGCATTGGCAAATTCGATTTATTTTTCCCAGCACTCCATCAGTGGACCAGCTTAGGTTATCCGCTGCAGTCCATTGCCGTTTCCACACCATTTGCTGCGGATGGAGATACTCGAACCCTGATGTGACTGCGTTCAACTGCTTTTTACACCCGTAAAATCAAATCCAGTGCTGAAGGTAGAATAATGACACAAATGCTATGCAAGTAGCATGGTGGATTGAGCTTTTAGAGCCTTGCGATCAAAGGATCTGGGTTTGAATCGCTGCTTGCGCTGTTACACCCTCGATCAATGTGCTTGCCCAGATTTCGTACAGTAAATCAATTTGGCAAAAAATTTGGTTTTCTGTCATTAGAAATTGTTGAACAATGAAACTTTTATGCAGCAACTTGTGAGATAAACGCTTAGAATTGTAGAATAATGGATAAACCTTTATGCAGCTACTCGTGATGTATACTGGTTCATATGGTGGAATGTGAAAAATGAACTGTACTTCAGAATCACGTGTCTACATCCAAATCTCTCCTTTTCATGTACTGCGCTCATTGTATTTTTCTCTGAAATATACGTCACTTTGGAGAAAAGTGTCTGCTAAATGAATAAATGTAAAGGGGTAAAGTTGCTTGGTAGTTCAGTTTAAAACCATACTATGACTACTAACAGGACAGAAGTTGCAAATCAAAGTAGTAACTCTAGGCTTTTGTCAAGGGAAAAAAATGCATTTTAAGTAGGTGATGTGACCGAGAACTCATAATGTGGTTTCAGGTGGACTGCAGTTCAACAGTTTGTCCCCTTGCTCTCGTAGATTACCAGAGGCTGATGACTGTGGCCGAGAGCATCACAGCCCTGATGTTCCCCTTCCAGTGGCAGCACGTTTATGTGCCCATCCTGCCAGCCTCGCTGCAGCACTTCCTGGATGCGCCCGTGCCGTACTTGATGGGCCTCCACTCCAACGGGCAAGATGACCGCTCCAAGCTGGAGCTTCCGCAGGAGGTGGGCCACCTCACACCATTTCCCCATGTCATACATTTACTAATTTAGCTGACACTTTTCTCTAATGCAGCTTGTAGTTATTTATACAGCTGGGTAATTTTACTGGAGCAGTTTAGGGTAAGCACCTTGCTCAAAGGTACTACAGCTGAAGGTGGGATTTGAACCTGCAACCCGGGGGTCCAACACAGCAGCACTAACCACTATAAGCACTAAGCTATCAGCGGCCCATAACAGTGTTATGAAGCAAAAATTATGTAAAATTCCCCTCCCAAATGTGCCGATGCCTAGGGATCAGTTATGGGTGCGGGGAGGGGGTTTGAGGGCTCTGTCTCCGTGCTGCGCCATCCATCTCCCATCTGATATTTTTATTATGGCAATAGAATGCACACTTGTGATGCGAACTCAAGGGTTTCATGTCATGGACAAGGTTCCCTGCACAACCCGTCCTCTTCTGTGTGGTGTGATTGATGTTTAGAATCACAAATGCTTTATGACCCTTATTACAACAGCAGTACAATGAAATTCACTGGAAAAACAACAATATTATGACTGTATTTAGGAGAAGATGATGTACTCCCGAGGTACAATTACAAAGACTAATTGGTTCACGGTGAACCTTTTCAATGCCAGTTCAGGTCAATGGACATCCCAATCCGAAAGTATCTGCCTGACCACGTCACACGTTAATGATGTTAATGTTTTACGTGGTCGTGCAGTTAATATTAAGATGCGATACAGCAAATCTTGGGTGCAGTGCGATGCCTTTAATGCAGCAATGTTGTCTGTACGTTTCTATTACCTGATTTAAAACTAACATTGTTTCACCTGTTTAATTAATTAATTAAAATTAGTTTTCATAGCACACGATCTGTGCATAGCCATGTACGCAGCTGGATATTGAACAAAGCAATTTAGGCAAAGTATTTGTACTAATTGATAACACAAGTTGATCACAAGTTCACTAGCCATTATTATACTGCATTAAATATACAGTATATTTTTAAATAAAGAAATGTCTTAAAATATGGCACAGTAGGTAGCGCTGGTGCCTCACAGCTCTGGGGCTCCAGGTTCGAATCCGGCTCAGTCTGTGTGGCGCTTGCATGTTCTTCGTGTGGGTTATTTCTGGGTGCTCCGTTTTCCTCTCACATGCTAGTCATGTGTTCCTATGAATTGGTGAGTCTGAATTGCTTTGTGTGTGTGTGTGTGTGTGTGTGTGTGTGTGTGTGTGTGTGTGTGTGTGTGTGTGTGTGTGTGTGTGTGTGTGTGTGTGTGTGTGAGAGAGATTGCCTTGTGATGGACCGGCATTCTATCCAGGGTGTGCTCTCCCTCACGCCCTATGTTTATGGTATGTTTCTATTGTGACTCTGCATTGCAAAGGTGACTGATGAATAAAAAAAATTAATAACCATATGGAAACATGTAAACCAAGGCTACTAAATCAACAACTTGCCCTACCTATGGATGATAAGGATATCAGTCCAATTCCAACCATCCGTGGAAGATGATAGATATTACACATTGTTAGTTGGAATTCTGTTATGCAGTACAGTATGCACTCACTTTTTTTAAATTTTTTTTTTTTTACTGTATGGTTGCCCCCTGGCGGAGAAAATGAGACACGTTCACTGATTTGACCAAGGCTTCACACTGCTAGTCAGCATCATGCTAAGACTGTTGACTAACGCTGGTCTCACTTCCCTCCAGGCCAACCTGTGCTTTGTGGACATTGACAACCACTTCATAGAGCTCCCCGAGGACCTGCCGCAGTTCCCCAGCAAGCTGGAGTTTGTTCAAGAGATCTCCGAGGCCCTGCTGGCGTTCGGCATCCCACCGGAGGGCAGCTCGTGCTGCGGAGACGGCGTGCCCAAACTGACGGGGTTCCGCTCCTGCGATGAGGTTTCCGACAGGCGTAACGGCAACCTGGCCGGCTCGCCATTCAACTCATTCCGGCTGAAAGACAACGAGACTATCGCCCGTCTCCAGGCCCTGGTCAAAAGAACCGGCATCAGCCTGGAGAAGGTGAGCTTATTTGTGCGGTCGTGGCCAAGTGGATGGGGGTCGCGTGCAAAAGGTGTGGTCGGCCAGCTGGGCTGCCCACTCATCGCTGCACGTTGCCAGGATGTGGGAGGGAGACTCCAAAAGTAGTGTAGACCTTCACTAACAAAATGATTCCTTTTTTTGTTATACGTGGGGAAAAATATCCCATACGGCAATTTTTATGACTTATGATGTGTAGAAGTGGATGGAGGGCAGTACATATTGGCAATACACTAAATACACCGGTGTGCTGCATCAGGCTGGACCGTTCTCGCCTGACGCTCCTCTCTTCATCGCTATTGACAACAAACATACTGTGCCAGATCGGGTTCAATAAAATAATTAACCCCGATTACAGAGCCTAATTGCCTTCTGCTTCCGACCATAGCGCCGGGCCCTTGTGCATAAACGAGTGCCTTGTAACGGCTTGATTACATCAGAGAATACACTGGAGATGAGTGACTGAGCTCATTGAGAGAAGAGAATCCCGCCTCTGCAGCATGTGAGCTTTACTGTCTAATAGAGAGACAGGAGCTTTACTCAGCCCTGTGACTGGAGGCACCTACAGAGGTCACAATGAATGAAGCTCCTTGTAGCTGGGTAATTTTTACTGGAGCAACTAGGCATAAATACCTTGATCGGGGGGGAAACGAACCCACAACCTGCAAGAGCAAAGGCAGTAGCAGTAACATGAACAGCCTAAAACGCATTCAAACCCAGGTTCAAATCCCACCTCATACTGTAGTACCTTTGATCAGTGTACTTACTGAGTTGATACAGTAAAAATGTCCACCTGTATAAATTTGTAAATCGTTGTAATATGCCTAGGTACAGAAATAATATTGTAAGTTGCTTTGGGGAAAGGTGTCAGCTGAGTGAATTGATGAATAAATGAATAATAGTAAAAATAATAACACCATGCCCTCTCTCTCTCTTCCCCTGTCCCAGTTGGGTGGGGTGGACAATCCCACCGCTAACAGAGACCAAAAGGTGCAGTGTGAGGAGGACGAACTGCAGACCCACCTGCTCAACGTTCGCCTCCGTGAGATCTTTGCCAACCGTTTCACGCAGATGTTCGCTGACTACGAGGTGTTTGTCATCCAGTCCAACCAAGACAAGGACTCCTGGTTCAGCAACCGTGACCAGATGCAGAACTTTGACAAGGTGAGCACTCGTACCCACGACTGTCAGTTGGGATCCGCTGCTCAAGTGAAAGATGGAGACCTGCTAATTTGGAGAGGCAAACGTCCTCTGGTAAAGACATTCTTTCTTGACTCCCTCCAGGCCTCGTTCCTCTCGGACCAACCGGAGCCCTACCTGCCCTTCCTGTCCCGCTTCCTGGAGACGCAGACCTTCGCTTCCTTCATCGACAGCAAGATCCTGTGTCACGACGACGAGGACAAGGAGCACACGCTGCAGGTGTTTGACACCAGGGTGGACAAGGTCCGCATGCTCAACGTGCGGACGCCCACTCTGCGCACCTCCATGTACCAGAAGTGCACTAACATCGATGAGTCAGGTGGGAACCTGTTGGTCACATGATGGCCAGATGGATGATGAGCTTACCTTTTGAGCACATATCAGCAACACTGGGTGTGACACAAGGACATTTCAATATGTCACAAGTGTGATTGAGTACCGTTGCCCGAGATATCAACTATCCAGAAAGGTATGCAGAACTTGTATCTGTTATCATACAGATTAAATAATGTTATTCACCCCTTTGGTCATCCATACACTGCTTGTATAGAAGATACTTCTGGTTTGGGGGGCATGGTGGTGTGGTGGGTTTGGCCTGTGCTCACTGTGTGGCGGGTCTGCGGTTCGAGCCCCGCCTGGGGTGCCTTGTGGTGGACTGGTGTCCCATCCAGGGTGTGTGTCCTCTCGGCCCTCCGTCCTGTGTTGCCGGGTTAGGCTCCAGCTTGCTTTGGCCCCACTTGGGACTAGCGGCTATAGACAATGCAATGCAATTTCTGGTATGGGCCAGAAAAACAAGCTATTACTGCCGATGTAATAAAGCTAAAGGAAATAGAGTTGACAAAGGTCCTCATAAATTCTACACGCATTGTTGAGCTGAGTGATATTAGATTTACTCTCACTCATTTTCATTGCCCGCTTGTCCTGGTAAGGTTGGTGGTAGTTTGGAGCCAATCCGGGAATCGCTGAGCACAAGGCTGCGGGGTATACCCTGGACAGGATGTCAATCCATCATAGGATTGTGGTCTTCCTTTTAGTTTAAAAATATTGGAATGTACATAAATCTTCCTACTTTCAATTACATTGACATGCCCAGGTAATAAGGTTCAGTAATAAAATGAGTACTGGGGATGTACACCAATGTTTCTCTTCTGTTTTTCATGACGATGTTGCATCTGTGAGGTGACTGCACACCCTCTACATTTATGTTATCGTTAAGTTCCATCAAGTCCACTTGAGTGCTTCCAGAAACTTCCATCCTCCATTTGTGGACTTTGTGTGCTCAGGGGTGCATCCCCATTTATGCCATAGTGTTCACCCCGGTGACCAAGCCGGTTACTCTCGCAGCACTTTTGGCATGAGTGGTTTGCTTTGAGTTTCCTCTACTTCCTGCACCATTTGTTTCCAGATATTCGCCTTCAGAATGTGCTTTTGCTACATGGCTTGGAGAACTTCCGTACCAAAACAAGTAAAAGACTCTTCTATCCAGTCTCCTGAGTCACAGATTTCCTGGCATATGTCTGCCATGCATCATCACGTTGAATTATTTGGGTTTTGAAATTACATTACATACATTCACATTTATTTACTTAGCAGATGCTTTTCTCCAAAGCAACTTCCAATGAACTCTACGTAGTGTTATCAGCCCACACACCTTATTCACCAAGGTCGTTTACACTGCTAGATACACTGCTTGCACTGGGTTACTCATCCGTACACCAGTGGAACACACAATCTGTCACTCCCACTCTGTGGGTGAACCCGAAAAGCATGTCTTCAGACTGTGGGAGGAAACCCACACAGATATGAGGAGAAGATGCAAACTCCACACATTCTGAGAATCAGAAGGGCTCTGGGATCAAACCCACGTCCTCTCGCACCACCCAGGTGCTGTGAGACAGCAGTGCTACTCGCCATGCCACCGTGCTGCCTAGTGCCCAAATTCAGTGAAGGATTTCAGCAAGCCGTTTGGTTTCATTATGAAGAGACTAACACTGCTGGCCTATCTAGCAGGGTGGAGAGGAAGGTCATCACCAGTCTGCAGATGGTTCCAAACAATGCACTATGCATAGCTGTCACTTGCGGAGACTGGAAAGACTGACAGTGTTTGTTTAATCACCACTGTGATTTGGGTCCCACACTACAGAGAAGGCCATCGAGATGAGGGTGTCCAAAATCGACCACACGGCGCTGCACCCTCACCTGCTGGACATGAAAATCGGACAGGGCCGCTATGAACCGGGCTTCTTTCCCCGCCTGCAGTCTGACGTGCTCTCCTCCGGGCCCACTGGCAACAAGTGAGTCTCACTGCATGCTGGGAAATTCGTTAGCGGTGCCCTCATCACCTTCTGTCTTCTTCTTTGGCCAAAGCAGTTTCTTAGGTTGCTTTTGGGTTTAAAGGTCCAGCTGTGTGCCAGAATTGGTGGGATGACTGCAAGCACGCAGCCGTTGAGATTCTCTTGCTGAGAAGGTTCCGGAAGAGCGTTTCCGTGTCTTTTTCATTCAGCTGGCTGAACACATTAACCTTAATTCCAGGCGGTGAGATTCAGTAAAACGAAAATTAGGTGCAAAAGAGCACGAATGCCCCTTGACTTTAACACGTCCACCAGTCAAGTATGACTATTGACACCCAGCTGTACATTTTTGTCCACTTCAGAGGACACACATTTAAGAATATATTTAAATATAAGTCTTTATGCACCTTGAAGAAGACATTCTCTGGGTTTTCATGGTGCTGCATATTTGGAGGCGGGGCTTGGACAACTTCCTAGAAATATATCCGAGAAGCTTTGCTGGGCTTCTGGAGGGTAGTATCGGACGAGAGCTGTACATGCCATATAAGACATGAGGATGAGTTCTATGCAAAAACATTTCAGCGATTTTTACTAAGGAAAGCAGCTGAGCAGTTATCCTTTTTTGGGTTGACTTTTGTGTTTGGACACTTTCCACTTGCAGTGCGATGCTTCGTTGGCTGTTCTGCAAATGTGTCCCAGATGCCTGAGATTTGGGAACAGAAAGAACTATGAGATTAAAGAGAGAAGCACACTGACGGGAAGTAAATGCTTGCTCTACAGCAGGGTTATAAAACACGGCTTAAGACATCGTTTTCGTAGTTGCCTTCATGATTGTTAAGGTGACCCTACGTGGAAAAGTAGATGACGAGAAATTTAAAAAAAAAAAAAAAAAAACTAGTTTGAACTAATGTTATCCTTGCAGGGCACAGAACTAAGTGTTGCTGTGATGTTGCAATAATTTTGCCGGTGCGTTCGGCACTTTAGGTGGGCCAAGCGGAGCACCGCAGCACACTGGAGACTGAGGGACAAGCAGAGACAGCATGTGGAACAGCTGTACTTGGACAATGAACAGGTGCGTCCCCACCCCCACGGGGGAGCCTACAGATACTGCACCACCCCTCAATGTCTGACATTCGTTACAGCCCTACGTGGCAGTGCAGGAGGCGTAGCGGTAGAGCTGCCGCGCTGCGCTTGAAGGATCCGGGTTCGAATCCTTCCTCGTGCTGTTGATCGTGGTACTTAAATGTAAATTGATGCAGGAAAATTGTCAAGCAACATTATAAGTGGATTTGAGAAAAAAGCATCAGCTAAATTAATAGTTTTCTTTATTGTATGTTTTTTTTAAATTATGTAACTTCTACGTTCACCTGAGTGGCCTGCAGGGGGAGGTATCGTAACAGCCATTCTAATTAATGGCAGCGCCCAAGTTACACCCCTTTTCAAATTAAATTCTGAAAGAGTATGAAAAGGAATCAAAAAAAAAAAATATTATACAAACAGAGCAAAACAGAATAAATGCCAGGGGGACCCAAATTGGAACCCAGCTTCACAGATTGACAAGTACGTTGCTACTGTGGAAGTGCTGCAGCAGATGACCCGGGTTAAACTGCGGTCAAGGAGTCAGGCCGTAGACTCGGGCGTGTGACTCGCTCTGGAATTTGAAGGAGAGCCTTTAGCAGCAAAGGGAGTAGCTGTATGTGTTTTTCTGCGGGAATTTGATAGCCCATATAATGAGTGCCACCATACTCATTCATTATCTGCCATGAAATGGAATTATTTTGCTTAATTGGTGCATTAAGAAGCTTATCCAGTTTCGGGGCTGTGTTATAAGCCCGTCTTTTGTGGCTGAAGCAAAGATGATTATGTCCTCTGCCTACTGACAGCAGTTCTCCCTGTATGTGGATGATCCCTCGTTCTGATTTACAGCCAACGTGGAGAAGCTCATGGGACCGTGGTGTGGTGTGCTTTAGAGCTTCTTCTGCTGTGTGTTCCACTCTTTCTCCATGCCTGTTTTCCAGCCAAACCAATGGTTCCCTCCCTTCCTATTGTACACCTGTGGTTTATTTTCTTTTCCTCCTGTGTTTGTTTCCTTGTACCTATGGTGATGGTGCACGTTGGTCTTATCCCACCCTGCAGAAGCACATTCAGGAAGCCAGGAGCCTGGGCGCGAGCATCCGGCAGCCCAACCTCTCGAACCTGTCGCCTTCTGTCATCGCTCAGACCAACTGGAAGTTTGTGGAGGGGCTGCTGAAGGAATGCAGAAATAAGGTCTTTCACAAATTTTATGGCACAGTATCTCTAATATGTGGCGGTGTTGTGACCGTCAGCATAGTGGATTAAGGTCATCGCTGTCTGATCAGAGGACCTGGCTTCAAATCCCATCTCCTGCTATAGAATCATTGAGCAAAGCACTTCTCCTGAATTACTCTAGTAAATATTTGCCAGCTTTATAAATGTATGGTTTACAAACCTAGCAGTGTAAGTCATGTTGATCAAAGGTCAGCCAAAGAACTTAAGAGTGACAATGTGTATAACCATTGACTGAGAGTCCTGGTACCCGTTAGATGATCCTTTTGAGGTTTCCTTATGATTGCTCCTCACTGCTGTGTGGTTTTTCAGTTAGCAGTTGTCATGTTGACCGCTCTGTCATTTGGTAACCAAATGCAGCTAACCTAGTGCTGACACATTCTCTCCGCTGTTTTCCAGACCAAGCGCATGCTGGTAGAGAAGATGGGCCGGGAAGCGGTGGAGCTGGGCCACGGGGAGGGCAGCATCACGGGCGTGGAGGAGAACACGCTCATCGCCAGCCTGTGCGACCTGCTGGAGCGCATCTGGAGCCACGGCCTGCAGGTCAAGCAGGTAAACTGGCACCTGGAGGCCTTTGTCACACACTGTACTATACAAACCCTCATTGGTCAAATTGCCTGGACAGATGCCTTCAGCAGTTTAAGGGTCTCATAAGCTGGTCAGAAATCATTCTGAAGTCCAGATCATTCCTTTATCTGCTCCAGATACCCCTCCACACCGGTAGTCCATCCCCTGACTCAGCCTCATGGACTTTGAACTGAACCAGATGAGAAAATTGCATGTTATAGTGATGAGGATCTGTAGCATTTTTTTGCTCAGTGTTGGCAGTTGTGGTGATTTAGCAAAAAATTTTGCTGTCATCACCTTAGACCCATTTTTGCCTTTCGGGATGATTAATCATTTAATTTGAGCTTCTTAAAATTTACAAGACCCTGTTGCAGTAATGAGAACCTGTGGCGTTCTAGGGGTTACATAGAAAATAATGACCTTTCTAAGATATGAAAAACAGAAGATCAGCTCATTTTGTCTTTGTTTTTAGCCTTCACTTCTTGAGGAGGCGTCATGGGAGGGTTGGTTTATTTAGTCTCTGTTATGAAAAGCACTTGTAAAATGTTCATAATTCCACTTAAAATATTTTTATTTTTATAGTGGATTGAAATTGTTAGTAGTATTTCTGTATTTCACATAAAATTACATTTTAACAAGATTTTAATTTTGGGTTGCTGTAAAAAAGTTAAATGCTATGCAATCAATTATAGATGTATTAAATCTAGACAATGACATTTTTAGTAAAAATGTTAGATTCATTTTATAATATATATATATATATATATATATATATATATATATATATATATATATATATATATATATATATACTGTATTTGTATCTTGAGGAGGGGTCATAATACTTTTTCATAATTGTGTTGAAAACAGCATGTTTAAGGGTTAGTAACAACACACACCACAGAATCATTCACATTTTCACGATGACAGACCCAACTGTTCCGCTGACCCTTCCCTACTCTCCAACACACACACACCTCAGTGCTACTTTTCACCAGCCGTAGCAGGTCACTTGAGAACTTGGTTCTCAGAGGAGATCCATCAGCCTGGACAGTATTGTAGCCCAGGAGAGGGACCCTCAAGGGGTACGATGACACTGTCACAGTAATACCTTGTTCCATCAGGGTAAATCTGCCTTGTGGTCACATCTGCTGCACTATCAAGAGAGCAAAGAGAAGGACACACCAGCAGGCCTCAGTCCTCCAGGTAAAAATGGCACTTTCGCTTTTGGTGGGAAGGTACATTCCTACTGATAACAGCTTTTTTTTTTTTTTTTTTTTTTTTTTTTTTTTTTTTTTTTAATAAACCTTGTAATATTAATTTCAGGTTATGAAATTTGGTGTAACGTCTAATGATGAGTTCTCCATGTGTTGTATGATAACACTAGTGTGTTGCGCAGCTGCAAGGAGTCATATTTCTTATTGACTCAGTCAGCAACTGTGCTTTTTTTTTTTATTTTTTTTTTTTTTCAAAAATTGTTTTATTTGTAGAATGTTTCATCTGTTGTTCCATTCAATTTACTTTTTAAAAATGGCTAGCAAGCATGAGTGTTCTGGTGGTGCTGAGAAGAACAAGTGAAAGAAAACGGGTTTAGAAATGAAAGTGAAAATAATTGCACAGCATGAAAATACTCTTACAATACTTTGGAATATTTAAATCATTATTATTATGTGCTAACTTTATAGGTTTGCATACATTTCATATGTACTTTATCATTGTTGGTTTCTCAGCCATGCTCTTCCATTATTTATGTGAACGGCACAGGGTCAAATAGCTACCGGTTTCCATCTCCGCTTTCAAATTCGCACTGCAGAAAACAGATTTCAATGTACGGATCATTTTAATTAACTCATCTCAAGATATGGTGAAGCAAAGTTAAAAACGGGACGGCTGGCACCCTAGGGGTTGGTGTTACTCCTTCCGGCTCCAAAGGTTGCAGGTTGATCCCCATCTCTGGCTGTACTACCCTTGAGCAAGGTACTTACCCTAATCTGCTCCAGTAAAAAAAAATTACCCAGCTGTATAAAAGGGCAAATAATTGTAACCTTAACATTACAAGCTGTTTTGGAAAAAAGTGTCAGCTAAATGATGAAATGTAAAATTTCATCGAATTTCTAAGAGCCTTTAAATGCCTGCCTTCCCTTTTTATCATGTTTAGAGGGTCTTCGGGCTGGTGATTATGAACCCTACGAGGCCCAGAATCAGAGAACCTGTTTAACTCTCAGACCATGTTCATGTTGGCGCTAATAAAGGAACAAGGACGTTACTTTCCTCATGCAGCGATGTTCTGTAAGGCCACACCACTGCAGCCCCTGTTGGCCTGGAGGTCAGGATGACAGGCTCTCAAGCTTGAAGTATGGTTTGTCTTGCTTTGTGCTAAATTCCACCCAAGCAAGGGACCCCCAGACCGGACTGGTGCGGACTGTTAAAAAAGATGCGTGAGGAGGATCTTCCGCTCAGCGCCATCTCGGCTGCACACCGCTGTCATGACAGCGAATGTATTGCTCCTCTGTGTCCTCACTGTTCACCCTGTGTGACCCAGGACTCATCCATGACTCGGAGAGACGCAAGTCTGATGCGGGACTCGCTCTGCCCCCCTTGAAAGTGTCCCTCATAGAGGACATGCGGTGAGTTCTTCTATCAAACCTAGTCCCTGTACCTTTGAGTCACGAAACACCAGGACATCTTAATGTTTTGGGAAAAGATCTGAATCAAGCTACGAGGTCATCCGAGGCTGCTGGTTGAAATTTTTTTTTATTTTTTTATATTTTTTTTGTGCGTGTTTATAATATCACTATTTTGGAATCGTGCAATGGACTGGCATCCTGTCCAGGGTGTGTACCCTATGCTTCCAGAATAGGTTCTGGACCACAGTGACCCTGCATTAGGACAAATACTCACACTCATGTTCTGTAACACCTTATCCTCGTCAGGGTGCAGCTTTCGAAGGTGAATAAATTAATACATTATTTTGGATTCTGGTTTTGCTAAATTGCCCTAAACTGATGGAGGCTTCCATTCATGTTGAGATGATGGAGTAGCAGAGTGTATTGAACCGAATATATCCAAACCAGCTCTTTGTTTACCAATCCCAGAATAGGAGATGTAGTTACAAAAAAAAAACCTCCCTCTATTTCCTCAGATCTTAAATTTATTTGTTGCTTTTCATGTTGATTTTTAACCTTTTATTTTTGGTCTGTTTGTAAGTTGTTTACTGCTACTTTAGACCGAATACATTTTTACTTTAAAGGTGTTCGTGATAACATCCCCTCAAATTCTTTGGATTTGTCATTTCTGCATACGTGATTAACAAACATTTATATTCAGAAGATTTATACAGAAATACAGTGTGGAAACATGATTTTTTTTTTTTTTTTTTTTGGTATGTGTTCCTATACATAACATTATTTCTGTACACAAAATTTTACTGCGGTGAAACTTCAGGCCCAAAGGGGCGGTGTGGAGGGATGCAGACATAGACAAAGTGTGTTATGTGGGGAGACAGACCACAGTGGAATAAGAGGCTATTTCCTGGCGCAGTGTGAAGGACTGAGGAAGCGATGTTGTCTGACTTGTGTGTTACTTCCAGCCTAATAAGCAGACCCCCCTGCAGGCTTATGCAGAGGCGACAGTAGAAGACATGCTCACCAACTGTACCCACCGCCAGCAAGCACAGAGCAGCTGGGCGTTGCAGAGTGTCCAGTGTGCATGCAGAGGCTGCTTTCTCAGTTACTGCCATTTAATGCTAGTTTTTCTTTCAGCTGGTACCCTTTTCAAAGCAACTTGGAATTCTTTTCCCATTTAAGGAGCCGGGTATTTTTTTGCTGTATCAGCTCAGCGCACATACCTTCATCGAGGGTACTACGGGAGGTGGGGTTCGAACCTTTGTCCTTCGAGATTATGGTGGTAGTTATGACCGAGGTGTCCAGTATTGTTCCACACACAAACCGGTCTGTCACGTTAAAGTTGGCTTTATTCTGCATTATGGAAACTGCCAGAAGTCAGTTTTTCTGAGAAAAATCGTGTAGAAAACCATACGGTGGTGTCCCTCTGGACCCTGTCGCAGGAGGCTGTCAATACTCCATTTCTGGTGCTGCCGGCCTCTCTTTGGGTCTTCACGTTGCTTCTACGATGATGAAGCGTGCGGATGAGCTGTGTCCACCTACCGCTCGGTGTGTTGCGTTCATGTCCCCGCCAAAGCAGTGGGGAGAGCGAGTTGAGGGAACTGGGTTAATCTGTGAGCACTAAGAGAACAAGAGACTGGGGGCTCTGGGGCACTTAGGCAGCAGACTGTGCTCGCTGACAGTGCCGAAGTGGAAGGAAATGTGTCTGGACATGTGGAGCATGATAGTGGCTGGGAGCAATGGCCCAGCACACCAGGGAGTCTGGGATATTCTCTCTCCTTTTATACCTCTGCATGTTTTATAATAAATAATATAGGGGAAAAAAAAAAAAGCCTAGCACAGAAACTCCAGTAATGAATGTGATTTGCAGGGGGTGTCGCTAACAGAGGTTCTGCGGTCACCATGGCGGTAGAAACACTCCAGGATGTGACTCCGACTCCTTCCTCAGGGATACCTGCATTACTGGCAGTCCAGTAGCCTTATGCGCCTGATAGACATCTGATACAATGATGAGAAAAGGGACTATTTTGTGTCATGGGATATAAAGTAGTTATACACATAAGTTAGATGCGGTGTATTCTGTTGGACCACAGTAAAGACCAGAATCTCTTCATCTGCAATGGGGTCCATTACTGTGCACTATTTAATTTTACTGTTGGTGCAAGTGTAAAAATTTTCAGGTGTTTACGTAGAATTACGTGTGGGTGGTGAGCCCCGACACACTCGGCCCAGATATTGGGTCGGTCGGTCGCCGCTGCATCCACGTCCATGGGCTTGTGCTACACGGAGATGTCGGGTGCGAGAGAAGTCGATGGTTGCGGCTCCAAGGCCTCCCGAGTCGATTTTGCAGCCTCCAGTGCCGCCTTCTCTCAGGCATGCTGCTCACGCTTTCGCTGAGTCGACGTCTTGTCTTGGCTGGTGTCTTTCAAGTCCCAGAGGCCACAGCTTGCTCCCTAAGTGCAGCTTGTCAGTCGCGATAGTACTTTGCGTCGTGTTTCTTGGGCATCTTTGAAATTTTTAATTTGATGATCCTCCTTTGGGCCCCCTACCTCGGTCTAAATGTAGGGTTTCTTGCCGGTTCGATATGTGTCCAAAGTGCGGCTCTGTAGC
Source organism: Scleropages formosus (assembly GCF_900964775.1). Lineage (NCBI taxonomy): Eukaryota > Metazoa > Chordata > Actinopteri > Osteoglossiformes > Osteoglossidae > Scleropages > Scleropages formosus. The sequence goes on from NC_041807.1 coordinate 8,545,285, forward strand.
TACGAATTGAGGTGCTGACGTCAACGCTATGACATGTGGTTCAAACGTGGTGGCATGTAACGCAATGCGCGGCAACTTGATAACGAGCCAGATGCGGGACATTTTTCCAACGTTGCCAGCTCGCTCGGGCTCAACCGGCAGCGGCCGTTCATATGTTGTTTGTTGCGGTGTTCCTTCCTCTATCCAACAGTATATGCACCATCTCTCTGTGTCTTTTCATTTGCGAGTAGCAGCGGTGAGAGGGAGTAGCATTTTTATGTGACAGTCAATTCCCAAGTTATCCCCCATACCTAGTGAGGAGAAAGACGTAATTCTACGTCAAAAACGCAATTTTAAAAACATCATGGAAATTATTTCAAGCTATCCTCTTAAAATCTTATATTTGGTTTATACTTTTGACAAAAAGGCTTCTCATTGGCAGTGTTTGTGCAGCTAAAAATACTAGGGCAAATTTTTTTTGTTGATCCTGAAATTGTATTTACACTACATTTATTCATTTAGCAGATGCTCTTCTCCAAAGCGATGTGCATCTCATAGAAAATACAATGTATGCATTACATTTGCACAAAGACTTAATTTCATAATTAAATTATGAAGTTACATGCTTTTAATCAGATGTGATTTACACACCTCCAGGCACATCCAGAACATCGGTGAGATCAAGACGGACGTGGGCAAGGCGCGAGCCTGGGTGCGTCTCTCCATGGAAAAGAAGCTGCTCTCCAGACATCTGAAGCAGTTGCTGTCCGATGAGGAGCTGACAAAGTGAGCCACTCATAATCACCTCCATCATATATCCGGTGCTGGAATGTTCCAGGGCATCACGCAGTGTTTTCTCTATCAGACGTCAGACTCTGGGTCCAAGATATGAGGCATGGCTCTATTTGAAAGACCTGTCGGTGATCATGATCATCCCATTTATGGACATAAGATCTTATATCCTTATTGATTAGAAAATGACTGTACTACTGTCAAGTGTATCATTCACACTAACAAGTCATCTTTTTAAATAACATTTTTAAACAATCACAAACTGTGTACTGCAGTAGCCAAATATGTCGTGTCTGCCTCTTGTGCTACATATATGGCACAGAAACAATGCTCAATATTTCCAGGTAACACTTTGGAAAAGGCACATTCTTCGGTGACTGAGATGGAAACGGTGTTGTGAAGAAATTTTAACTGTTTTCACTTGTAAATATAATTAGTAATCAATGTTTGTGTCAAAGTGAAAGAGTGAAATATTTCAGGAATGCGTATATTATGAATGAGCTCTATGAAATATCAGCACTCTGCCATCCAGCATTAAAAATTTAAAGAGGGGTTAATTTATTGATGGTTTCTCTACAGTAAACTAGGTCAGACTGAGGGTATTTTCCCTCTAAAGAATCTCAGCAATGTTCTGAATTTACTATTCCTTTCAATTTAGTCTGAATTGAACAAGCCTCCTCATTTCTTAAGTTGCGCGTTTTGCGGATGCTTCTCTCCGAAGGGACATGCAAGTACATGCAACAGCAGCTTTACACAGTTATAAAAGCAGCCTTTTTTATTTTACTGTAATTTTTTTGTTTCCTCTCCTTCAAGGCACTACTTTGCTAGTACTCTAGTAGTTTATGGACATGGCATATGGGAAGCAAATGCATAAATGTAGTAGACTATATGGTGTATATATACACACACATTTTCTGAACCGCTTGTCCCATATGGGGTTGCGGGGAACCGGAGCCTACCCGGTAACACAGGGCGTAGGGCCGGAGGGGGAGGGGACACACCCAGGACGGGACGCCAGTCCGTCACAGGATACCCCAAGCGGGACTCGAACCCCAGACCCACCGGAGAGTAGGACCCGGTCCAACCCACTGCGCCACCCCCCATGGTGTATATATTTATGTAGATTTTAGAATATCGGGAGAGAAATGCATCAAAGGGATGGGTTTAAGGACTTTCGAATGCTGGAAGGGATTGTTCCAGTTTGTTCCAACACATTGGGACCACATGAGGGCATTCTCATTCAGTTTTGTACCATAATGCATTGTATAACCTGTACATGCTCATAAAAATTTTCCATCCTGGCATGATAGGACTCTGCTGAAGATGTCCAGGATTAGGGTGCAAGTGACCAGTCTTCAGTGTACAGTTATCATCTTTTTCGTTTTGTTTAAACCAGCTTGTTGAAATGGTACAGTGAATCTAAACCAGTTTTTCTTAGCCCCGTCATGGGTCTTTGTGAAAGGCAAGTTTTTCTTTGCGGTGACACCAGACTGCATCTGTGTGGCTGCAGGAAGCTGTACAAGCGCTACGCTTTCCTGCGCTGTGATGACGAGAAGGAGCAGTTCCTCTACCATCTCCTGTCCTTCAATGCGGTGGACTACTTCTGCTTTACCAGCGTCTTCACCACTGTCTGTGAGTGCCCCCCGCTGCTCCTGGCACATTTCAGGAAAGTCTGAGCTGTAGATCACTGCTTGGGTGATCGCAGAACTGAGCACTAATTCCACGTGTATAACAGTTATGCTTAAGGGCCTGACAAACAAGCTCATTTGGAAATGTAGTGATGCAGAATCTCTTGAAGGTTGTGGATATGACCACTAAAGCATTTTTGCCTTAGTATTACCGGTATTGTGTGAAATAATAATGTAGATTCCACATTGGAAGATGCCAGGGCTGTATATTGAGCCATCTCCTCCTTCTCTTCCAGTGATCCCATACCATGTAGTGGTTATCCCCAGCAAGAAACTTGGGGGGTCCATGTTCACAGCCAACCCGTGGATCTGTATTTCCGGGGAGCTCTCGGAGACTGTGGTCCTCCAGGTGCCGAAGAACTCTCTGGAGATCACCTTTGAGGTGGGTCAGACCAACCCGATAAAGGAGATGGGTGAGGCTTTGCTGAAGTTCAAGGGAACAGTAGAGGGCTTGGGGGGGGGGGGGGGGGGAATCTGCTTGAACATGTCTATGGATGTCATTAATTTGAGCCCAACAGGGCTTCACCTCAGAAGCTGTCAGAGGAAACTTAATTCATGCCCGCCAGCACTAGGGCTTCCCACACTCTCCCACACTCTCCCACACTCTCCCACACTCTCCCACACTCTCCCACACTCTCCCACACTCTCCCACACTCTCCCACACTCTCCCACACTCTCCCACACTCTCCCACACTCTCCCACACTCTCCCACACTCTGTCTTAACTGCTTGTCCCAAATGGGGTCACGGGGAGCTGGAGCCTAACCCAGCAACATAGGGCAAAAGGCTGGAGGGGGAGGGGACGCACCCTGGATGGGCCGCCAGGCTGCCACAGGGCACCCCAAGCAGGATTCGAACTCCAGATCCACCGGCACAGGTCAAAAACCACTGCGCCACCGCGACCCCATATATTAATATATTATACATACATACATACATACACATATATATAATATATATATTGTTAGAAACTTTATTTTAAATATACACTATAAATACACTCAATTTGAATTTTTATAATTTTTATGTAATTATAACACATGTGAACATTATATGTGCACATATCACAAATCTATATTTCAGTGGATTGAAAACTATTTTTCAGACTGCAATTTGTTAAAGAAACAAAAAATATACACTACCCTGTAAACTGAAAGTTTTTCACAGAAAATACAAAGCTATATAATGTAAAAATGTACTGCCTTTTATATTATTTAAATATGTACATAATATACTGTATAAGCCAGTAAATGTACTTCAGTTTACTAATTAATTGGGGGCAGCTAGTAGTGTAGTGGTTAGAGCTACTGCCTTTGGACCCAAAGGTCACAGGTTTCAATCTCACCTCCAGCTGTAGTACCCTTGAGCAAGGTACTTACCTGAAATTGCTCCAGTAGAATTACCCTCCTGTGTAAATAACTAAGTAGCTTAATATTGTAAGCTTGCTTTGGGGGGAAAAGCATCATCTAAATGAATAAAGTGTATTATTTTTAAGCAACTTTTTTTTTTCTTTTTTACAATTTATTTTTAGATTTTTCTATCAAAATTTGACATCCCCAAATTTTACTTTTACATTTATTTAGCAGACACTTTTCTCCAAAGCAACTTCCAACGGATACTATGTAGCATTAACAGCCTGCACACCTTACTCACCAAGATGACTTACACTGCTAGATACACTACTTACAACGGGTCACTCAGCCACACATCAGTGGAACACTCTGCGTCACTCTCACACACACAAATTTTGGCGTCCCTGGGTGATTGCCAAGGTTTGCATAATTATAAAACGGCCCTGAAGCTACAACATCAATCTCACTCATAATCCTGCTTTGATGTGGTAGCACTATGACTGTACTATTGCATTAGGGAAACACTGTGGGAGCCTAATGTGCTCGCTGGAAGAAAAGCCTTTGTGAGCAATCATGGAGACATGAAGGGGAATGACATGAGCTGCGAATCTCAGTGAATCCTGGTGACTTCTGGTGTGTGTGGGGAAACCAGTTTGGAACCAGTTGCAAGTGGTGCATTATGGGTAATTTAACTGGGATCAAAGATGTCTTGCAGGCAACTGTTAGAGGCTTATCCAGTCTGGCAGATGATGAATTCAATTAGGGATGGAAATTGCGTGGTTCTGAGAGGAAGCCACTGCTGTAGCAATCCCGCAAAAGGCAGGGCAGCATGGTGAATCCCAGTGCCTGGGGCCTCTCCTGGGGCATGTGACTAAGGCTGTGCTCGTCGCTCCTTCCCATAGTGCCAGAATTTGGGCAAGCTGACCACGGTGCAGGTGGGCCACGACAACTCAGGACTGTATGCCAAGTGGCTGGTGGAATGCGTTATGGTGAGGAATGAGGTCACCGGACACACGTACAAGTAAGTGTTTTAAATCCTATTACCTTCTGCCACTGGTTATCCTAACCCTAAAACATATATTTCGTACAGGGTTCTTGACTGAAAAGTGAGCAAATACTTTTGTCGTGATACACCCAGTTTGCAGTAATATTCATCACTGCGTGCAGACAATGTGTTTCAATGGAAATAGGAACAAGTTGACCAATTTTTTTTTTTTTTTTTTTTTAAAACTTGTGCTCTGTAACTGGGTCAGATTTTCAGAATAGACACATATCTTAAAAAAAAAAAACAATGCAGTTGATTAGGTAAAACATGAAATACCTTATCTTCATACTCTTTTTGTTTGAATACGAGTCAAAGTAAATTTACAAATCACTCCTTTTTGTTTTATTAGCATTTTTCATACTGTCCTAACTTTTTTGGAGTTGAGATTATAAATGGGGGGGGGACAAATACAGGTTATTACCGATATTTTTCTGAATATATAAATAAACTGTATACAGGCATACCATACTATCTGCCCTAAATTTGTTCCTGAAAATGAGGTGGATAATGAAAAAGGTGGATAGCAGGAGCCCACTTCCCTTTATTCCAAAGGGGAAAAATAGTCTGTTCCCAGGCTATCCTGAAGACCTTGACAATCTTAGACAAATGTCTGTAAACACACTTCGAATAATAATGAAAATAATAAAAGTTCAAGAGTAGGTTATACAATATTCAAGTTGCGCAGAAATATAGTAACTACTCTGAGCAGACCATACTGTTTAGTGCTACAGAATTCAGAGAACAAACACACCTGGCCTAAAGCTCTCGAACAACAGAACATCACAGGAGTAATTAAATTAATTCCCCATAATGGCTGTTCAACTATTTAGATCTACAGCTGCAGTGCTGCATTGTGGGAGCGCGACTTCTCCCATTGCCACCACTACAATTTGTTTTGTAGCATTTTTTTGTCAGTTTGAGCAAAAAAAAGAGGGAGAGAATGTGCTCATAGAGGCTAATCTTTATTTTATCCCCCCAGACACTTTGGCAAAAAGCTGTTATAGCAGGAGGAAAAGGGGTGGAAAGTGAAGGGTATTAATTTAAGAAGCATTATACTGACAGTGCTGATACCGGTAGGGCGGATAGCAGGGTACGCCTATGCATGTTTGCTTATATGTTCAAGTTTGGAAAAATATGGATAATATTTTATAGTTCTATCGACTTAGCTGATGGTTTTTCTCTAAAGTGACTTAAATCAAGCTAACTATAATTTTTTAACCTATTTATACAGCATGGTATATTTTAACCAAAGCAATTCAGGGTAGATGCCTTCCCCAAGGGTACTACAGCAGGAGATGGGATTCAAACCTGTGACCCCAGAGTCCAGATACAGCACCTCTAACCACTACAATATACATACATATGTATAGAAAGTCAAACTGCAACTCTTTGGGTACAAATGTCTGATGATCAATTAAATAGTCCAGTGACATGGCACTGTTAGGTTTCCATGCGGACGCTGGCTCGGAAAGGGTGTCGATGATGGCAGCTTGGAGCGGATCCTCGTGGGGGAGTTGGTGACGCCCACCTCTGAGAACGAAGAACGCCTGTGTCGGACGCCCCCCATGCAGCAGTCGCCCAGTATGATTCGGAGGCTGGTCACCATATCCCCAAGCAGCAAACCAAGTGAGTTGGGACAAAATGAGGTGAACAGAGAACGAGTCGAGAGTAATGGTTCGAGTCCCAGTACGGGCTCTGCTGTTGTACCTCCAACAGTAAGGGGGGAGTGCATGTTTAACAGAAATAATAACTGTAGTAATAACAGAACAGGGCAGAAATGGGACCAACTGCCAAGGGGTAACTGGGACATATAGACATTTGAGTGACCTCACTGTAAAAGATTTTTCCAGAAAGCAGATTTGGAGAATTTCTATGCTTTTGTTCATTTCTGAGTAACAGTTGCCATATGTTTAAAATTCAGAAATAAAAGCAGAATACAGATATCACTGTTCTTGTGCAGTGAAGCATTACTGCACAATGCTGTAACCCAGTTGGTCTCCTGCTCTAGAGCTGAACACAGGGCAGATCCAGGAAGCAGTGGGTGAGGCCATCAACGGGATCGTCAAGCACTTCCACAAGCCAGAAAAAGAGGTGGGTCCAGGCCAACACCCGGAGCTGTCGTGGTCGCGGATTCACCGATCATCACCATTGCTGCCAGTCGCAATCAGCCCTGCTGTTGAGTGCAGCACCTCATAAAACATATGACTCGTGATGGCCTTTTCTTGTGAAATCTAGTACCTAAATACACCTGTGTTACGAGTCCACTGCAGCAGCACGTCTCAAGCCCTACACTGCCATTCAGAAGTTTGAGCACTCCTATGCTCATTGTAATGGTGTCTGTGGTGTATCTCTGGCCACCAGAGGAGCAGCCTGTCTCTGCTGCTGTGCGGGGAGTACGGCCTGGTCTGGGCACTGGAACAGGTTTTCTTGCACGGCTTCCGGACTCCGCGCCTCTTCAAGAACGTCTTTATCTGGGACTTCCTGGGTGAGCAAGACCACATCCTTGTGCTGTCCTAGTGCCAGCAATGCTGCAGTGTCTGCCGCATGTCCCAAATTCCTTTCTTGGAGACAGTGTGGTTTCCTCTTTGCAGAGCGGGCACAGGCTCATTTTGAGAGCCCAGAGCAGAGGGAGCTGGAGCAAGATGAGAACTGGCACACAAGAGCCCATGACTTCTGCCGCTTCATGAGGGCTGTCAACAGCACACCACGAAACATCGGCAAGGACGGAAAGTTCCAGATGCTTGTGTGTCTAGGAGCTCGGTAAGCGCACCTTCCGGGCATGGTCAGTATTGTATGAATTCCCCCCCCCCCCCTTTTCCCACTGCAGATACCATTTACATCTGTTCATTTAGCTGACACTTTTCTCCAAAGCGACTTACAGTGTTTGTCTACCGACAATTATTTACCCATTTGTACAGCTGGGTTATTTTACTGGAGCAATTTAGGGCAAGTACCTTGCTCAAGGGTACTACAGCCGGAGGTAGGGATCAAACCTGCAACCTTTAGGTCCAAATAGCTCTAACCACTACGCTACCAGCCGTCCCCATCTCTCAGAATGACACAACATGTGGTCCTCAACTTGCAACATAGCAACTTACAATGACCCAGACTTATGACAGTAACCTTGGTCGCTCCATCTGCTGTATGATAAGATGGGCTACCTGCAGTGCCACAAAGCACCATATTTCTTAATGACTCAGCCAGTGTGTCTGTCAGAAATTGCATGTCATTCAGATAAAGTTTTATTTAGAGAACCTTTTGTTTATAATTCCATACAATTAACATTTTTGTAACGGCTAGTAAGTGGGGAAAAAATGAGTTCTGGTGGTGCCGAAAAGAAATGGCAAAAGAAGAGATTTAGAAATGAATGAAAATAACAGTGCAGTGTGAAAATATAATACTGTATTGTATGCATGTTTTTATTCTGTATTAGTATTTCAACATGAATAATGTGTGAAATTAGTAAAAAAAAATATATATATAAGCTCTTTTATACTATGTGGCAATCATGCATGTTTTATATATCTTTATGGTTCATGTAATACAGTATAAGGGGTTTTTTGATTTAAGATGAAGCCAACTTACAATAAGGTCGATAAATTGGAACGACATAGACAAAGTATATATCGGTACAGTATAATATTATTATAGCTTGCTGATATTCAGGCCTTGATTTTTGTGTAGTGCGGTTTTTTTTTTTTTTTAAATATATAAATAAAAAGTTTGCCTCCCAAGCTGTACATACTACAGAGCTAAGTCCTAATGCACTTCATACAAGACATTGTAAATAGCTTGGACAACTCCATAGAAATCCTAGAACTACAGAACCCTCCCCCCCCCCCCCCGAGCCTCACCAAGACAGCATCCATACCATGCTTGATCAACATACTGTTGAAGGTGGATAAACTGCAAATCCCAGCCATGCTTTCCTAAAACAGAACTTCATTCTTACTGCGCCCTCCCAACAGGGACCACCTGCTGCATCACTGGATCGCTCTTCTGTCCGAGTGCCCGATCACAGTGCAGATGTACGAGGACACAGCGATGATAAAGGATCGCGTACTAGTGAACTCTCTGATCAGAGTGCTACAGACTTTGCAGGACTTCAATATCACTCTGGAGGCCTCACTAACCAAAGGAATAGGAATTTAGACCCTCTTCGCTTCCTGGGACCTGGCAAAGTTTGGACTATGGCTTCTTTTACAGAAGAACATAATTGTTTGTTCGGGGGCAAAGACTCGCACAAACTTTGGCTTATTTTAAAGCTATCGTTACATTTTGCCATATAATAAGTGCAATGAGTGTTTACAGGAGTGTCATTATGGTTCCCCTCTATGATGTGCTGTCAATACTTTTATTCTGGATACTACTCCATGTGTCTAAAATGTATTAATGAAAACTAATTTTTATTGTTGTGAACTGCTGACAAGTGCTTTATTTAAGAAAAAAAGCAAGTGAAATTAATATATTTTCAGACAGGAATATTATTATTTAGGTATGTCTACTGGGTTGCTTGCTCCGTCCTCAGTATTTCATTTAATAGAATGAAGAGCTCAAGGTGATTTATTTAGGAGTATGCTTTATAAGTACTGACTTGTGAGGGCTCTGACTTTTTAGTACAAATGAGGAAAGGAATCTTTCCAAATACTTTCTTTAAAGTGAAAGGCATAGACTTCATCATTCTTGGAAAGATTGTGCTCTCGTCTTTCTATACATATCAGACACCTCCATTTGAAAAAAAGGCGCCTTTATTCATATAGTGTATATGTTAACAATGAAGCTTGAAGCACTGATGCGCAACTGTCTTTGCTGGATATCTTTATAAGCCATTTTCAGTTCCTTCCCTGTACTTTCCAGTAATAAGCATGGGTTTTTACTGTGACTGCTTTTCCCTGCTGGAAGTTGCTGGTAATCAAAGCATTTCTGTAAATACCTCTAAACCACAGCTGTCAAACCCAGTTTCCTGCAGACCATGTTTTTGAAGATTTTTGGCTCTAGCCTCCTCCTCCAATTACTTTAAGTCCAACATTTTGTATAGTTTATTAAAACATGGTACATTTTGTACTTTTATTTTAATGCCATATTCAGAGAGAGGTTCATTGGTATAAATGGTAAAGATAGTTTACCATTGTGCCATTGGGTTGATACTATAACAGCCATCCAGAAACTGCCAGGAACTGGGGGGGGGGAACACACTTCCAGTTGTAGAATCTGGTCTCTCTATAAAGACTGTCTTACAAGGGATGCTTTTTTTCTTGGGAAAAAGTGCTTTTACAGTGACAGCATCCTACAGTCTGTATTACACCATAACCCAGTGGAGTTGTACCTTGGCTGCAGTAAATTTTAGATATAGACTGGCTCCTCATCTTGCATTGTCATTGTCTCCAAGTTTCTATTCAAGACTGATGCTGTATGAGTGTGTTTGTCCTGCCAACTATCGGCCGGGAGCAGAAACGCGTATCACTTTTGTTCTACAAAACAGAGGTGATAAATACAAAAAAAAAAAAAAAAAAATTTTTTTTTAAAAAAACATCACCTAGGAATAAACTGGAAAATGTATCTTTGATAATTCATGACTTCCAAATATAACACCAGGAGCCAGAGTAGTTATACAAACGTATTATCCAGCCATACAGTAACATGGCCTTACTTCTGTCAAGGCAGATATAAGGTAAATGTTGCTGCATACATCTACATGAAGGGTTAAGTATTTTATATATTTTCAGTTGTACTAACCAATAGCACCATTCCCTTCCCTACCTTTAATTGCTGCTGTTATTTCTATGCAAGTATAATTGTGAAAAGTAACAAAAAGGAACATAAAGCAAACAAAAACGTGCCCATACATATCCACTAAAGTGTTTTAAAAGTATGATGGCATTTCTGCTTACCAGAAGCACATGTTAAAATTTATCTTGAGTAATGCTGAAATACTATGGCCATGAATTTCCTGGCTGAGGTTTTTACTGGGTGGGGATGGGGTTGCTGTTGAGTGAATTAACCTGTAGTGTGTTATAGGTGAACAGCAGTGCACAGTGTATAAATGCAACTTTTTTTCCCCCCTAAATATCCAGGAAATGTGTGCAAATGTGAGAGATGTGTATTTTTTTATGCAACAAACACCATTATTATTGTTGTACTTCAACTGTAATTAACAATTACATAATGTTGCACAATGAGTGGATAATTTGTTTTCTGTACACTTCTTTTTATCCAAAAAAAGTGAACCTATGTCCATTACAGGTAGTCATAAGAGGCTGAACTTATAATTTAACGCTATTAAAAATAAATATTTTCTAACACAATCATGTGTTTACTTATTTTTGCTTAGAGAAAGAAACCACAGAGTAAAATCTCAGAAATAAGAAATGAGGCAAAATTAAACTGCTCCGTAAGTTGTAAATTTATACGAGTCTGCAAAAAGTGTTCAAAAAAAGAACAGAAAGCAAATTTAATTCATACCTTAGGGGAACAAGAGGAACTCAGAGGTGAACCATTGCTGCTCCCCTCCTGTTGTCCCACACAAGAGTTCTGAATGAACTCCTCCACCTTCCCACCCTCGCGCGGCACGTACGCACTGTGGGCGTAACCAGGGGCGGAGGAACTAGGCCGCGCATCATGTAAACACGGCTGCTTTTTCCAAGCCTATTTCTTCTTCAAACGCTTCACTGCTTTACTCATTCCCTCTTCGTGTTGTTAATTCGCTAAACAATCATTCCTCCGCAACGAAACTCGTCACTCGAAGAGCAAAATATGTTAAAGTATCACATTTCTTGCATTCGCGCCATTTCGGACACCACGTTTTAACAATAGATTTTTTGTTCCGGCCCTGTCGTTCTTGGTCGATTCTGGGAAGTGTAGTTTCACTTCTTCTCAAGTCTTTGCACTCGCTAGGCTAGGCTTTCCTTTTTTTGAACTTCTTTTCCCGAAATGCCTCATTCTTAAATGCCTATGGTTGTGCTCGGCTATTGGCCATATTTTTGTTTGAACTGGAACGGAAGCGTCCTTATTTGGGCAGGCCTCGTGACGCAATAGAGAATGTGAATGTTTTCATGCTAATGAGGTTGTAAGATCGAGCTCCGCGCGGTTGTAGTAAGGCATGCGCAGTGTCGCAGTAAGAAATCACCGAGGAGTGAAAGTTTTGCGTTTGTGAGGTGAGCTCGTCTCTTTTTTCTCCTTCATATCCGCGTGTTTTCCTACATATGTATCATGAAGAGTCCTGATTATGGGGGGCGTGCGGTTGGGAAGTTGAGGGGTGTGTTGGCGCGCGTGTGGAAAAGAGAGACGCTTTTTTTTTTTTGGAGGAAGCAGGGGGGCAAGGTGCTCGTGGGCGTACAACAATGGGGACAGCGTGCGTGGAGGGAGCGCGTGCGCGGGGATTTATCGCGTGGGGATGCAGCGATTTCCCACGTTTGGAGTCTTTAAAAGTGAAGAGAAGCTTGTTCGTCCCCACGAATGGGTCTCAGGGGTCCCGAGTGTCTGCGCTGTGATGTGTCGTGAAGCTGAAGGTCCGGGGTCGGGGACGGGTGAAAACTGACCTGCAGTTTGTCGTCCTGCGCGGATATCGAAATATAATTTTCGTTGAAAACGATTTCCCCCCAAAACGTTACTCGATGCAACTCAAATTGTATAAATCTACAGAGAAATGCGTTTGGATGTGTTTTTATCCGGGGTTACTGTGTGGTGTTTGAATTTGGAGCTCAGATTGAACGCGATGGCGTCACATAGTCACATTGACATGAATTTAGTCACACACACGAGTGTGAGTGTCAGAAATATGTGACATATATTTACCGTCTGCGCAGATCGAACGAATGGCTCTCTGCGTGCTGTAATTTTGTGGAATAAGTAGGATAAGAAGATATTTTAAAGTATTATTGGCAGACTTCCCGATTATTAACACGTTTTATTCAAACAGTGCTGTAGTGAAGCCATGATAAATGAGTTAGTGCAGTTCTGATGTCAGTGCTAGCTAGCTTACCCTCTCGAGCGCGTGGTCTTCGCGAAGTCGGCTGCAGTGTTTTTTTTTTTTCTGTCACACTTTGCCCAAACGACCTAATAGCATTAAGTCCCCGCCGACTGGTGTGTTCCTTTTGGAGTTTTTTTTTTTTTTTTTTTTTTTTTTCTCGATTTACTGACTGCGCCTTGTTTTGACGGATAAACAGAAAGTGATCGGATCCGCGAGTGTGCCGCGTGTGCGCGTGGCATCCGCCCCCTTCTCTCCGCCCGCCGTCCGCGTGCTAATCTCACCATCTCTTCTTTGTTTCATTTTTATTTTTCCCCCCCCCCGCCTGGATTATAAATTGAATTCTTTTATCATGACGTGTGTCTGCAGCCGGTCGTCTCCCCCCTCCCTCCCGACATGTTCGGCTTCCACAAGTCCAAGGTGTTCCGGAGTCACGAGGGCTGCTGCATCTGCAAAACCAAGTCGTCGAGCTCGCGCTTCACGGACAGCAGCCGCTACGAGGAGAACTTCAGACCGTGTTTCGGGTGAGTTCGGCGGCACGGGAAAGCTACATATCATTAACATAATAATAATAATAATAATAATAATTTTTAACCTTCAGTTAGCTCACTCTTTTTTTTCTTCTTCAAGGTGACTGAAATTCTTGGTGGTTTCCACTTCTTGTTGCCTTCTTGTTATGGGCGTTCGAGTTATGAATCGTTGAAGATGTGAACGGTTCCAGGTTATTTTAGTGCATGTTCTTCGCTTATTTTTCCCCCAAAACTTATGTTCTTCGAGGAGTGGACAACGTGTATTTAGGCGCCCTGCCGGCAAACCAAACAAAAGAGCGTGGGGCGCCCTTTTAATTCGTTCAGTCGGCTGTCCCAGTGTTTACAGCTTGTGTCTGGTGTTCCTGTGCGCTGGTGATCAATAACAGGATGACAGATGTTGCACGTGTTTTTGGGGCACATTGATCTGCAACTAATGCTGAATAGGAGTGTGTGGAGACAACTAATGCCGTTTCCAGTCATTTTTAAGCATTGATTTTTAGCACAAATGGGTTTATTATTTATTATAGTTGTCTGAGAGAAACTTCTGCAGAAATGAACTCCTATATATAAAATCCCACAATGTCTGTCCTTTTAAGTTTTATTGGATGTGATTTGGTTATTGATTCTGATGAGTTGCATACTTTAATATATTAATCAGGAAAAAAGGAAATATTTACGAATTTTGGCATTTATACGTTTTTAGTTCAGTTTTGTTTCCATCCTACTTGTAATGCATTTTAAAATCTTGCTTATACTGCATTTTATATACTATAGCATTGATATAATATACATTTTTATTTTTCTTATTAAAGGCTGGCGGAAGATCGATTTGGAGACATCTGCAATGCTTGTGTCCTTTTAGTGAAGCGGTGGAAGAAGTTACCAGTTGGGTCTAAGAAGAACTGGAGCCATGTAATTATTTAAGAATTTTAATGTTCTGGATTTAAATTGTTTTCTTGCTAAAACAGTAAATGCTGTAAGGATTCCATTTATTTTTTGATTGTGTGTGTGAATGGTGGAATGGCTATAATGTGTTATAGGTGGTGGATGCTAGAGCAGGTCCTGGCTTCAAAATAACCAAACCGAAGAAGATGAAGAGCAGTGATGGGAAGAAGAAGAGCAAACTGAAGAGGCTACACAAACTGAAGAGACAAAGTGAGTAAATTTTTCTCTTTGCCATACATTAAAAACATATTATTTAAACTTAAGATTTCACCCATTTGACTTTCCTTGGATTATATACTACACTACCCACCTTATAACCAGCAGGAAGTGTAGTAGTTACGGCTTTCACCTTCCAAAGACCTGGTTTGAATCCCCCTCCCACTGTAGTTTCTTTTGAGCAAGGAACTTATGCTGAATTGATACCATAAAAGTGTCAACGAGTAAATCATTTTAGCATAGTGTACAAGTCTAATATTGTAACACACTTTGGGAGGGGGGGGGTGGGCGTTATTTAAACATTAATAGCAATTGAATGTGTTAGAAGTGTTTGGATGCCCTTGTAATTGGTGTTTTAAGGTCACTTATCAGAGAATGTTCTGGGATTTAGCAAAAATGTTTTATATTGGCTGCGTGCGTTCTGTGCTGGAACCTGTTTCTTCCTGTTGGCCTGCAGACTCGGATGCCCACAGTACAACCTCCAGCACGTCGCCCTGCCAGTCCCCCAGCTACAGCAACCAGTCGGATGACGGCTCAGATATTGAGGCCAAGCAGACGCGCTCCACACCCTCGCTGTTTTCTTACCTTGACCTCAGCTACTGGAAACGGTATGGACATGCGCTGCCTCTTGGTGTTGCTTTCTTTGCATTGTTTTGTCGACGTCAAGTTGTCTGAATGCAAGATGTGTTCTGGATAATATGTTGATTACTTGTTGCAGGCAGAAAGTGTGCTGCGGCATTATCTACAAGGGCCGCTTTGGTGAAGTGATGATCGATCCACGTCTCTTCAAGCCCTGCTGCAGCTCCAAGAAGCAGGAGGCACCCCCACCAGAGCCTCACCCTGCCCCACAGCCAGAGGACCTGAAAGAGAGCTGGTGATTGACCAGGGCCAGTCCCACCCAACCCAACCCAACCCAACCCAACCCAGTGAGGTCTCCTCAGAAACTTAGTTTTGTCTCCAGTGGCAGACTCCCTCACCCCCTTCATTAGTTTACTGTATACTGAGTAGAGATGAATTTTTCCCTTTATTATATTTCTTTTTGTACAATGAACTTCCTTGTCTTCTGAGAAAAAAAGGAACAAGCTGTTTTTAAAGTATGGGCATTATCAAAATATTTATAAGGCCAGGAACCATAATTATTGTATCTACCCTTAACAGGCAGAATAATTTTTTACTTATTTCAGACTGTAAAAATTCTTTTTGTATTGCCAATACCTGCATTTGTAAATATGTTTTATGCCAGTGGATTGTATGCCTCCTGTTGGTGGTGTGTTTTTGGTTCTTCGTAGTGCGGCCTGGATAAAGAAGGTTGCTCTATGTACCCATGCAGAATTCAGTGCTGTCTCTCAAGCCAGTTAATTGGAGTGGTGGGATCATTTATTATTGAAAGCAGTATTGTATGGCATCATTGGAAAAGTGCTTGTTTTTCCCATCTCACTTAAACATTGAGTTTTGGCATCTACCTTCCTCCCCCTCTAATTCTCATACCAGGCAAATGGTTCCTTCACCATGAGAATCAGTATGGGAATGCTGGGAGTGCATTCCTAAGACCTCTCTTTCTTGTTGTCTCAGGAAAAAATATTTCTGTTCAGACTGTTACAATATGTAACAATATGTCAAGTACATTTCAGTGATCACTTGTAGTGCAGGCAGTTTAGACTGATTTGGGATGCAATGTAACTTTAATACGGGTGTTTTTTGATATGATGGGCAATATGCAGAAAACCAGTCCTGTATTTGTCATCTTGCTTCTGAAAATAAATTTATTAAAATAAGTAGTCTTCCATTAAACTAATGTAGAGATGTGTGACAGCTGTACAAAATCTTGGAATATATGTCAAAATATTGCACACAGCTCATGGCTAAAGATTTATTTTATACTCTATATAATCATTTGCTTGGTTTTGTTTTTTTTAGTTCACTGGAAGTTTTTGTACTATTTCTTGCAAAACTCATACATTCTGCTGTGGTGTCTTCAAGTCCTCATGATTATAGAAGTGCCATATTGTGCACTTCAGATAAATACGCCTGACTCTAGAGCTGCAGTAAGACCTTGTAAATGTGCCCATTTGCATGTTGTACAGCTGTGAATTTAATCTATTCATAAATTTCTCTGCTGACCGCAAATGATTTCAGTGTGAAATTTAAACTTCCCAAGTGTTTTCAAGGAAGGGAAACTACCTAAAATCCAAAATTATTCTTTGAGAGTGAATATACTCTTATTTATTTGAATTAAATGTAGAGTGGTAATCATCTCTAATGCTTAATCTTCTCATATTAACTACTGAGAAATGAAGTTAATAAATCAGCTAGTGCTAATTACTCAAGAGCTAACAGCTTAATGTTTTGGTGTAGAAGTGATTTAAGTTATTTTGAAAAGCTTCCAATGATTCTGAACCAGGCTTTGAGACAGTAAAATGATGACAGTGTAGCCAAGGTCTCATTCTTCATTTTAATTTATTTTTTTCTTTTTTTGTGACACTGGTCTGGTAAGAACTGTTTTGTTGGAGTTAGTAATCCAAAACAGCTACAGTATATTAGGCATATCTCCAATGTCAGACAAATCCACGTATCTTGCACCAGCAGTGCACGCTGCCATGTATTTCACTGTGTATTTAATTTCAGAACGTGTTTGTATAAATATGAATGGGATGCTGGAAAAATGACCCATTTTCAGCTGCATTTAAATCACTTTTTAGATGGATTTTAACACTACATCACCACCTGTACTATAAAAGCGGGTAACGTTTGAATTTAATAAATATTAAAAAGTGCTAATCAGTCTGCAGTATGGAACTATTTTGGTTGGCTTGATGGTCAATTCTTATATTAATCACATGGTACATTTTCTGATATTAATGCAATAATGTGCATTAATTATTTGAAATTTGCCGTATAACTTCCCAATGACTTTACAAGTGTCTCCCATTTAACTTATTCTACAAAACATTCTGTGAGCATGTTTTCATCTTTAATATGTATGAACTTTTTGAAATTTGGTTAGCAAATTTTAATTAGCCACTATTTAATGTCTGCTGTATTCTTTAATAAAATATGAAAATATGATAGTTAACTACATTATCCAATCTTCTGTCACAAGCCATCAGTTTGATAGATTTTTGTAGAAGTGTAACTTTGCTATTAGTATATTACTTCTGTAACTTAGTCTATAATTTAGTAGATTTAGACTGTATATGCACAGCCTACTGAAACACCAGATGGTGCCAAATTTTCACATTAGATTATGGACAAAGGCCATTTGAGAATGTATCTAAACACGATCACACAAGCATTATTTTTGCCTCCGCCACCTTCCATGTAAAAATTTGACTCTGTGGACAAGGGGCTCAGACCTGTGAAGTAATACTGCGAATATGTGGTACTAAGGTGTGAAGAGCCTAATGTTTCATCAGTTAAATGTGTGACCTGGGCAATGAAATAATATTATTCCCCAGAAGAGGTAACATCACTGTATTCATTTACCTGATACCTTTATCTAAAGCGATTTACAATCACTCATTTATACAGCTGTATAATTCAGAGAATGTACCTCCAATGGTAACGGCTCAAACCACTACACTACCAGCCCACTGTGTATATGAAAAAGTTACAGTTGAAAGCCTTTCGTTTTTCTACTCCAAAAACATTTATGTGCTATAAATCTAGTGGTCACACTATTAAGTCATCTCTGAATTACACGAAGATGGTGAGTTTTAATAAACCAGCTGTTACGCAGTAAAGCAAAGGAATGAAGCCCACTAATAGATATACATACAAATATAAATACTAGCATAAGATAAATTGTCTCTGTGTAGAAGTGTAACCCACATGAATTTAATAAATTCTAGTTGCTATGACTATCTTACAATGATTAAATGAAATTCATGTGGGTTGCAGAAGCAAATAAAGGCAAGTGAATATGTCCACCACTCATATTGTACTTTACTGCAGTTTACTGCTCTCTCTGGCTTCAGGTGGTAAACCCCACTTGTGTTTGCTCCCCTACAAAGAGAAATGTCAGAAAACAGACACATGAAGGAAATGTAATAATAAGAAGCTGGGAAATCATAACACGATTTGTAATTGGACGGGTTGTAACTTGAAGAGCTTGTGAACTGTATGATTCTAGTAACACATGTCTATAGTTGGGAATGCAGAACGGCGCCAGAGGAATAAAAACCGCACGGACTCTTAAGAGTGGGAGGGGGAGGGCTGTGTCAGCGTGCGGCAGTGGTTGGTGGCCATGGATGAAGACGGTTTTTAAACGGCTCTTCGGCGGAAAAGCCGGTATTCGGCACATAACTGTAACTGGGTTCACGATGCAGTGAAAAGACTAACACAGCAGCAGTGAAGACCATCTGGCCCAACTCTGCCCGCAGTACAGGCCCTCTTACACAGATGTCCTGTCTGGAACTGGGGTATCTGTGGAGGAGGGTCTTCAGGCACTAACTCTGAAGGAGAAGGAAATCGGCGTGGTGGAGATGGTAATGGAAATGGCGGCAGGGACCGGAGAGGCCCTTAGTGAGGCCGAAGAGCCCCAGGGAGCAAGCCCTGGCCCTATCCTGGCGGATATCCTGAAGCGAAAAAAGGAAGATTCCACACATAAGAAAAAGAAGAAGAAGCCCAGAAGGGAGGCTGCGGTATCGCAGGGGGTCCTCTCGTTGGCTGGGTCCCCTTCGGAAGAAGACCGAGAGCGATCCTCCTCCCCAGAGAAGATGGATGTCTCCTAGTCGGCGGTCGTCATATGAAGGAGGACGGGCGACGTCAAACTCGGAGGCATACCTCCCAGGGGGGAACTCTAGTGGGGCAGTGGGGTCAACCTCCTCTGGGGAGAGGGTTTTAGTGGACTAAATTAATAAAGTAAAAATAAAGTAAAAAGAACTGCTTTGTTTAATCAGTTTGAGTCCTGTCCCTTCAAAGTCTGTTTTTTGCAGGAAGTCCACCTCCAGGACCAGCGGGATGTGACTCTTTTCTCTCACAAATGGAGGAAAGGTGAATCCTACTGGAGTGTAGGTGGCGTCCACTCTACAGACATAGGGATGCTTTTTGGGGACTGCACTTTTGAGAAGGTAAGGTCTTTTACTGTTCATGCTGGCTGGGTTTTGGGGGTGGATGTCACGTTGAGAAGTCAGCACATACGCGTCCCAACCCATGGCCGTTGCTGCTTGAAGATGAATATCAAAGTCCTTCAAGAAAAGGAGTATAGAGACCTGTTTTATGAGAATTTTTCATTGTGGCTGGATTCCATGGATTTTTGGCTGATTGGTGGGAGGGGGTCAAGGCGAAAGCCAAGACCCTCTCCATCAACTATTGTATCCGACATGTTGCTTTGTGATGTCAGGATATCAGCACGCTTGAGGAGGAACTCCACAGGATTTATTCTTGCCACAGTAACAGAGGGACCTTCGATTATGATAAGGCTGTGGAGATAAAGGCTATTTTGGGGCAGCTGCATGAGCGGCAGGCCAAAGTCTTTCTGTTTGATGCCAGAGTGAAGGAGGCAGAGGAGAACGAGAAGTATACCTCCTACTTTTTTAACAAGGTGAAGGACTTGAGACGCAAGAGAGGGTTTACCTCTCTGCGGAACCAGCAGGATGAGTTGTTCACCGACACCGCCCAGATGTTGGAGGTTGTATCCTGTTTTTATATAAATCTTTTTAAAGTCAGGAAAACGGACCTGATAACAGAAAGGAGCTTTTCAGAGAATTTGATGTCACGGGTTCCCGAGGACACCCGTGGCAGCTTAGAGACCCTGTCACTTTACTTGAGCCGTCAGAGGTGCTTAGTAAGATGAATCAGTGCAATGTTCTTGGCCTTGACTGTTTTCCAGGGGAATTTTATTCCACATTTTGGGACATCCTGGGGCTAACTTTTTTGCATGTTGTCAAGAAGGTGCTGGGCAGGGGCATGTTTACTAAGAGTATGAGAACAGGGGTGCTCTCCTTGTTGTCCAAGAAAGGCGATAAAGCCGGTCTTGTTAACTGGAGACCCCTCACAATGCTTTGGGTGGACGCAAAGATTATCGTGAAGGTCCTGACAGAGCGCCTGAAGAAGGTAATGGCCGACCTGGTCCATCGTGATCAAACGTGTAGAGCGCCCAGGCCTTCTGCGCTCTAGAATTTGCATCTGGTCCAGGACACAATTGCCTGGGCAGAGGACCAAAAGGTCCCCCTTGTGCTGGTTAGTTTGGACCAGGAGAAGGGGTTTTACCAAGTGCATCACTGCTTCCTGTTTTACACCCTGAGCAGATTGGGCTTTGGCAACTTCCTGAGGTGGGTGCGTGTGCTTTACACCGAGGTAGGTAGCTGAGTTATCATCAATGGCTCCCTCGGGTAGTCGGTGCTCCAGTTTAACGGAGTGAGGCAGGGCTGTCCACTCTCCCTGCTCCTCTATGCTCTTTACATCAAGCCGCTGGCAGCTGCCTTTCGCGTCCACCTGGGGATCGATGGCTGTGAGGTGGCGAAACTGGCCCAGTATGCGGATGACATTACATTGTTGGATACACTACAGTTGGGTGCTTGGCCTGGTTCGGGCATTCGGGTATGCCTCCGGTGCGAAGCTCGAAGCTCGGCAAGTCTCTTATTAAGTTCTTTGGCAACTGAAGAAACAGAGAGGATTGCATTAGTGATTTTTTCCCAATGCGATGGTCCTCTGAAGGTGTTGAGCGTCAACTTTTTATCAGAAAGTGCCCCCAGGGCCAACTGAGAAGAACACTTGACCAAAGCCAGATGGAAAATGGGTTTGTGGAAGTTCAGGTCCCTCTCCTTGATAGGCAAAAACGCTGGCACTGAAGGTGGACATCTTCCCTACGTTGCTCTACCTTGCGCAGGTGTACCCCTTGTCCCGCATGATGCGGAGAGGCCTTATGAAAGACATTTTCAACCTCGTCTGGGGGGGCAGGTATGAGTACGTGGGCAGGGAGGTCATGTACCTTCCAAAGGAGGAGGTAAGGAGGGAGGGATGTGCCTGACATTCCTCTTAAACTGGATTGTCTCTTCCTCTCCTAGTTACTGTATGTAACCAGCTGGCAGCTCTGATCGAGCAACCCCACCAGTACTTTGAGCGTCTTTGATTGGCCATTTCAATGCACCAGTTGGTGAAGTCCTGGTCCAACACTGGGCTGAATGTTGAGACATGGCCCACTCATCACAGCTATGCTGTAGAGCAGAGTAAGACCAAGGCGGCCGTGGACGAGGCAGAGACCTTCCTCAAGCCCAGTGTACAAGGCTCTGATTGAGAGGAGAAAAACTCGAGTTCTTCTAGAGCTTGAGGAAAGCACGTGGGCGAGGATTCAGCTAAAGGAACTTGACCACCATCTGCAAGATTTGAACTGGTGTTGTTCACAAAGCAAGTTGCACAAAGTCAAAGTGGTCCTGTACAGGCACAAACTGATCAGCGACCCACTCTGCCCGTAACCCCAATGCAGTGATAGCGAAACTCTCGTGCATGCCTTTTGGGACTGCTGACAGATGCAAGAGGTCTGACATTTGGTGACCTGCCTGTCCAGAAAGATCAATCCGCAGATGGTTTTTACGTATGACAAAGTTTTGCAGGAATGGAACCCTGGGGCTCAGAAGGCAGCAGCTGCCTGGACATGGCTGGTGACCAGGGCAGGAAACATTACAGAGAACTTACTGTTTTGCAAACATTCATAAAACTACATATTACAGGGGGTTTGGGTAATTTTTCCCGGTTTTAATCAAATTGTACTGAAAAGGTATTTCGTTGTAAAGAAAAAAACGAGAAGTCAGGGATTCGAGCGATGCTGTGACTCACAGTTTTAGATCAGCAGCTTTACAATGATTTACTTATTTATACTGCAGAGTAGTCTTACTAGCCTTATGACGGACTGGCGTCCCGTCCTGGGTGTGTCCCCTCCCCCTCCAGCCCCACACCCTGTGTTGCCGGGTTAGGCTCCGGTTCACCGGGACCCTGCTCGGTACAAGAGGTTTCAGACTGTGTGTCTGTTTATCTGTTAACGATTCCCCATAAATTTTTAATAATTATTATTGAATTATGTTTATTAGAGGAAGACCGGACCCAAAAATACTCAAAGTATTTTTACATAAGTCCTCTGAAATGATTTTGATTCAAAATGCGGACAGTTACATTACACTGAAAAAAATGGAAAGTAGCTTTACTGAAAATTGTCACGCCCTCCACCTCAGCGCAATGAGGCGCACTTGCAACACATCTGGGGACGAACATATAAAAGGAAAACGTCGAACACACACATTATATTTGCGGAACCTTGTTCAGCCCTGGGGGGGGCGCGGTGGGTTGGACCGGGTCCTGCTCTCCAGTGGGTCTGGGGTTCGAGTCCCGCTTGGGGTGCCTTGCGACAGACTGGCGTCCCGTCCTGGGTGTGTCCCCTCCCCCTCCGGCCTTGCGCCCTGTGTTACCGGGTTGCCTCCGGTTCCCCGCAACCCCGTATGGGACAAGCGGTTCAGAAAATGTGTGTGTGTGTGTTCAGCCCTGCTACTCACTCGCACTTCTTGTTCGATCTCCTGACTTCCCTTATTCCTCGTTCCTGCTCCTCGACTTGTTGGTTTACCACGACTCCTCGCCTGTCTTCTGGATTACGACTCTTGGATTCTCTCTTCGGATTACGCTCGCACATCGGTGACCTTTTGCCTGTTTCACGACCATGTCTTTTGGATTGTCCCATGAGAGAGCTTCCTGTGCTCCGCACTTGAGTCCGACGCATCCGCTCCGGGGAAGACAGTGACAAAAATACTAAAACAATACATTTACAATCAACTTAATACATATATGTTTGAGATGAGAACTTAATTATATTGCATAAAGTCCAAGTGAAATTCAACACAGTCATCAAAAAGTGATATGATCACGGTGCAATAAAATGTTCCAATCTATTTAGACTTCTAACAGACGGTGTGTTCACTCAACATGATTTTTTTACTCTGCTTGTTCAATTTACTTAATTGAAATTAGTTAATGCAACACAGTTCTTTTGCATTTTGTCTCAACTTAATTTCACTGTGTACAATCCATCTACGTTTACTTAATCCAGTTGTGTTGAGACTGTGAATAATATTTGTTGTCAGTGTACTGCTGAAACTGAACTGAAAAAGGGAGGCTCTATTAAAAATATACCTTTATTTAGTATATTGTATTATATATGGTTATTTATTATATAATATAGTTTAACATTCTCTCACTTTATTAAATATATATGAATGACACGTAATTAATAATAAATATAATTAATAATGTTATGCAGATGACATAGGGATACATGTTTTTTTCTGTCTTGTTTTCTCGAAGAAAAGAGAAAACCTCAAGCTTCTTTTCGAGATGATAAAAACAAGACAGAAACTGTTGGCTTCAGCGCTTCCGAGTCTGAACTGTTTGTTTGCGAATGCGATGGCGCGTGTTTCCACTAAGGTTTATCACAGCTTCATTTCTATGGGAAAAAAGATTAGATGGACTTCTGCTGAAACGCTGCCCATGTATTTAGCCTGTATTCAAGAAATATCAAATTTTATTCCTCACATATTTTTGTCTCTGCCTTCGGCAAGTTTTTTTTTTTTTTTTTTCGTTTGCGCGGGAGCAACTTCGAAGTGAGCGAGCGCAGCTGTGTGTTGGACTATAGCGCAACTGTCGCACAGTGGTCGTGATCGCGAGAGTCACGACAAGTGCACGATATCATATACACAGGTCAAAATTTGCTAATAAAAAGCCTATATTTTCTGTTTTTCTTAAAGAAGTTAAGCAGTACATTGACACTATCAAGGAATGTGATAATAAGAAGGCTATTAAGACTGTTTCTTATTGTGATATTTTTGTGACGTATTGTGACGTATTGTGTGTGATTTGTTTAATAATAAAAAAAAGACAAATGCACGATAGTCGCGACAGTCGATCGCGAGTGCGAGAATCGCGACAGTCGCGACAGTGGTCGTGATCGCGATAGTCTCGACAGTTGCACGATAGTTGCGACGGTCGATCGCGAGTGCGATATTTGCGACAGTTGATCACGATCTCGATCGCCATCATGATGATAGTTGTCGTGATAGTCGCGACAGTGGTCGTCGGGAGTTTTCGTGATAGTCGCAGGAGTGGCCTCTCGCTGTGTGCAGGTGTTCCAATGACTCTTACAGTGTGCATCTACCTCATGGAAAGTCCAGAAAATACAGGTGAGCAGAGGCTCTTATTGGTGTGCTTGTATCTTTTTGAACCAATACCTCTGAAATTGGGGGTGCGGTGGCGCAGTGGGTTGGACTGCTGTCCGGTGGGTCTGGGGTTCGAGTCCCGCTTGGGGTGCCTTGCGGCGGACTGGCGTCCCGTCCTGGGTGTGTCCCCTTCCCCCTCTGGCCTTACGCCCTGTGTTGCCGGGTAGGCTCCGGTTCCCCGTGACCCCGTATGGGACAAGCGGATCTGGAAATGTGTGTGTGTGTGTGTACCTCTGAAATTCCTCATATTGTTGAACCCAGATTCCAAAACTGCTCCTCTCTGTTGTGCGAATTGAACGGCAGAAAAGGGGTCCAAACTAGATGGCAGTTTGACCAACTCTGGCTGGAGAGCTTTTCTGCTCAAGAAGTGGTTCCTGAGGAAGGAGAAGGTGAAAGCCAAGCGGAAGGTGAGGGTCTAATCTGGTCTTGTACCGCCTCAACGGACCCCACAGGATAGATTTTCTGCAGCATCTCACAGCTGTAGACTTTATAGATGTTTAAGGAGTAAGAAAGACACAGTGGTGCAACAATTAGCATCAATGCCTTACAAGTCCTGGGCAGTAAATTGGAATCCAGCTCAATTTTGATTTTATCCTGAAGTCTAGACATGTGTGAGATGAATTTATGACCCTAAATTTCCCTTGGTCTATATATGTGTGAGTGCACAAGTGTGTGTTTGTTTGCCCAGACATTTGGTGTCCCATCCAAGGCATACCCTGTCTCACACTCCATTCATGGGATGGGCTCCACACCACTGAAACGTTGCACTGAATTGTCAGGTATCGATAAGGCATGGATTAATTTACTTTTGAATGTAGCATTAAGATTTAAAAGCAAATTGTGAAGAAAACCTGTTGAATAACAGGACTGGGGCTTATTTTGACAATGATGCTACCCCAAACCCAGGCAGCAAGACATTCATCTGACCTGCTGGTGAAGAGACCACCTATTTGGAGCTCATCAAAATGGTCCTGAGCAGCATCCCTGACAGGAGTCTTACAGTGTAGCAAATCTACTCCTGGGCAGAGTAGCACTTCCGCTACTGTAAGTACCATTCCAACCCTGGATGAAGAGTAAGTGTATCATGGATAATGACAATTTGCAGATAATGTTTTACATGGTGGTGTCACTGTTTGGCCATGAAGGCCCAGGAGACCAGTGTGATGCTACCTTCAATACAGCTTAGATCTCAGGGCTGGAGAACCAATAAATGTAATTTTCCTTTTGTTTTTTTTTTTGTCTTCCTGTTAGAACTCAACCCAGTACAGCCTGTCATCCCAGGATATGTTTGTTTGTGAAAAAGGAGGAAGCAGGGAAAAGTCCTGCTGGATAGTGAAACCTCACCTTCACCCTGATCCTCATGTTGTCATCTCACTGCCCCAGTATGTGAGCTATCCAGGACAGTACGGCAATAGTTTGGTCACATTTCATAGAATTATTTAGTTACACTACAAGACTCTGTACTTATCCATCCATCGTCAATTTACACACACTTTCTGAACCGCTTGTCCCATACGGGGTCCCAGTGAACCGAGCCTAACCCGGCAACTCAGGGCAGAAGGCTGGAGGGGGAGGGG
The DNA here is from genome assembly GCF_900964775.1 of Scleropages formosus. Taxonomy (NCBI): domain Eukaryota; kingdom Metazoa; phylum Chordata; class Actinopteri; order Osteoglossiformes; family Osteoglossidae; genus Scleropages; species Scleropages formosus. The sequence continues at coordinate 8,571,570 of NC_041807.1, forward strand.
ACACACCCAGGACGGGACACCAGTCCGTCGCAAGGCACCCCAAGCGGGACTCGAACCCCAGACCCACCGGAGAGGAGGACCCGGTCCAACCCACCGCACCCCCCTCATCAATTTATGTTTATTTTATTAACCAGCTACTTAAGATTAATTTTACTGGTGAATTTATCAGTTTAGAAGGCATGTTCTGATTTCTGAGCAAAGGTGATTCCTCAGACAGTGCAGAAGACGGGAATGATATTTACATTTATTTATTTAGGAGATGCTTTTCTCTCAAGTGACTTCTAATTAACTCTATGTAGTGTTATCAGCCCACACACCTTATTCACCAAGGTGACTTACACTGCTAGGTACCCTACTTACACTGGGTCACTCATCTATACATCAGTGGAACACACTCTCTCTCTGTCACTCACACATTAAGGGGGAACCTGAACAGCATGTCTTTGGGAGGAAACCAGAGCACCCAGAGGAAACCCACACAGAAACGGGGAGAACATGCAAACTCCACACAGAATGAGCAGGGATCAAACCCATGTCCTCTCACACCACCCAGGTGCTGTGAGACAGCAGCGCTACTTGCTGTGCCACGGTGCTGCTCCAAATACCAGGCAAACCATATGCAGATGGTTTTCCTGATATTTGAGCAACACATATGAAACAATTCCAGTTTGCATGTCTTCCTATATAACACCTAAGCAAATATGCACAAGCAAGGAAATAAGTATAAGGAAAGTGAATTTAGAATGTTAGGGTGTTATTTTGGTCCTTTGTATCACTTTCATAGAGTTTGTTATGATGCATACTTGGTTTTCTGCCAAGTGCAGGTAAGAGATGACTAATTTGCATCTTTGTATAGCCACTAGGAGGCAGAAGTTTCAACCTCTGCTTCCTCATGTGTTTTTTGCCCTTGCCTCCTCTGGATCATTTATGCCTTTGGCTCCCTGTGCCAGTTTTTCAAAATACCCCAAATGTCTGTCATAAGCTAGTTATGCCCCTGGGGGCTACCCTAACTTTTTGTTGATATCCTCATCCAGTATGCCTAATGTGATCTGTTCAGAGGTAATTCTCCAAGCCCCTATAAACACCAGCCAAAGGGATGGTAGGTGTCTCACAGATATTAGGTGTCTATGACACATTTGTCATAGTTTTCTGAGTCATAGAACTCGGGTTGCAGTTCCAGTGCACTACACTTTGCCACGCCTCTCTGCAGTACCTACAGCAACGAGTGGCAGTTCTGAAGTGAGAGTTCTTGTCACCACGCTCCACAAGACACTTCAACCAAGACTAAGACTGAAGTACCAGACACTGGGGGAAACTACATCACCACTTCAGACCACCCTGGAGTACTCCTGCCCTGCCAGCAGTAACAAGGCCTTCTTGAAGAAGATTGCAAGCTCTTTGTTATTTGTGACACCAGAGAAAAGAATGTCCCGGAGCCACGTTATGTCCACTCCTTCTGCACACCCCACATAGCTCTCCTCACCCAAAGATATGGATCATATGTCACCAACATCCATAGAGAGCTTCCTAGATAGCAGCTTCTTCACATCTCTGGAGGTTTTAGGAAGCCCTGGCTGGATCCAGGATGAGCACTGGCTGAGTGGTGATGGAGACATCCCTGACTTCTCCTCCCTCTTCTTCAGTTCCATTGAAGGGGTTTGGTTGGAGGTCCACAATGAGAATGCACTTCTTGCTCTTGAGGATTTCTTTGACACCAAAAAGGGAGCTGACCTTGTTGCATTTATATGTACACACACACACACACACACACACACACTGAAGCCGCTTGTCCCGAGCAGGGTCACGGTGAGCCGGAGCCTAACCCAGCAACACGGCATGGGACCAGAGGGGGGAGTGGACACACCTAGGATGGGATGCCAGTCCATCACAAGGCACCCCAAGCAGGACTTGAACCCCAGCGTCATGGTTCTCACTGGAAGTGATTTGCCAGACCCAAGCGCAGAGCTGAGGCATCCTTGATCGGGGGTAATCCAAAAGTCAAGGTCAGGAATACAGTTCACAGAAAAGCAAATGTTAACAGGAGAATCCAAAACCGTAAGTCAAAAAGGATGAGTCGAAAGGTCAGGGACATGAGGAGAGAACTGGAATTAAGTAGAGAGGGCAAGGAGTGGGAACAAGGCTGGGAAGGTCAGGAGAAGAACAGAAGTTGTAGAGAGCCACAAGCAAGCAGCAAGGCTGAACTAGGTTCCACATCTGACTTTGCGCTGCGCCTCTCTTTTATGCTCCGGTCCCCTGATCTGCGGCAGGTGTTCCTCGTTGCGCCGAGGCGGAGGGTACGACACCCAGACCCACCAGAGAGCAGTATCTGGCCAAACCTGCTGCGCCATCACACCCCTCCTTTTGTATATGTATGTGTAAGCAAATAAAGAAGTGAAACATAGGCAAGTTATATAATTTTCTCTCCTAAACAAGCAAAGACATTTGCTTATTATCACCATTATGTGTATTTTTAAGACTGGGACCCCTGACTCAAAGCACAGCTGAATGAGATTGAAACATATATGTTAATTTTTGAGATTGTAAGGCTTTAATTTCCAGCTACATTTCACTATAGTTTCTACTGTTTCAGCAGAAAAAAGTTTGTACTATAATGCTTGCAATGGCAGTAGAATTAGTTTTTATTCTGTTGTTGAAACCAGTCATTCTCCTGGGCTATTGTTCTGTCCTTTACATGTCCCAGTTCTACTGTGGAAAGGCCTGGCATGTGAACTGCATTGTTCTTTTTTCACCTGTTTTCTATTATCCGTGTTGTGCTCAAATTTCGGACACAAGAACAAAGTGGGTCAAGGAAGAGTTTGCCTTATAGGGTCATGATGAAGACTGCATACTGTTAAGTTCTCCTTTTCTTAAGGCAGAATTAGACCATCCCAATATGTCTTTGTTGGAAGGGAATTACATGTACCCCTTTGACAAGGGTATTCTTAACAGCATCAATTGTGAGTAAGTACAGTGATACTACAGCAGGGTTTCGAATCATGGACCTTCAGACAGCTGACCGCTGTAACTATGACGTCATCCCCCACGATTTAGAATACGTAACACACACAAACGCCGCTTCTCCCAAGCGGGGTTGCGAGGAGCCGGAGCCTAACCCGGCAAGGTTAAGGGGGAGGGGACACAAGTCCATCACAAGGCACCCAAGCGGGACTCGAACCCCAGACCCACTGCGCCATCGCAACCCCACCGCACCCCTTGACGCAGCACTTAAAAAAACACTATGTGAGCTCGACCTCAACTGCGTGTCTTAAGATTTGCTGAGTATTGGACTCGAGTCATCACACGTCATCACCTATCCGTAGGAGCCGGTGATCGCGAAGCAGCGGAGCCGTCGGAGCTGCGAGCGCGCGGACAAGCCCTCCGAGGAGCAGCGCGAGCGCGATGGAGCTGAGGCAGCAGCGCAGAACGAAGCAGACGGCGCGTTTCATCCACAAAGACTCAGCCGACCTGCTCCCGCTGGATGGACTCAAGAAACTGGGCACCTCCAAGGAGATGGTTAATATTTGCTTATTCATTGTTTTCATTTTTGGGGAAACGCCGGTCACATTTGCGTGATATCCTGACTCAGTGACTTGCATGATGATCATGTGAATCAATCAGACTCAGTTACTGTAAAATGTAAAGTAAATGACCGTCGTGTGCGCGTGTTACGTGAAAAATCTGGCAATTTGCCTCAGAATTTAGAATTTTTTAAAAATATGACACCACCACGCCACGTTAACTAACTTAAGCTTTAATTTCTATCTATCTATCTATCTATCTATCTATCTATCTATCTATCTATCTATCTATATATCTATCTATCTCTGTTTCATTCAAAACATTTTTATTACCTGGCTGAAATGTTTCTGAATGTCTGGAATGCAGAATTTGTTTTCATATTATTATTTTAATATAAGTCCATAATAATGTTGCGTCATGATTATTATGACAATAACAACATCAGTCAACACTTAGGAGCAATGCATTTGTTACCAAATAAAGGTCGATGTGCTTGTTTTACTCTGGTACTGTAGTGTAGACAGAGCACAGTCCGTAGACAGCACTGCCTTCGTATGATATGATGGCTGGATTCACGCAAACTGTCTGTATTCTTCACCACACTCCTGGGTACTCTGTTGTTTTTGCTTTGTTTTCCCTTTACAACACAGTAAGGTACTTACCCTAAACTGCTCCAGTAAAATTCACCAGCTGTATAAATGGGTAAATAATTGTAAGTAACTCAACATTACATGTTGCTTCGGAGAAAAGTGTCAGCTAAATGAATGTTTGTAAATGTAAACGTGGTTATGATTCTGGGATTCTGAAAAGCAGGGGAATGTTGGTTTTGGTTTTGTTGTAGCCCTTAGGGCTGTCACCTTACAGACTGAAGATCCTGGGTTGGCTTTGCACAGTTGCTGTATTACCCTTGATCAAGGTACTTACCCAGATTTTTTCTAGTAAGACTACTCACACACTCACACACACACACACACACACACACACTGGCCGAAACCGCTTGTCCCGAGCAGGGTCCCGGTGAACCGGAGCCTAACCCGGCAACACAGGGCGTGGGGCTGGAGGGGGAGGGGACACACCCAGGACGGGACGCCAGTCCGTCATAAGGCTAGTAAGACTACTCTGCAGTATAAATAAGTAAATCATTGTAAAGCTGCTGATCTAAAACTGTGAGTCACCTTGGACAAAGGAGTCAGCTAAATAAAGAGTAAGTGAGGGAGAGAAAGAAAAAGAAACAGAACCTAATCCTGGTCTGATATTTTCTCTGTGATATCACAAGGTCTCAGCCTGCGTATTTGTCCATATTTTTTCCTTGTGTATGGTATTACCCAACATGCTGCAATGCAAACTCCAGCAAGAGTGGTGTTGTGAAAATGCCTCCTTATTCTCTTTGCAGCAACCGCACAACATTTTACAGCGGCGGCTGCTGGAGGCCAACCTTTCGAGGTGCAGGCTCAACAGTCGAGGTGTTAAATCCTCGAATAACAGCTCTGGGCAGAACATTGGTCCCCACTTGAGTAAACAGGACAGTTTTTTCTTGCCAGAGGAAGAGGACTACATATTTGTATTATGCAAGGTATCTGTTAATCTCTATATTTATAAGTGTTTTAGCTATTCTCTTGTTACTGTTGTCCTGTTTCATTGAATATATCCCACCACCTGAAAGAAGTGATGACACTGACTTGTTTATGCTGCTGCTGTTGCTTTCCCATCCTCTAACTTAATTTCAGTGTTCAGGAAGAGAGATGAAAATTTTGATTGACACTGGCTGCAAACTGAACCTCATGTCCACAGGATGTGTTGAAAAGCTTGGGTGAGCATTCTGATGTTTTCAATATAGTTTAAATGTAATATTATTGAAGTGTGTTATAGTCAAGCATTTCTTCACATATGATACTGTCCAGAAATATTTCAGCAGATCCAGTAATTCATATAAATAATTACTATTCATTAATACTCATAATCTCTTTAGTCCAGCGGCTGAAAGAAGTTCATAAAATGTTCTAAATTCTCATATATTGTTAAATGTTGATTTCATTATCACCTACTGTGATTGTTGACCATGTTTTCTAGATTAAAGGAAAAGGTCAACATGAACAAAACAGAGACAGACTCCAACTTTTTCCACACCCTCCAGATTCAGGGGCAGATTGAAAAATTCCTGCTGGCAATCGGACAAGTGAAGATCGAGTGCACGATGACTGTTGTGGGTAAGAGGCCAGCATAATATTCACTTTAAAGACCACGTCTGTAATTTATGTTTCGGACAATGTTTTATTGTCTTTCTGAGACTCAGTAATTCATTTTTGTTAACTGTACATGTCATTTTTAAGTGGTTCAATACAGAGTCATAATAAGCATTATAGAGGCCATTCTTTGCTTTTGTTCTGTGATACTACCTGTTTTTGGGTGGAGCCTAGACGTCTAATCCTCAAAATATATCCGAAAACCTTTTGTGTTGGGTCTCACACCGATATTGATAACAATGATTTAAAACTGTCTTCGTAGGGAAACAATCACATGTACACCTCTAAGAACAGAAGCACTCTTCCTTCTTCAAAAAGAACCCATATTTTTCATCCTCCCTCTTTGCATCTCCTTAACCAATCACAACAATCTTTAAACGTCAAACATGAAATCTATATCACAACCTAAATATTAAATTATATCATTCTGTAATTTTAAGAACAAGTTATAAAAATGTTAAGATAAGTTTTAAAATTTTAAAACATGAAATGCACTTACATTTCTTCCTCCATTACAAAAAACATTCTTTCTGAAACCAGCACAAACTATGCATCTATAAAAACACAGAAAAATGCAGAACAGGAAAAAACTGCAAATGCTACACCTCTTAAAACTATGAAGTGTGTTATTAGTACTTGGCATCAGCCTGGACAAACTGAGGGAAAAGAATGTTGGCTCTGAGGCACAGGCAGAAAAGTTGTAGTCTGCTCCCCCAGCAAACACATCTGTTGAGCAGCAGATGGTGACCTGGGATGGGAAGGGTCTACAGCCTGATGTGACCTCGGGACTGTACTGCAGTTAGGTAAATTCTGCTTGGGCTCCAACAACCTTGTGGGCTTGAAAGGTAAACCATCCGATAATGCTGTCAGATATGTAAGGTTAGACTGCCAAGGTAAGTTTGGCTTTTCTTTCAAACCCCAGGTATAGGTGAGTTGCATGGCTGCATTTAATTCTAATTAACTATTTGTGCCTTATCTAACTGGCTGAACACATAGTGAATTCTGTTAAGTCAAACCGGGGACAGAATGTATGGGTCTAAGCCACTCTAGTATTTCATAGGGACCTTTCTCGTGAGGAGCAAGCTTCTGTTGCGTGGCCATAGGATCATTTAGCCACACAAAATCACTTGTTTTGTAGAGGAAGAAGTTAATGTTTTTGGCATAGTCCTGTTTTTATCTATTATGTGCATTGTTTATGTTTTGTGCCACAGACTGAAAGGCAGATTGAACCTTGTATAACAGTTGTCCAGTACTCTCTGCAGGTGAGCCTGCAGTAGCAGTAAATGCAATATTGCTGGGTAAAAGAATGTTGGCTGGCGTTCTAGCTTGTGTTCCCTGTATGAAAAAGAAATGAGTGAAGCCAAGTGTGGTGTTAGGCTAAAGATGTTGTTTAAGGAGTGCCTTTGCTAACTGATCGATGAGTGTCCTATTAAGCCGTTCTACCATACCTTCGCCTTGTGGGTGATAGGGATTGGTTAAAGTCTTGTGAAAACCCACCTTGTCACAAAGGCATTTCACAAGGTTAGAATGAAATTGGTGTCCGTGATCAGGGTGCAGGCTTTCTGGAATCCCATGTTTCCAGATGAAGTTTTGAAAGTGGTACTTGTTGCAACAGTTGTAGCTCTCTGATCAAGAATAGCGTAAAGGCCGACATATTTGACAAAATAGTCGTAAACTACAAGCACATATCTGTTATTGTGGCTAGTGATTGGCAGTTATGTTAGCAGCTACTTTTTGGAAAGTGACATGGCCTTCACTGTCTGCATGGGTGCTTTCCAGTGTGATAAGGGGCAGCGTCTGGCATCACAGGAAGTGCATGTCCCACACCATTCACGAATATCCTGTGACATCAATAGGAAGCAACAGAATTGTTGTGCTCATTGCAACACTTCATCTGGAGAAAGATGAGACCAATCTGTTATCAGCGCAAGCAAGTTCAGTCCTTGATATCCCACTGGGGTGGAGGTTGTTTTGTTCTAATGCTGGATGGAAAGAGATAATATTGTAAAACACATTTATTAGAGAACTAAACACATATACACCTCTAAGAAAAGAAGCTCTCTTCCTTCTTTAGAAGAAATCCATATTCTTCATCCTACCTCCTCACACTATCCCCTTAACCAAACACAACAATCTTTAAATCTCAAACACGAAATGTATATCACAGACTAAGTTATAGATTATACCATTCTATAATTTCAGGAACAAGTTATAAAAACGTTAATATAAATTCATTTAAGTCAGAACTTTTAAAACATGAAACGCTCTTACATAATTATATTTTCATGCAACTTATTTTAACTTTCATTTCTAAATCTATTGTCTTCTGCTTTTTATTTCAGCACCACCAGAACACTCACTTTTTCACTATTCATTATAAATAAAAAGTAACTTTTTGTAAACACTGACTGAGACACAAATATGGTAGTACAGCCAGCCAATGTTATTGTATAGTAGATGGGACAGTTGTTACATGTTATGACTGTTGGAACTCAAAAAGAATGTAATAACATTAATGGGACTAACATCATAAGTCAGGGTGGTCACAAGTCACATATGTCATAAGTGTGTTGTGTTCTGCTTGGTTTGTTTTCCAGAAAATGAAAAGCCCTTTTTGTCCCTCGGGAACAGAACCTTGAAATCTCTGAAGGTAATTTCGCTGTCCCTCGTCACTGACACTTCTGCTGCCACTGCCGATAAGATGATGTAATCCTTCACTGACTGGTTTGTGCCTATCTTTATCTTGTCACAGTGTGTGATTGATACAGAGAAGGAAATTCTGGTCCTTGGCAGAACAGAGAGGGAACAAGTCCAGTTTGTTGATTGTAAGAGTGGGTTACAGGACTAAATGTAAGTAGTAGTATTCTGAACATGGCAGCAATGCTCAGTAATGTTTAAATGAGCTTGACTTGTAACCATGGTGTTGTTGGGTTGAATCTTGGGTGGTAACCTGTCATTCTACCATAGAAAAATGAAGTTAACTTTAATTTCTAGGTTTCCAGCAAGAGATGTTCATAAACTATAAAAATTATGCTGTGTAAGTTGTTTTGGTAGTAAGCATTTTTTAAACAAACAAAAACTGTTTATTATCCAATGTTGTCCTCCAACAGTGTTTAATTGGTGGTATTTAATTTTTTCTTTAGTTTATTATATGGTTTCTACCATATATGGCAAATGTTTGCCTTTAAATGTATTATTATTATTATTATTATTATTATTATTATCAATAAACATATGTTTTTGTTTGTCATGGAGAACACATAATATTGAATAATATTTTTTGTCTCATTTAGCTGTCCCTGGTTCTGAGAAGTTCGGTATCCTTACCTTTATCGGTGACTGATTTCAGAGGCTTGCATTTGGAGAAAGTTCTATCAGCCTGGTTGGAGAATGGTAAACATAGGTTGCAGTAAGCACTAAAGTGGAACTCTCATAGGTTAATTCCCCTGTCAGATTCCCCTGGGAGTTCAGTTTTGCTAACATTTCACCATGGTTCTCACTGATGCCAAAATGTACTTTGTATGATGGTTTGAAAAATGTACAGTTTAGAGCAGAGTTGTCAAACTCAGTCCATGATGGGTCAGTATCTGCTTTGGTTTTTGCTTTAATCACATACTACGTTGTTAGTTTTACCCATAATAATAATAATAATAATAATAATAATAATAATAATAAAGCAAGCAAGCAGATTCTTCATTCATTTCCCCAAAGTGATTTAAAATGTGAAGTTTAAAAACTCAGTTATGGCAATTATTGACCCATTTACACTTCTGGATGTTTTTTCTGGAACATTTTTTGATAAATATCTTACTCAAAAGAGTACTACAGTGGGAATGGGGTTCAAACCTGGGTCTTTTGATTTCAAGGCAGCAGCTCTAACCACTGACTACATCATCAAACTTCATTAATAAATCATGCATATGTAACTAAGTGAATACATGTGGCCCAATAATGGATTTATTTCATGACTAAAGGCAGGTAAATTGATTGGAGCAAAAACCAGCAGATACACAGGACTTCTATGGACTGAGTTTGATTACGGATTACAAATAAAAACAAACCAACAACCTTACTGTTATATTTAGCACATACTGTTATTTTTTTGAATGTAGGGAAACAAGTGCATTATATACCAGTGATTATATACTGTTACTAGGACATGTGTGAGTGTTAGGAAATGCACTCCTATGTAAGCATTAATGCTGCTGTTGTGGATTCTGTGCTGTTTTAGAACACAACTCTTCTGTACTAGATGCACTGTGTGGAGACTTCACTTCTCAGCAACCCATCTTTTAGCCAGACTTACACAAGTAGCACTTTATTTTTGGTTGGTTGTCAAGAGAAGATTATTTTGTGCAAGTATTTTTATGATATCAGATGAATGCAATAAGCCAGACAATATGTTTTGATGCACATCATTAAATAAATATTATCCAGAGACATCCTCAAGTACCCTTCTTAGTAGTTTTGATATAGTATAATATTTTCTTAGGTGTAGCAGTCTTAAGGTCTTGACACTTTGAACATTGGTTATTTTTAAACTAAAAAAAACTATAGCCCACATAAGTGTTACACCGTGCATATTTAAATAAAGTCAGTGTGAATCTAATCAGTCGTTTGTTATTGTGGAATTGTGTTTTTATTGCAGTACAAAACAGATTTGAATTACAATACGTGAATACGCAGAGCTAAGTGCTGAATACATTTGCAGAATCAAGTCAGCTGTATATCATGGAAAACACAAAGTTTATGTGAACTGAAATTAAAGACTCCTTGTTAAAATCATTCTGTTGAATTCATTCAAAACTTTATTAATGACAATGTATGAATGTTAAAACTGGCAGTCATAAATGGATTACACTGCATGTAGCATAACAAAATACAGTGGTGGATTCAACATAAGCTACTGTAAAATTTTTTACTGATGCCATTTAGGTCATGCATTTGATACCTTTAAATGTTATTTGGTGGAAATCGCTTGTGACTTTTCATTGGTGTTGTCTGGAACAGCCATTGCTTTTACTACCTCATTACTACATTGCTTTTGCATCACTACCTCGCTTTTGCATCACAGCAACATCAGCAGTAGCAGGTGTGGCTCTGACAGTCTGCAGAAAGCTTGTTAATGAATCCTGGGAGAATTACTGTCAGGCTTGGGAGCAGAGGGGATGTGGTTCACTCAGCACGACAGGTGCAAGATAAATTATTCACAAAGAGCCTTTATTAGACACACTGCAACCTGTTTCCTGTGCTACACTGATGGTTCTGCTGCTCTGTTTTTGTGCCTCCACCTCATCACAAATTAATGCACCACACTGTGTCACAATGCATTCAGTCACTGTTATCATCACTGACAGTTTGGAGGAAGATGCTATAGGTTCTTCTCACATTCACACATTTGGCCCAGCTGTGCAGAAAGATAAATTAGGCTAATAACAAAAAAGTTCCCATTTTTCATGCCAGCTGCTCCAGCATTATTGACATTTTGGATAGCTGGTCCACTTGTAATCTGACTATGATTCATTTAACAGTTTTCATTGGGCCTAACAGTTTTCGTGCACAGTTGAAACAAAAAGAAGTAGCCTCTTTCCCAGACCCTTGAAGTGTTAGTTGTTCGCTCTGTAGCCTAGGTATTGTTTTTCATTTGTCGCCTTACATGCTGAACCAGTTTACTACTGATCCGTGAGTCACCCTGTGACATAATGAGCGTCATGTCAATACAGACTCTGCACTGACTGTGGATTGACTATGCTTCTCAAATCACAGGTACAGTAACACAGTGAAAAGCAGCAACGAATGAAAGCAGACACACCTCCACTTCACAACCGAGTGAAGGTGAGATATCGTAGGTTGTTGTGTCACCACAGGTGGGCGTCACCTCTAGGAACATTTTGAAGAGGAAGTCCTTGAGCCAGATGTTGTTCTCATCCATCTTACATTTTTTTTGTTTCATGAAATTTCGAATTAACAGTGTGATAGATATGGGCTGGTGACACATGACACTATAGCACGGTGCAGCGTACATTTTGACAGACAGCTCTCCGCTACTCTGCCAGAGTAGCTGCTGACTATTGAAGAGCCCATCAACAGGGACATTTAGCAGCTGATCTGACAGATTGAAGGGAAACCTAGGGAAAGCATGGAAAGAGTGCAGATGAGCGCTCTGTAGCTGAGCAGTTTTTTTTGTAACGGCCGTTTCATTTTGCTGGTTATACTTTAAAGGGGCCATGTTGCACATTTTGTTTGTTTTAGTTAATAAAAGCCTCATTTTGCTGGGAAAACCTGCTGTCCTTCGCCTCTGTCCTACTTATGTGGCCACCTCGACCCCACAATCGGCCACAGTTATTTTTATGTATGTGTCACACCTGTGATGTTGTTACACTGTTTGACGCACTTCTCAGTCTGCCATGTGCAACGTGAAGACAAGTGTGGTTGGCACAAGCGCTTTAATTTCTTGCCACATTTCTCACAGTTTAATACACTAATTATATCAGCGGTGTCTCTGAGAAGTTTCCATTTAGAACACAACACAACACAGGAGTTATTTATGGCCTAGTCAACTGGGGTTGGATCAGATCAGGACTGGCTATAATAAGCATCCCACAACATGGGCACCCTTCTTGGTCCTTCACAGGACTGTTGTGCGGATGAGCAGAACTGAATGTCACATTTTTTAATTCTTTTGAACATTACATATACGGACATTTGCTGAAGTCGGTGGAGGGGTCCTGTTGTAGTTTCTTTCAGAAGACGATTTAACCTGAATTGCTTAATTTATTGAATATATTTTCTAGTTGGCGCACATATAACGTGAACTCCCATCTCTGAAGGCTGCTGACAGCAGGAGACAGCAGAAGGAGCCCTTTCATAAAGCAGACTATCGCTGGGAGGTAAATCCATCAAAGGCGAATGAAAGCCTTTAAGGGCCATTTTAAAGAGGAAAAGAAAATGCATAATTTATCAGCAAAAATGTGGTGGCGCAGTGGTTTGCACCGGGTCCTGCTCTCTAGTGGGTCTGGGGTTCGAGTCCTGCTTGGGGTGCCTTGTGATGGACTGGCGTCCCGTCCTGGGTGTGTCCCCTCCCCCTCCGGCCTTCTGCCCTGTGTTGCCAGGTAGGCTCTGGTTCCCCATGACCCTGTATGGGACAAGTGGTTCAGAAAGTGTGTGTGAGAGAGAGATCAAAAATAACTGAACACAGGGGCAGTGTGATGGAGCAGTGAGTAGTGCTGTGCAGTGCCTGACAGGTGTGAAAGAACGTGTTTGCTCTTTGATCAGTCTGTGTGGAGTTTGCATGTTCTCCCCATGTCTGCATGGGTTTCCTCCCACTGTCCAAAGATGTGCAGTTAAGGTGAACTGGTGACTCTAAATTTCTCTTAGAGGGTGAATGGATGAGTGACTGTGCATGTGTGGCTACCCTGCAATGGACTGGTGTCCTGTCCAAGGTGTACCCCCCCAGTGCTTTCAGGATAGCCTTTGGTCCACCACAACCCTGCTCAAGACAAACAGTTATTGAAACTGGATGGATGGAATAAATACATGTAAATATACAGTAACTGCTTCTTGCAAACAGATAATCTAAAGAGCATGCTTGCTCCTCAAGTTATGAACTCTTGGGTCACAAATCTTTGAAGATGGAAATGTTGTTTTTCCCATGTTTTAAAACATACTTTTTATGTTTTCCTTCAGATGGCTATTTCCTAAAAATTCAATTTGTAGTTGAATGAATGCAAGCTGGGGGGTGCGGTGGTGCAGTGGGTTGGACCGGGTTGGACTGGGTCCTACTCTCTGGTGGGTCTGGGGTTTGAGTCCCATTTGGGGTGCCTTGTGATGGACTGGTGCCCTGTCCTGGGTGTGTCCCCTCCCCCTCTGGCCTTACACCCTGTATTGCTGGGTTAGGCTCCAGTTCCCTGCAACCCTGTATGGGACAAGCAGGTCAGAAAGTGTGTGTGTGTGTGTGAGCTGTATTTACCCATTATGACCTGTTACCCATTTTGCCTGATAGTAAGGGGGACAGTTGGTAGCATAGTGGTTAGAGCCACTATGTTTGGACCCAGAGGTTGTAGGTTTGATCCTCTGGCTGTATGATCTCCCATAATTGTGACTTCAACATTGTAAATCACTTTGGAGAAAAGTCTCAACTAAATGAATAAATATAATGGTTGACTCAAGTCAATATTTCAAAACCACACCAAGGTCCTGCAGTAGGGTTGCCAACCACTGTAGGAGAAAATAAGGGACACTCTTGGGTTCTTTATAGGAAAATAAGGAACAGGGACACTTGGAATTTCTTTGTAGCTAATTTATGTGTAAAAAGAAGTCTCTGCTTGACTGAATTAAATACTAAAATGAATCCGAGGAACATTTAATTTGCTTTTAGCTCACTGACATACTTGTCAGTTGTAAAAAATAAATTGTCATTCTACAGTCTCACACACCATTAGACACGTATCACTATAGCGTCTGCCTAGGCAATTTATAACACTTCTTGTTACATAACTGATGAGGAACAGACTCACAATCCTCTTTTGAGGGATTTTTTTTTTTTTTTTTTACTTCAATGAACACAGTCACGCAATTTAAAAAAAAAGTGAAGGCTTAACTTATTTTTAAGCACAGCAACTGACTGAAAGTAGACTGCATTTCACAAATTTTTATTAACAACAGCACAACAAAACGCTGACCGGTTAAAGCGCAAACAAAAAAAAAATCCCTTCTTTTTCCTCCTTATTTTTCACCCCGAGTACTTTTTCTCGCTTCTCGCGAGACTTATGAAAAAGCAGTTGAGAGCAGTCAGTCCAGTTCTGCGTGAGGCGAGTGACTGAGTAGCGCAGCGGCGCCCAGTGACAGTCGGACTCGCACACGCAACACAGCTCTGTTTCACATCCATTTACTGTTCGTTCTCCTAATCTTTTAACACTTTTATGCAAACTGCGAAGTTTATGTATGCAATAAATATATGAAAAACATACTTTTAAATGTCTCTGGGTGTGAAAGGTTAAAATACGGGACAAACCGCACCCCTACGATTCCGTATATCATATACGGGACGATTGGCAACCCTGTCCTGCACATACATCCTGCATTGTGCAGGATCTGCTCCTATTTCTAACAAACTACTCCATTCCTTGTCCAGGCCATGGTGATACCCTGTCTGGCCTACTGCAACTCTTTCCTTTCTGCCTGGCCTTCCAGCTGTCATCAAACCTCTACAGCTGACACACACAAAGCTGCTGTATGAGTTGTGTTTGACCTGCCGAAGCGCTCCCATCTAACCCCCCCCTCATCTCTCTGCGCTGTCTTCCTAGCTACCCAGATAAAATTCAAGACCCTGCATACCCGTGTAACGTATGCTGGTAGTTTATACGGTGGAGTTGACAAACTGACCGTGTAAAATTACATCTCTGCATCCAATCTCTGTAACGCACGTTTATATTTTTCTCTGAGAAGTACGTCGCTTTGGAAAAAAAAAAAGCGTCTGCTAAATGAATAGATGCAAACGCAAAAGTGCGCTCGGTAAACAGTCCTGGACCAATAATTTAATTCAGCTCTCTTTCGGTTTGATGTGTGTTTATTATACAAGATGGTTTATAACGCAAACACTTTTTTTGCGTTTCTAGGGGAAGGCTAATTATGGAGAAACCTAGAAGTGTTCATGTTTCCCTGGGGGAAGTTGATACTTAGGTTCTCTAGCCAGTGTGCGTGTTTCCTAGGGGGAGGTTAATAATAGGGACACCAGGAAGTGTTTTATGTTTCCAATGGGAACGTAAATGACGGGGACACCCGGAAGTTTCTGTGAACCCCTGGAATAAAGAAGTGCATTGACAGGTCGGGGAAGGCCTGGCTGCTTGTTTTATTTATTTTTAATTTATTTGACACGCCGCGTACTGCTTAATAATTTATATCAGAGACCTGTGGAGCACAGTAAAAAAATGGTGTACGAGACTGTCACTAATCCGCGTTACCAGCTGTTTTCATTTGCTTGTTTTCTGATGATGCTTTCAACAGCAGAAGTAACGGGCGCGAAGGTGAAATATTTCTCTCCTTTTATTTGTTTATGCATTTCATAAGTTTTTATATAAACCTTGTAGAAGCTGTTACGCTACGCGTTTCCAAATTTCCAGCTGTCGTAACAGTTTTGATGCCGGTAGCTGATGTACAGATGAAGAAAATGAAATTGTTGTGTCTTACAGATTTTGTTTTATTACACTTTTTACTAATACTTGATGAAAGCACGAAATCAGTGATATATGAGCCTTGTAAATATACATTTCTAAGCCTGTCGAACAGCTGAACATGAGTCATGTCCTTTGCATAATTATTTAATGATGAAATTTTAATAACAACACATGATACTATGTAATTTGTTAAACATTGTTAGTTTTCTTCTCTTATGACAGTTGTTGTTTATGAATAATTTTTTACCACCCTGAACATTATTTGAAGCTGCAGAATTCAAGGTGTGAATGTTTAATGAAAATTCTCAATCTCCCCCTTCAGAATTCTGAAGACATCAGATGTAAGTGCATATGTCCGCCCTACAAGGACGTCTTTGGGAAGATCTACAAACAGAATGTGTCTCTGAAGGACTGGTATGTTGGATAGGAATGATTAATTCTGTATATAAGGTATTTTTTATTTCTAACTAAAGAATTAGACGTATTGCAACAGCTTAAACACTACACTCCCCCTGCCCATTATTATTATTGTTATTGTTTTCATGAGGTCTTTGTGGTCTGCGGTCCACAGTGGTAAGAAATTATATTTGTAATAATCATAATTACCTTCTGCTCCTTGTACTGTTGTTATATTACAGCACAGTTGAGGTCTGACCATGATAATGTGCCATTCAAACATTGGTGAGTGTTTCTGTTCTTCTTTGGGTCTCCCACAGTAATTGCTTGCACGTTGTGGAGCCCATGCCTGTTGAAGGAAAAGACGTGGAGGCATACTGTCTGCGATGCGAATGCAAATACGAGGAAAGGAGTTCTGGCACTATAAAAGTAGGAGTCTACTGAATTATAAGTGTGCTGTTTGTGTTTATTCATTTATGTCATGTACTTGGAATGAGCATTAATGGTCAGGGAAATGTTAACAGGATTGTGTAAATACTCTGCAAGCTTTCAAGTGTTATAAACCTAGTCTGGATTTGTTGTTTTTGTTGTGTTTCGGTGCTTTGAAGTCTTAATGTTGTTTGAATATGCTCTGTGAGTCAGCAGATCATATGCAGCATTGTGGTCTTTTGCCTCTATGAGAAACTGCATTTAGTGCTGTTCTTGGCAGAGGATGAAAAGAGAAATGATATGTGCTGAAGGCTGTAATGTGATTCTTTAATGAGATTGGCTTTCTCGTTCCCTTTATTTTTTCGGCATTTCAAACTCAACAAAGCCTTGCCTTCTTCTTTGGGCACAGGGTGGAGTTGAGCAGTTTATCTGTAATTCGGTAATCTGATAAAACTAAATGTAATATAGAAGGTATGACTGAAAACTCACATTCTGGATGAGCCAATGCTGTGTTCATCAGTTTAATTTCTAAATGAGCTTTGTCAAAACATTTAATTTTGTTTTTATTTTCCTAATACAGTTTTGGATGTGCAAAAGCATTTAAAATGATTATAATGTGATATTGTCATACAATGCATTTATTTTAACAGTGTACCTGCTGCCAGTGGATATTAATTTATCTTGTGCCGTTTTGTATGTATATTTTAGGATAGTTTTTATATAGAATTGTAAGTCACCTTGGTGAGTAAGGTGTGTGGGCTGGTAACACTACACAGAGTTCGTTGGAAGTCATTTTGGAGAAAGCGTCTGCCAACTGAATTAATGTCAATGTACATGTAGTGTAGAACAATGAGCATATGCATTAATGAGTTCTTTTTGTGTTATTTGTCAGCTGACCATCATCATTTACCTGTCCATCTTGGGCCTCTTGATTCTCTACATGGTGTACTTGACCCTGGTGGAGCCAGCACTCAAGAGACGGCTCTTTGGACACTCCCAGCTCATCCAGAGCGATGACGACCTAGGGGTACGTGATCATTGCTACCCACACACAAACACAAACTGAAACTGCTTGTCCCAAGCAGTGTCACGGCGAGCCAGAACTCAACCTGGCAACATAGGGTGCAAGGCCGGAGGGGGAGGGGACACACCCAGGTTGAGATGCCAGCCCGTCACAAGGCACCCCAAGCAGGACTCGAACAACAGACACATCAAAGAGCAGGCACAGGCCAAACCCTCCTGTGCCACCGTGCCCCCTTCGTTACTACCCTATGGACTCTATACAAGTCAATCAAAGTAGATCACAGCTTGATAACATGCACAACACGTCTAAGTGCGTAGAATTGATCTTGCCAAATTATTGTGTATTTGAATAACTTTGAGAATGGGAATGTAAATGTTTTTCTTTTTTCTGTTATTTTTGGTTTGGTACCACAGTGAAAAAGTGTATGTGCTTCTTTCCCAGCATTATAAATTGGCTGCATAATGTGAGATAAAAATAGTGTAGATAAAAGAATGGGTTAAAGAACAAAGTAGACCATTAAAAATGTTCTGTTGTGGTCATGATTTGGTGACACATAATGAAAAGGCACAGCTGGGCTGTACTGACACGGAAACTGTATCTGTTTTCTGCATGTTGCTGTTGTTTGGGAACTCAAGGACCAGCAACCCTTCGCTAATGCCCACGACGTGCTGTCGCACTCACGCTCGCGTCCCAACGTGCTGAACAAGGTGGAGCACGCCCAGCAGCGATGGAAGAGGCAGGTGCAGGAGCAGCGGAAGTCCGTCTTCGACCGACATGTGGTGCTCAGCTAGAGCCCCGGAACCAGGCGGCGAACGGACTGAATTAGCAGAACCACTGTGACTCGACTTACTCTATCCCTTTTCCCAATTATCCCCACCTTTCAGTGATGCTGCCACATCCTCACTAGCAGTCAGCTGTCAACAACTGGATCTTACCTTCTTTATGTAGATTTTTTTTTTTTGAGCCGTGTGAGATGTTTAACTCAAGGTTGTAGAACAAGTAATAAAAAATGTGGTAGACTTACACTTCAGGTTTGTTAAGACATTTGGTAAATGTAGATATATTGGTCTTTTATTAATTTTGAGCCAGAATTCAATTTTAGACTTGCACAAATGCCAAACAGATTAGAGTGTTAATGAGGAATTGTTAAATTGCTTTGTAGTAGTGACCCAAGTTCAGTCACTGTGTGAGACTGATGCCTACACTCAGCAGGGCACATAAAGACCTGCAGGTCACCTTTGGCAGATGTCGCTCTCCTCCAGGCATGTTTCTCCATGCATCCAATGAATCTTACGTCCGATCGAATGAAAAGCAGCCGGTTCTCACAGCACACACTTCAGAGAAGATGTATGGCTGTGTCTACTCCTCCCGAGTTGACTTGCTCGTGATATTTTGAAGAAAGCTACAATACCAGTGAAAAGTTTGAGTACACTTGCTGCTCAAACTAGTTTTTTCCCACAAGGCATTTGCTTAACAAAAGTCTAATTTGGAGATTAGCTGCCATGTCTTCCCAGCTCTTCTGCAGCAGTTCCCAGATGTATAAGATACTTGTGTGGTGCTTTGTTTTCACTCTTCTTTCCAGTTTGATCCATACAGGTGTTGCCCATGTGTACTCAGGCTTTTGACTGGTACTGTATTTTTGATTGCACTTTATAGAAACTTTGAAGATAATGGGTTATTTTTCATTTTTTACAGACCTCAAAAAAAGTCCTAAAAAAACTACTGCACACATCTGCTTATGGTATCTACTGTACATAATTTTTGAACAAAAGTGGTACGTGGTCTGTCTCCTAGCCGAAATTCTTACCAGTCTGTTTTTGCTATTGTACTCTTTCTGTTACAAAATTAAATGTACAGTATTTAAGTCTATGCTAACTTTGTTGTTCAGTTCTAAATGTGATGTACTTCTACTCTGTCATGAGACTAGTGGAGTATGTTTTTAAAAATAAGCTACATTTCTACTCACTTTTAAAAGTGACATTAACTAGTTTATGTAAATTAACTATTGGGATTGATGGATTTATCATAAATGTTCATTGATGAAAGCTTTGTTGTATTTTAAACATACGTGCAGTATGCTTCAATCAGCATCAGATGTATTGTTCTTAGTGACAGGTTTCGATTGATATAGATGTGCTGAAATTAAAAATTTTTTTTAAAAACTTACTTTTTGGCCATGTCTCATTCAGTGTTGTTCATGTATTCACTGACTGTCTAAATTTTGAGTTAACAGTGCTGCACGAGAACTTCGCTGGTTGCAGCAAGACATGCGTAACAGAGTAGGGGGAAGGGAATACAAAGGACTTGCGATGCTAGGCAACCACAGTAAACAGTAGAACAAGAGCCCGATGGAAGACGAGGTGCTCAAAACAAGTGGGAGAAACTGAACCGTATGGGTAAGTCACACTGAATTAATGTTACAACTCCAGCATTCCCTTGGTTCTTGTGAAAGATTGTTGTAAATAATGTCTCACGGTAATCACACTTTATTTGTTATTTGGGAATATTTTGCCATTGTTACGTGATTTTACAGACTGTATAACCTAACCTGACTTTTTTTTTCCTACTGATAGTCGCATTGAAGAGAAACGATGCCAGTCAGCCCTCATTGCCTTCATTCCCAGAATGTCCTGCCTCTGTTCATTGGACTGGAAGTGAGGGATGTCACTTTCCTTGTTGACACTTCAGAAGGCATGTGCCCTGTCCTTGGCTTGGTGAAATCCCTCCTCAGCCACACCCTGGTGGCCAAGGCTGAGCTCCGGAACTCTCTCTTCAACGTCATCGGCTTCTCGCATAAGGTGGTTTGAAACGACCGATGGAAATCTATGACGTTGTAAAAGAGTTTCTCAATCTTTGAGTTTTAAAATAGCAGTCCAGTGTTTGAACTGGCCTGGTACTCGCAAGTGTGCACTTATGGGGTCCTGTGTTGCATCGTCTGCATGTATCACTAGTATTCCTCCCCTTCTACAGGTGACAAAGTGGCGTGACTCTATGGTCAGCTGTGAACCTGACCTTGTGTACGAGGCACAGGGCTGGATTCAGGCTCTGAGGTGCAGCCCTGGTTGGGATCTCCTGGGGGGTCTCACTGCAGCCTTCACTGACCATTCCTGCCAGGCTGTCCACCTGGTGACCAACGGCCTCCCAGACAAACCGCATGAGCTTCTTCAGGTGCTTCTGGGTGTGGCGGAGGTCTGCCCCGTGCACGTGTTCTACCTCTCAGACAGGAGTGGTCCAGACCGACAAACGCAGGAGCTTCTGTATGGCATCTCTCACTTCACTGGGGGAAGCTGTCACATCCTGACTCCCAGCTGTGCTGGGGTTGCAGAACTGGTAAATGCATTTGATTGCAGGTGCTTTCATTTAAGGAATGTTGCAGTTGAAACTGAAATTGTCACATGGCTGCAAGTGTATCTGATGTATATGCTGCAATGGCTGCCAGGTGAAGCCACCATTCCTCGCTGAAAGCTGGACCGTGTCACCGTTTTCGTCCACCGTGAAGTACTGCAGCTCAAAACCTGTTTCTGACAGGCCACCATGCGTGTCCCACCTTCCCTGCAGGTTCAACTGTCTTTCAATGAAAACATTCAGTATCAGGCTTCAAAAAGAGAATTTTCAAAAACTGTGCAAAATAAGAACTGGTCCTGTCATGTTTTGTGTTGTCAGGTGGCCTTTGTCAGATACTGCATGTCCCATCAGCCCCTGTGGCAAACGGACACAGTATGTCGGCTGCCAGTTAGCCCCAGGCAGTCGTGTTCTTGCCCGTAGGGATGTGGATGGTTTCTACTACCTGGGGACATTAAAAGAAGTTGTGCAGGTAAAAGTATAACGGGTTCAGCACAATACAGATACCCGTTATCCAGTCACTCGTCAGTTGTCATGCAACTGTATTTAACGTCTATAGTGTTTCATTGCTACTTTTTCTATAAATGCTTTCGTAGCGAGTGTAGGTTAAGTGGGGCAGCAGGTGGCCCAGCAGTTAGAGCTGTCTCCTTGCAGTCGAAGGACCTGGGTTCAAATCCTGCTCCTTCTGTAGTACTCTTGATCAAGGTACTTACGCTGAATTGATAAAGTAAAATATACCTTGCTGTAAAAATAGGCAAATTATTGTAAATTGCTTAACATACAGGCTTGAAATTGGAAGTTGCTTTGGAGGAAAGTATCAGGTGAATGAATAAATAATATTTGGAGGGACTAGAGGATGATACTTTGTATTATGAACTCAAGTGGGTGCATGTACTGTATTGGATCATGTGTATCAACACTTTAAATGTGTTATGTATGCAGTTTTAGTTATTTATTTATTTGCTGGTTTACCATGCAGGGGAGAAGTGGTGTGTTTTGGGTTGAGTTTGACAAACCCGCATGGACAGGGGCCTCCTGGGATTCGTCTGTGCAGCTGACCAGTGTGACAAGCATGCTGTCCCACACGGAAGCCTACAGGCACAACCTCCTCCCTGGGGACAAGGTGCTGGCCCCCAGGGGCCTGGAGCTGAGCCAGTACCACCCAGGGAGTGTGCTTTCTGGGGCAGAACTCAGAAACCCGCTTGGGGGTAAGAGCTGCTCAACACAAGACCCAAAGTTCAACTTTCTTACTGACCTGAGATAGAAAAGAACAGCAAAAAATACACCTCTGGTAATGTATTAATTTATGCATTTAGCCGATGTTTTACTCCAAACTGCATTCGGGACAAATGGTTTCAGCCAGTGTGTGTGTGCTCATGATGATTATTAGCTAGTATGTAGCTGACATTTCTGCATTTCTGTCTAAAGTGACTTACAGTACCAGATAGACTACACTAAATTCCCAACAGTTATTCATCCATTTACTCAGCACTTTTTTTTCTCTCTCTCTCTCTCTCTCACACACACACACACACACACACACACACACACACACACACACACACACACACACACACACATATGTACTAAGGGCAATTTAGAGTCACCAATCCACCTGTAACACGTGTCTTTGGACTATGGGACAAAATACATCCCAACACACGATGAACATGCAAAGTACAGACAGACGAAGCCAGACTG
This sequence comes from Scleropages formosus, assembly GCF_900964775.1. Taxonomy (NCBI): domain Eukaryota; kingdom Metazoa; phylum Chordata; class Actinopteri; order Osteoglossiformes; family Osteoglossidae; genus Scleropages; species Scleropages formosus. The sequence continues at coordinate 8,594,399 of NC_041807.1, forward strand.
AGGTCACATCGGAATTTGAAATAAAACCTATATCCGAACGCACAGCCCCTGTGAATTAGCAGCGCTGCCTGCTGGCTCACTGCCACAGTCCAGCGTGTTCCTTTCTTAACACGTTGGCTCTTTGTGCTTAAGGATTTTTGAAAATACATTACGAATATTTTCCAGTTGATTCATTTATTTATAATTTCTGTTTCTTCAGCTATTTATTTTGCAAAATAGCTGTCTGTTGCAGAGCAAATACTGCCAGCTGGTAGAAGTTACTAAAATGCACCAAAACAGAACAGAAGTGAGGGGCAGAATTAATTCTCAGTGCTTACAGCTCCTGTCTGGTGGTGTCAGTGTAGGCCTTTGACAACAAGATGATGAATGCGGCACATTTTTGAGATAATTTGGCCAATAGTCAGCAGCAAAAGTTTGCAGTAATAAAACATTTCTATTTTCAGCCACTTTAAAGTTTTTTGTTTCAATTTTCATACAGCTGAAAGTTAATAATAAATGCTAAAATGATAAGTCGTAGAAAGTATTTCTAAAATTTATTATAGCCATTGCCGAGATTTTTACAAAACCTAACCAAATAAGCTGACCATGGTCTTTATTAGCAAGCTTTCAGAGCTTGAAATTTCCCCTCCCAGTTGGGTTCATAAGTTGAGCGGCCTGTCTACAGCCTTTCACTGGACACTTCTGTGAACGCTTCTACACACAGGTTTGACCAAGCGTGTGCGACCTCTCTTGGATCAGTAATCTATGCATAAATAAAGAAATGGCTACAATACTGCCAAACTCAAATGAATGCTGTTTAAACTATGAAACAAGGCTAATCAATAATTGTTTTTACACTCATTGATGGTTTTTACAGTTGTCCCTGTTTTCTGTAAAAATCCCTTAGTGTAAAAGAAGTTTAAGTAGGTGAAGAAATTTGCCATTGCAGATGTGCAGCTCTTAAGATGTGTTTGCTGAACTTTTTAATGAACTATGGTACGAAAGTTTATTCTTCTATAGTTCTGTAATGTAAAGCCACTCATATTCTAGGTATTCTGTAGCCATCCCAGACAGGAACCATAAATGCAGCGATTTGTCTGAGAAAGGCGCCGGTTCCCAGGCTGTTGACCCCAAGATCTCTTGGCCTTCCTCCAGCCAGGAACGTGAATAGACTCCAGGTGTTGTTCTGGAACGGCCAGGAAGCTGCTGTGCCAGGGGACACAGCCGTGTGGATTTCTCCCTCCCTCTATGAAAGGATCGTGAGGGAGCTCCAGTGGCCCCTCCCGGTGCTGTGTTGCCATGGCAATGTGTGCGGCGCATGCTGCCCCCACCGTGTCCTTTGCCCCAGCCTCTGCTGTGTCCACCAGCAGTGGTGGCCCCTGCTTCCCACCCCACGTCATGTGATCAGTCTGGGAGGGGAGATGGACATAGACGAGCTGGAGAGGAAGGTGGACCTTCAGCTGAAGGAGCTGAAGGAGAGTGGACAAACTTCTTGCCCTTCTCCCTCATTACACTCCTTGGCAAATGATGGCTGTGCTGTGGGCAGGTCCTCAGTGGACCAGGCGGTCAACACTGACCTCAGTCTTCTACGCAAGACCACATCTGCACCGAAAGAGCGACCAGCCTGGAAGTACTGGAGAAGGAGTCAGCCGGAGCCGCAACACAAGCTACTGAGCGGTACTGAACACCAAACCTCTACCTGTACTTTTGCCATATCTCAGTGGCGTCTCTGCTGTATCTCTACCATATATGTTTACCTTTACTGTACCACCGCACCTCTGTTTTATGTCAGATGCTGGGAGTGTTTCTAATGGCTAATGAAAAGTGGCTTGATTTGAGTGACTCTTGTCACAAAACGAAACAGTCACAGCTGAGGAAAGTGAAGGAATTATACAAGTCAAGGATAACATTTTCCTGTTTAGATAAATGGAAATATCAGTGCAGCATTTTTAGTCTTTTGAGCTTCTTGAGCAGTTTGAGCAGGTTGCTCACTTAATGGGTTTCTGGTTTGCTTTGCAAAGCATGCACTGTGTTTTTCTTTCACCACATTTTTGCAATTTTATGTTTTTAATTCATTGAGAACTTTAAAATGAATTACGATCTTGCGATTTTTCAGCACCAGTGTTGAAATGCTCGCAGTCTGAAAACTTGACGTCGCTGGACCGTGTGACCAATGGCAACACAACCAATCGCAGCTCACTGTTTCAACCCGTTTTGGTTGATGGAGGAAGAAGAAGCACCATGAAGGATGTTATATGTCAAACAGATCCCGGAGTTCTTCGTAGGGTACAGTGGCAGCTGACCGTCAGTGGTAAAAAGTATTCATGAGGTTTAATCAGGTTTCGATGATTTTGCTGCTTATAGATGTTCTTGCATCATATCAAATGTTGATAGTATGTGAGCCCCTTTCCAAAAAAAAAAAAGCTGGGCAATGCCCTCAAATTTCATAGTCTTATTCATAATGCATTCCTTAGTCACTGGAGTGGATTAAGCCATCATCTTGTTGTTTCTGCCTTTGTACTTATTAATCCATCCATCTATTATGTTCAAATGCCTGTGCGTTTAGATTCACTGTAGTCTGAATCCTATTCTGGGAGCTGTAGGATTTAAGACAGTGTATGTGAGACAAAATTTACACACTAAGGGCAGTTTTGAGTCATTGATTAACTGGAACAGCACACATCTGGAATGTGGGAGGAAACCAGAGCGTCCAAAGGAAACTCAAAACGGAAGGCCAGATTCAAACCTTGAACCCTGCATCAACACTGGTAGCCGCTGAGGCACTGTGAACCTTTGTTGTAATGACAAACCGAATTTCTTCTTTGGTTTTCAAGACAAACATAATAAAACATATGAAGACACAGGAAAAATTTACAGTAGTAACAGCTGATCCCCACTAATCAGTAAAAGGTTTAAATTGATTAAACCAGATAATAAGAGAGCAGCTGGTGGTTTCAGTTTCCATGCATCCAATTTCAGTAACCGCTTGTCCTGAGAAGGGTTGTAGTGAACTGGAGCTTGTTGAGGAAGCATTGGGTGCAAGGATGAGAGTGGGAACACCCTGGGCAGGATGGCAGTCCATTGCAGGGCGGACACAGACACACACACACAGGCACACACACACTGTACAGGCAATTTAATGTCACCAATCCACCGCAACTCCATGTCTTTTGACCGTGGAAGGAAACCAACGCGGAAATGGGCCGACCGTGGAAACTCCATACGGACCGGGCAGGGGTCGAACCCACGTTTACTTGCACCACCCAACCGCTGTGAGGTGTGATTCCCCTGGGGTCAGTTTCTCTCCTTGTCAATCACGATGACCTTTTAAACTCCAAAATATATAAATTCAGGGTGATGTCATTTACAGCCGTGGCTCATGTTACTGCAATCGGCCAAACATTTCCTATTACTTTTCACTTCGTAGAGTTGCAAAGTCTACTGTCATGTATCTGTAAAAGTTTATTTATTTCTTTTTTTTTTTTTAGTCTAAAGTTTGTATAAGAATGTGGGCAACATTTAAAACCTGACTTGACACAATAGTGGCAATCCACGAAGGCATTCATTCAGCTGTTTTCCATCCACTTTTTATGATTTTTCTGTATTCATAGAGGGTAA